>NC_048597.1:190595963-190936796 GCF_003668045.3 Cricetulus griseus | reverse complement strand
GCAAGTGTAGAAAAGGCAGTCATTTCTGAAGTGTTTGGGACGTGAACCTTTGGAAATGAATTTTGGTTCTGACACATCAAACTGGAAAGATTGCATGCAATCGTTTAAAATTTTGGAAGACTTTGCTCAGTTTTCATGGTCTTGCCTCCTTGACTTGCTAATTGATGCCTTTACCTATACAATATGATACAATGTACTTGTGTAGCTTGTGCAGCCTGTGGGCTACAACCTCCAGCGCTGAAAAATACATAAAGCCTTTTTTTGTTTGTTTTTTTGTTTGTTTGTTTTTTTTTCGAGACAGGGCTTCTCTGTGTAGCTTTGGAGCCTATCCTGGCACTCGCTCCGTAGACCAGGCTGGCCTCGAACTCACAGAGATCCGCCTGCCTCTGCCTCCCGAGTGCTGGGATTAAAGGCGTGCGCCACCAATGCCTGGCTTACATAAAGCCTTTGATTTTTATCTTCTGTGCAGTCTGCCTGGATAGCTTTCCCACTTTGTCTTTGTTTTAGGCTTTCTCAGTTCACCCGCATATTTTCCAGTGCTTTTCTTGACTGTGTGTGTTCTTACAGTGATGAGTGGAGAACAAAGCTTGCGTGTGGGCGTGGCAGAGCAAAGCTGCCCCCTCATGGATGTTAAGAGTAGGGTGAGAGGGAGAAGAAGGGCCTGGGGACAGATGCTCCCTTTAAAAAGTCAGAGCCCCAGGCAGACCTTGTGACCTAGGCTGGTTTGGACTCACTACGTAACAGAGGGTGACCTTCCTTCCAAGTGCTGGGACTGTAGATATGTGAGTGTCACCATGCCCAGCTTCTAAGTTTTTACAGCATCTTTTTCTATTTTTCTGTAATTTATATTGATTTTATGTGTCCTTTTAAAAATAGAAAACCACATTCTTCATTTACTAAAGGGCAAAGGTCCTTACAGTCATGTTGCTTTGTATCTATTTTAAAATACTTCATTGTCATTGATTAAATAGCGAGCCAAACCTCGATTTGCAGCTTCTTGTGCTCCCCCTCTGCTGTGATTACGTCTTAATCAATGACCCAAATTTCTTCTGACATCTATTGATTTTTGCCTTCCTACACTTTTATCCTAAGTAAAAGAAAAGCAAATAAAATGATCAGGATAAGGAGATAGCATAGTGGGTAAAGTGCTTGCTGAACAAGCATTAAGACAAGAGTTCAAATCCCCAGAACCATGTAAGGCCAGGTACAATGGCGTGACTCTGTAATCTCTGTGTTTGTATGATGAGATGGGAGATAGAGACAGGGGTCTCCCTGGAAGCTCACAGGGCAGCGAGCTTAGAGTGTGCTGCTGCAGAAGGAGACCCTATCCTCTGAACCCCGAAAGCACACAGTGGCATTCATGCGCCTACAGTCACATGCATGAATGTCCATGCACACATGTGCCACACAGAAAGATAAAAAAAAATTATCAAGGTCTCTTTGATGTTATTCTTGAAGGTTCAGAAAAAGTCATAAGTTTTGTTCTTTCACCCATACTAATTAAGGTTTTCAGAAATAATTAGATTTGGGTATTTGCAGTTTCTACAGGCCCCCCTCCCCAGAAGTTCTGAATCACCAGTGGTAGAAGGCATGCCAAATGCTTCCTGGAGTGGAGACTGTTGGGAATCATGGAATCATGCCTAAAGAGGAGCTGACATAGAAGGTGCAACTGAAGTCTGGTGGACATATTGGGCAGTTAAGAAACCCCGGTGTGGAGACGACAGTGTGAGAGAAAGAGATTCATCATGGTGGATGAACTCAAGCTAATGCGAATACCGAAGGGCTCCATGCCATTGCTGTGTGAGATGGAGATGGGAACTTGTTAAAGTGGCCAGTGATGCCTGGTCTACTATGTCCTCTTGCCCTCACACAAGACCAAGAGAGCTGTGGTGGTCTGAATGTAATTGGCCCCCATAATCTCCTAGGGAGTGGCACTATTAGGAGGTATGACTTTGTTGGAATGGGTATGGCATTGTTAGAGAAAGTGTGCCATTGTGGGGGTCAGCTTTGAGGTTTCCTATGCTCAGGATACTGCCCAGTGTCTCAGTCCATGTCCTGTTTCCTTCTGATCAAGATGTAGCCACTACCATGTCTGCTCGATGCCAAACCCCACGCCATGACGATAATGGATTAAACCTCTGAAACTAAGCAAGCCACCCCAATTAGATGTTTTCCTTGTAGGAGTTATGGTTGTTGTGTTGTGTCACCACCGCCTGGCACCCTAGTCATTTTGCAAGAGTCGTGTGCACCCTTTACCGCACAGCCAACTCTCTAGCCCCTGATGCTTCTGCTTTTTAAATGGATTATATGAAACCACTGGGTTGTTTATGCTTTATGAGCATGGTAGTTCCATGGGAGATGTTCTCAACCAGAAGAGGTACTCAGTCTTACCTGGTGTTCTAGTCAATTTCCTCCCCTCGGACAAACTAACTTACTGTTTCTTTCTTTCTTTTTTTTTTTTTCTAGAAAATATCCAATCATATAATTTCAAGTTGGCCTCAGACTTGCTGTGTCTTAGACTTGCTACATAGTCAAGGCTGGCCTGGAACATGGCTCTTTCTGTCCCCCGTCTCCCAGATGCTGGGATTATAGGTATGTGGTATGAATAACTGCATTTAATTTTCAATGAAAATTGTCTATTGCAATTTTCCAGGTTCTCTTTAAAAATTTTTAATTGCTGGGGCTGAAGATGTGTCTCAGCGATTAGAGTACTTACTGCTCTTGCAGAGGACCCAGGTTTTGGTTCCCAGCACCCACCCTGGGTGGCTCACAATCTCCTATAACTGAAGTTCTCCAGTTTCTGACTCCTACTTCTGACCTCTGTTGGTGCTGCACACATATGGTACATGTACAGACAAGCAGACCTACACATAAATAAAATAAAAAATTAAAAAAAATTTAAATTACATTAATTTATTTGCTTTTTCTTTTAAATGTGTGTGTAGGTCAGAGGACAACTTGAGGGAGTCAGTTGTCTTCTTTCACCATGTGAGTCCATGGTATTAAACTCAGGTCATAGGCTTGGCAAAATGCCTTTATCTGCTGAGCCATAGTCCACTGGGCCCCTCAAGTTCTCTCTCTCTCTCTCTCTCTCTCTCTCTCTCTCTCTCTCTGTGTGTGTGTGTGTGTGTGTGTGTGTGTTACAATGCTAAGCAAGAGCTCTGCCATCGAGGTACACTTTCAGCTCTTCCTTTTCTGTAATTGAGCTATTTCTCAATTATGAAATGATAATAATAATAATAATTCTAATGAGCTCTCTCTCCTAGAAGCCACCTTTCCATCTGTTGATAAATTTGTTCAGCATTCATGATTGCTTTTATGCTGATTGATTGTATTCTATGGTTGATTGTATGTGCCCGTGCTTTTCCTTTTCTTCTAAACTGGTTATCATGCTTTTCTTTCTTTTTTCTTTTTTTTTTTTTTACCACTATATCCCAATAAATCAGAATTTTTTTGTTTGTGTCTTAGTTAGGATTTCTATGGCTGTGACAAAACACAATGACCAAAAAGCAAGTTGGGAGGAAAGGATTTATTTGCTTACACTTCAGCCTTGCTGTTCATCACTGAAGGAGGTCAGGACAGGAACTCAGACAGGGCAGGATCCTGGAGGCAGGAGCTGATGCAGAGGCTATGGAGGGGTGTGCCTTACTGGCTTGCTTCCCATGCCTTGCTCAGCCTGCTTTCTAATAAACTCAGGACCACCAGGCCAGGGATGGCCCCACCCACAATGGGCTCGTCCCTCCTCCATTGATCACTAATTGAGAAAATGCCTTACAGCTGGATCTCATGGAGGCATTTTTTTCAACTGAGTCTCCTTCCTCTCTGATGATTCTAGCTTGTGTCAAGTTGACACACAAAATCTTTGTTGAAGTGGGTGTGGCCTTGTTGGAGGAAGTGCATCATTGTGATGATGGTCTTTGAGGTCTCATATATGCTCAAGCCATACCCAGTGGCTCAGTTCACTTCCTGTTGCCTTTGGATGAAGATGCAAGGACTCTCTTAGTTCTAGTACCATGTCTACCTACATGCTGCCTTGCTTTCTGCCACGATGATAATGGTCTAAACCTCTGAACTCTAAGTGAGCCATCCCATTAAATGTTTTCCTTTATAAGAGTTGCTGCAGTCATGGTGCCTCTTCACAGCAATAGAAACCCTACCTAAGACAGTTTGTTGTCTGCCTTTGTATTGAGTAATTTTTTTTTTTTTTTAATCAGAGAAACCTTATTTGGAATTTGTGTGCTCTGCTATAGATTCTTACCTCAAGGAATGACTTCAGTGGGAATTACCTCACAATGCTGCCAGAGATAAGTGTCTTCTATGCCTGCAATGAGACTTGGGTCTGTGATGTAATCACACTGTGATATCACACTGGCATTGGTTGAATCGATATATTTGGAACTCACAAAGATCAGCCTGTTTCTGCCTCCCGAGTGGTGGGATTAAAGGCACGTGCCACCACCACCTGGCTTTTGGATGCCTTCTTAAGCCAGAAGTTCAAGTATTTTTGAGGGGACCGTTTGAGCTGATGTAGTTCCTGGCCAGCATGGACACGTCATTCTGTGCTTTCACATGTGCACATGATGGACAGCTGTAATCCAGAGTATGTAGATCACATATGATACCATGTAAACAGGAAACAGATGGCTATTTTGTTGTTGTTACAAAGGAAGACTAACCCTTTTTCTTTTTTATCTTAACTTTCTTTTAATTTATTCTTTATGTCTTTCACATCATGCATCTCCATCCCATTCATTTCCCTGTCCCTTCTTATCTGCCCTCTGCCATTGCAGTCTCCCCCCAAAATAAAATAAAATAAAATTTAAGAGAAAAAAAGAAAAAATGAAAAAAAAAGAGAAGGAAAAAAATCAATTTCATTATGGAAGCTGTAGTGTGACACAGTGAGTCACAGAGTAAACCCTTTTATCCCTATATCTTTACTTGCAAGTGTTCATTGCAGTCATTGGTCTTGTTTAAGGCCTCTGGTTTTTGCTACACTATTGATGCTGGGCCCTCACTGGCACTCCTCTTGGTTATCCTGCTGTTGCCCTATGTCATGGAGATCCTGCTGCTTTGCTTCTGCAGGACAGGTCTATTCATGTGCTCCAGCAGATCACAGATGGGGTGGATATTGGGATGGGCCAACTCATAACCCTGATTCTGGGCCTGGGTAGTTAGTTGCAGGGTTGGTCAGTCCCCCAGCTCCTTTGTCCTCACCACAGGGTGAGCTCTCCTGTGCTGCCCGGGCTAGTTCACTCCTTGCAGTGATGAACAATGGGCAGGGCCAGTTCTCCTGCTTTCATACCTTCAGGGTCAGGACTAACTCCTTTTAAATACAAGTATTTCCTTGCAGAAGAGGTAAAGAATAGGAAACTTTGGAGACATCAGAGTTTGGAGTGTTGCTGAATACCCTGAAATTCCCAGAGTGGATGAATGGGGTGGGCTCCTACTGCTGGGCAGAGGTGGCATGAGAGCATGTAGCACAGGGTTCTAAAGTCTGTTTCTGAAGCTAAATGGTATTGATTTTACTTGGCGTTCCAGGATGACAATATGATTTCATTGGAAAATCAGAATATTAGATTTCCTAAGTAACTGGCTTAGCAGCAGCCACAAAATCTCATTTACACTGATTAGAATCATACTCAGTACTCCTGTTCAAGTGTTAAAGAAAGAAGGAAGGGGAGGGAAGGAAAGAAGGGAGGAAGGAGGGAAGAAAGATAAAAGAAAAGTCTTTCTTCCTTTCTTTCTCTTTTTTCTTTTTTTCTTTTTTTTTTGTTTTAGAGACAGCGTTTCTCTGTATTGCTTTGGAGGCTGTCCTGGAACTCGCTCTGTGGACCAGGCTGGCCTTGAATTCACAGAGATCCTCTTGTCTCTGCCTCCCAAGTGCTGGGATTAAAGGCGTGCGGCACCAACACCTGGCAATAAAGACTTTTCTATTTGCTGGTAAAGAAGCAATTAAAAACATAAGCTTTATATGCTTTGCCTCGCTATCATGTGCAATAGGTCTCCATGATGAAAGCCAATAGAAAAATAACTGAAAGATGGAGGGAGGAGAGGTCATACAATACAAACCTGCCAAGATTCACATACATACACCAGCCAACTTGCTGAACATCCATCTTTCTATTGTTACAACAGAAAAAAAAAATCGTTAGGGCAGGAATCTCTTTCCAGTTGAACAGGGTTTTGGACAATAAGTAAGAAGCAAGACTCTCTCTACAGTTATGGGACCTGAACTCTGTTGTCACTAACAAAAGAGCCAGGGGCCTGCTGAGCTGCAAAGTCTATTCTTGTCCACCTGTAGATAGATTCAGACCGTTTGATTGTCACTTAGATTTTGTTTCCCATAACCTCGTTGCAAGCTTGACCATAACTTTTTGTTGTTTCTTTCTTTCTTTTTTTTTTAGATTTATTTATTTATTTATTTAGTATACAGTATTCTGCCTGCATGTATGCCTGCAGGCCACAAGAGGCCACCAGATCTCATTACAGATGGTTGTGAGCCACCATGTGGTTGCTGGGAATTGAACTCAGGACCTCTGGAAGAGCAGCCAGTGCTCCAACCCTTGTTGTTTCTTTTGAGATGGGGTCTCATGCAGCCCAGACTGGCCTTGGACTTAATTCATAGCTAAGGATGACCTTGAACTTCTAATCCTCCTCCTCCCTTCCAAGGGCTGGGATTCAGGCATATCCTTCAGCATGGGATTTATAGAACCTTTTGGATGAATGTAGAATTCTGAGTTGACAGCTTTTTTTTTTTCTTCCAAGAACTATAGAGATAAATTTATTTTTCTTTACAATATTATGCATTTATTCATTTTAACTTTTTATATGTATGTATGTACTAGGTTGTAAATGTATTCATATGTGTGCAGCAGCCTGAAGAGGCTGGAAGAGGGTATCAGATCCCTGGGACTGAAGTTGCAGGTGGTTGTGAGCCACCATTTGGGTGCTGGGAACCAAATTCAGGTCCTTTTTAAAAGCTGTAAGCACTCGTAAGTGCTGAGCCCTCTCTCTAGCCCATCTTAGATAGTTCATTAGCTTCTGGTGGCCACAGTTTCAGATGAGAAATAGTGTATATTTGAACACACATGGAATGCATCATTTTTCTCTGGCTGCTTTCAAGATCTTACTTTTAGCAGCTGAATGTTTTGTGTTCAAGTGTAGCTTCCTTTGTAAATATCTTCAAACTATCCATTAAATCCCAATAAATTTCAAAAAACATTTTTGCTATCACATCTTAAATGTTTTTGTCCTTTCTCTCTCTCTCACTACATGTATGCTAAAACCTTCTGTTGTTATTCCACCAATTTAATGATATTTTGAAATCTTTAAAAAAAACTTGTCTAAGCCAGGCATTGGTGGCGCACGCCTTTAATCACAGAACTTGGGAGGCAGAGGCAGGTGGATCTCTGTGAGTTTGAGGCCAGCCTGGTCTCCAGAGCGAGTGCCAGGACAGGCTCTAAAGCTACACAGAGAAACCCTGTCTCGAAAACCAAAACCAACCAACCAACCAAACAAACAAACAAAAAAACTAAAAGAACTTGTCTACTAGATCAGATAATTTTTACTGATTCCTTCTGTTTGTCTTTTCATTTTATTTGATCGCTATTTAAGTTTATGAGTTCTTTTAAAGCATGTTAATTTGCTGTTAAGTGTTGAGTTGTTTTATTTTAAAATTTGCTTTAAAATTTTTCCCCAGAAATTTCTTTTTGAACGAAGCATGGCTGTTCATACCTGTAGTCCTACACTTAGGCAGTTATGGCAGAAGTGTTGGAGACTAGCCTGGGTTAAAGAATAAATTTCAAAATATCCATCCTGGTTACAAAGTGAGACCCTGACAGAAAAGGCCACAAAAACTTCTTTATATTTCATTTTATGTTTTCTACATTTTACTAACATTCTTTTATGTTTTCATTAATAGAAACACATTTTCTTATATTTCAATGATCAGAGTTTGAAAATTTATGTCTGCTGGGTATGAGTATCAATAATAGAGCACTTGTTTAATATGTGTAATGGTCTGGGTTTGATTCTTATGCACAATAGACAGATAGATAGATAGATAGATAGATAGATAGATAGATAGATAGACAGACAGACAGGCAGGCAGGCAGACAGATAGATCCATACCTGTTATTCATTTGGATTATTTGGGAGTTGATTTTTTTGTTTTGTTTTTTGTTTTTCGAGACAGGGTTTCTCTGTGGCTTTGGAGGCTGTCTTGGAACTAGCTCTTGTAGACCAGGCTGGTCTCTAACTCACAGAGATCTGCCTGTCTCTGCCTCCCGAGTGCTGGGATTAAAGGCATGGGCCGCCATTGCCCGGCTGGGAGTTGATCTTTTTTACTGGTCTTGCTTCTTGAAATTGGCCATGTTTTCTGGATTTTTATTAAACCCAGAGTTTGAGCAATTAAGGTCATATCCTGGGTGCTGTTGAATGTCACATAATTAGGAGTCTAGATTCTATTTCCCTGAGGATTGTTCTCACTCCCAGTGATGTATTTCCTCCAGCAAACAGTACCAACAAACAAGGACCAAGTCTTCAAATACCTCAGCCTGTGGCAGACTTTTCTCATTCAGAACAGCATATGTTGTGTTGAGAGACAATGAGGAGTTAGGTAATTGTAAGTATGCCAACAGGTAAAAAGAGGTGCAGGATTGGACTAGTCTGGCCCTGTCATTGGGGTGTTTTGGGAGGAGGACAGTGGGGTCTGTTTGGAGAGCATGGTTGTCAAGCAGGATACAAAGAATGAAGTTGGGTATGGTGGTACACACTGGTATACTGGGTACTCAGGAACTCCTTAGATTTGAGGCCAGCCTGGGCTACATCAAGAGACCCTGCCTCAAAAAGAAAAAAAAGAAAAAAGAAAACCAAAAACAAAATAAACACCAAACAAACAAGCAAAAAAGGAATCCTGAGTGTGACTGAGAGTTACAAAGCTGTGTTTACAAAGATTGTGCTGGCAGTCCTGGAGGAGGAGAGCCAGGCAGCGGGGGAACTTGTCTGGTACTGCACAGAGAAGCCCTTCTTCTCTCTTCTAGGCTGTCCACTGGGTCTGAGAGACAAGGATATGACAAAAATGTGGCAAGCATGACAAATATTTCCTCACTTCATACTTGACTCCCACTACTAGGAAAACAAAAAATGTCTTTCTAGATGTCCCCCCCCCCCTTGAATCTCCTTTCTGACCAAATAAAGAGCATGCCTCAGTGAAAGACAGTACTTCCCACACAGATGTATAATTAGACTGGCATTTTTGAGATAGGTTAAATGTATAATGAAACACTGCACACGAGAGGGAGATATTTGCACACTATCATGTTTTATTTTGCTTTTGAGCTAAGCAAAGACAGACGTTTGAAAACAACTTTTCTGCTGCAGTCCTGAACATAGAGAACCAATTTCTACAATTTTCCATCTTTGACATCTTTAGCAAACTGCAATGCCTGGAAGCTTCTGGAAGGCAGTGACAGTGGCTGTGGTAAGAGTTTCTACTCAGTATTAATATTACAGCATTTCTCCAGTTTGTTGTTGCTGTTGAGTCATTAGTGACCCCTGATAAATACTTGTTATGTGAATGCTGCTCCATCTTGGATATGAAAATTGATTGCAGAGGTTTGAATGAGATTATTTGATTTTGCAATTAGATTTATGACGTAGTTAAAAGAAAAAGAAAAGATGTAACCTGTACATTTATCATTCCCCAAACCATTCACCTCAGCAGTGGGATTTCTTTTCAGACCTTTCAGATCATGGTTACGACAAAAGATTACATTGCTTCATACTGGACATGTGGCTGGAATTAGAGCCAACAAGGCAGAAACAGCTTAAAAATCCTACATATGGACTCAGCCAGTGCTAGGCACTGTGTCAAATGCTGTAGCAACCACACAAGCAGTTGCTGTTATTCTCCTCATTGTACAATGAGAGAGCGATCCATGCAAAGAGCAGGAACGCAACCAAAGCCTTATATCTGGCGTATCAGGTCAAGCTAGGGCTAAACCCAGGGGCGTGTGAATGGAAAGCCCAATCCTAGCATCAGATGAGGTAGTGCACACTTATAATCCCATTGCTTGTGAGGCAGGAGGACAAGATGTCAAGATCAGCCTTGGCTACATAATGACATCTGAGGTCAGCCTTGGCTTCATGAGATCCTGTCTCATTCCTATTGAACAACAACTTTATTCCAACTTTAAACATTTTAAAGCCAGCCAAACACCACCACTAATCAGCCTTTCGCTTCTTTCATGCATGTTCTCCTTTAGATTTTGTCCATGTGCATTGATAATCTGTTTGGTTTTTACTACCTGTCCTACTGGCCTGGAACTTGCTATAGAGACCAGGCTGGCCATGAACTTACGAGGATCCTCTTGTCTACTTCCTGAGGGCTGGCTGAGATTACAGTTGTGAACCACTATGCTCAGCTTAGTGTCCTTGACTTAGACATTTTAATAACTATATACTATTCCACTTGTGGACCCATGATCACTCATTAAACCATTCCCATAATGTTTGAAATTTTCTACGCTGTAATTTTTTAACTTTTGTATGATTTCTTTAGGATTGATTTCTAGAATATACTGCATCAAGAGCAGAGAAATTAAAAAAATAGTGTATAATGTTTTAAGTTAACATTTTAAGTACAATTTTAAGCAAAGAGCATAAAAATGAAAATTAATATATAATGTTGTTGATAACATTTTAAGTATAAATTTTAAGACCAACAGGAAATCTGATTTTAAGTATTACAGTGTTGGACTGTTCTTGGGTTTTCAGTATTATCCTTGGGCTCAACGACACACTGGATTCACAGAGCTCAGCAGAGCTGCCCCACACATGGTTATGACTTGTGATAGTAAAAGGATAAAGATAAAATCTGCAGTAGGAGAAGGTATAGAGCTAAAGTCCAGAAGAAACCTGGAAACACAGGGTGAGAACAGCTGCTTTATATATATAGCCTTACCCAAACTGATCCTTTATGCCTCCCTGAGCAGTTTGTGTTTGCAATTTTGGACCCCAACCACAGGCCTTTTTTCTTCTTGGAACCGTGGAACCAATAACAAGACCAAGCTGATTGCAATAGGAGATGAATTTGTGAGTCAGCTTCTTGGTCCATTTGGGGTGTGTGTGTAATGGAGTGACAAATTTAAGGTAAAATAAATGAGGGGTAACCGTCAGGCATGGTGGCACATATCTGTCTGTGATCCAAGCACTAAGCAGACTGAAGCAAGAAGGTCAGGAACTCAAAACTATGCTAGGTTGCGTTGAATTCAAGCCCAGCCAGGGTTATATGAGACCTCATTCAAAAAATAATATATAAATGAAATAAATGAGGGAGGTAGGGAGAAATGTTCATTCTTTTATGGAAATTAGGACTTGCCCAGAAATTGGGGCATTGCCTATTTTCACTCCTGTGATAGTTGTTTTTGGTTGTAGTCATGGCAATGTCAACTGTCATGGCACCTGGGCATGTGTCACTCACTGAGCATGCAGATGTGTTACAATGAAGGAAGAGGTTGGTCACTGTGGCAGCCATCTTAGACACAGCAGGTTTCGACTAGCATACAGGCTATAGATGTCCTGTCTTCAAAGGCCAAGAAGATCAGGGCAAGGGACGAATTCATCTGGGTCACCCCTGAGTGGGATAGCATTCCCCTTTACCATTTGTTCCTTCTATAACCGTGGCCATCTAACATTCCTGTCTGTCTATCCTTCCCTTTCTCCTTTCTTGCAGGGGATCTGTCCCTCCCTCGTTCCATGTGGTCTGCTCTGGGCAGGTGGCTGCTGTTAGCTAGGTGCTATACTTACTAACTGGCCAAGTATGGTGCTGTATCCTCTAGGTCAGGAAGGGTTATACGATCTAGTTTTCGTAACCAGTAACATGCCATGGGACTTCGATCTGAACACCAAAGAGGGAAGTAAGTATCATGCTTTTCTGAGGCCGCTGAATGGAAAAACAGTTTTGGAGTTTTCCATGGTTGTATCCATCTTCTGTACTATGGAGGAAATCTTTCTGTAGGAAAACCCAGAGGTCCACACATAATGAGAAATAGAGGCACAATTTGAGGAGAAATAATACAGATACTTTGAGTTCTGTCTCACTGATGTCAGTGAGACATACCTCATTTCCCACACCTATTCTTTTCGGTTATATGAGTCATAAATCTTTGACTTCTCGTTTTTTTGCTCAATGGGTTTGTTGTTTAAAATAGTGCAAATAGGGGCCAGTGAGATGACTCAGTGTGTAAAGGTGATTGCCATAAAGCCTGAATACTTAAGTCTAATCCCTGGGACCAGCATAATGCAAGGAGAGAACCAATGCTTGAAAGTTGTCCCTTGACCTCTGCACACATGCCACAGGATGTTTGTCCCCTTCTCCCACTTTAATAAGTGTAATACACTTTTGAAAATAATGAAATGGCACAAATATTATTTTACGGTTTTGTAGTCAGGTGGTCTAAGACCAGGTATCAGCAGGGCAATGTAACTCTCTGGAGGCCATAAGAAGATCCATCTCCTTGCTCGTATAGGTAGTTGGCAGAATGCAGTTCCTTGTGGTAGGAATGAGGCCTTTTCCTACTGGCCTCATCTGCGGCACTCAGCTTTGAGAGCCTGCTCCTTCCACTTTCACAACAAGCAACCTTTCTGCCTGCATTGCTCAATCCTTTTTAGAGTATTTTGAAGGCTGCAGATACTGCTCAATAGGAGAGCACTTGCCTAGCAGATGCAAGGCCCTGGGTCTCTACTCCTAATACCACAGAAATACAGTTTTCAGTTGAAGCTTGTAATGTCTGATTTTTACATGAGTCTTCTTATTTAGTGTGCCCTTGGCTGTCTCAAATGAGAAGTAAAAGCTCTCCCGAGGCTTTTGGGAACTGCCCAAGAAATAACGATTAAATAGGTGGGTTAATGAAAAAAAGCCACTCATTCTCTCAGAGTCAGTTTTTTCTTTCTTCTTCAAAATTAGAGTGCTGAGCTAGAGGATTTCAAGGTCCTTTCATTGTATTTACTTTATTTTTCTGGTTTTGTTGAGACAGTGTCTGCCTTTGTAGCCCCTGATGGCCTCAAACTTGTGGTAATTCTACTTCCTCTCTCTCCCCAGTGCTGCTGTACTTGGCTTTTTGCTTTTACATTTTCAGATGCAGTTCCTGACATGATGTTTTGATTACCACGGCAAAGACTCATTTAAGAGTCACGATTTTGCTTTGCTTTTTGGCCTATGTAATCTTTCTGCTTTATAACATTTTTTTTAAAAATAAAGATACTTTTGTCCTTTTAAAATATTTTATTATTAGTCCAGTGGTGTTGGCACATGCCTTTAATCTCAGTACTCAGGAGGCAGAGGCAGGTGGATCTCTGTGAGTTTGAGGCCAACCTGGTTTACAGTGTGAGTTCCAGGACAGGCTCCAAAGCTATATAGAGAAACCCTGTCTAAAAAAATTATTATTGCCAGGCATTGGTGGTGCACACCTTTAATCCCAGCACTCGGGAGGCAGAGGCAGGCGGACCTCTGTGAGTTGGAGGCCATCCTGATCTCCATAGCGAGTGCCAGGAAAGGCTCCAAAGCTACACAGAGAAACCCTGTCTCGAAAAACCAATATATATATATATATATGTATATATATATATATTATTACTTTTAAATTATATGTATGTTTCTCTGTATGGGTTTGTACACCTGAGTATGGTACCTGCAGAGGCAGAAGAGAGTGTTGAATCCTTTGGCCTGGAGATATAGGCAGTTGTGAGCCACACAATGTGGGTGCTAGGATTCTCACTCTGGTCCTGTGGAAGAGCATCATGTACTCCCAGCCCCTGAGCCATCTCTCCAGCCGGCAGTATTGTTCTTTAGCATATTCTGCAAACTTTTATATCTATAAATATTTGAAAGATGAGTACAAAGAATTTCTTTCTATCTCCAAACTGCTATCATGGAACATAATATAAATGTCATCATGGAAGGAATGAAAGGGTCAAACCACAGAGGCAAACATATTTACCAAGCCAGAACACATGTAAGAGACAGTCAACAAAGAAAACGCATGGCAACCCAGACAGAGACACAATCAGTGACTTCTCAGAGAGGGAAGGGGGTCGCCTCTCAAAGATGGACTGGGCATCTTTTGTGACAGTCAAGGCTAGGTTCTTGGTCCTATCTCATGTACCAGTTTGTGTGGGGCTCATAGCTGGAAGTGTAAGTGAGCTCTCACTGTCTCATGAAGTAATACATATTATCCAGCAGTTGTCTTTCATGAGAATGATCCTTTGGGGTAAAATGCCACAGGTCATTTGGAGTTAGGCGCTGGATGTTTATAAAAGACATCACAGGTCACTGAGGTCAGGTGAAGAGAGGACGTTTCTACTTTATTTTATTTTTGCTTTATTTGTCTCTACAAATATGCATAAATAAAACTTGCATGTTAGATAGCTGATTAGGTCCTTGTGGATGGTCTTCTTCCTTATAATCACAGCCCATAAAGAAAAACCGGGCTTGGAACTGCCCAGTTCTAATTCCCGTTGTTTAGGATGCTGTATATCTGTCTGTATCTCATGGTTTCCTTCTGATTAGATTTAGGTCACATGTCTGCAAAGATGATTCTTAGTGATGTGTGCTCATTGCACTTCTCCCGGAGACTGGGGAAGGCAATTCTTAGTAACCAGTGATGCTGTGTGCTCCTTTAGGCAAGGTCATACAGCAGGAGGTTCTCTTTTGAAAGAGATTTTTTTTTTTTGCTATTTTTTTCTTTTCTCTTTGGATTGGTAAGCATTTCATGGGGTTATTCTTTGAGACTATGCAAGCATAGTACTGCCCATTCCTCTCTCCACCTTTTCTCTTTCTGGTGGTGATTGTACCCAGGGCTTTGCACATGCTAGGCAAGTACTCTACCACTGAGCTATAACCCACCCTCAACATGTAGCTCAGGCTGGACTTGAACTTTCTGTGTGATCTAGGCTTGTCTCAAAATTACCATTGTCACACCTGAGCTTCCAAAGTGCTAGGATAACAGTCAGGAGCAACCATTCCTAACCAAGTGTTTATATCTATTACTAATTATTTTTTTCTAATCACTTGTTACATTAGAGGCAACTTTCTGTGTGAGACAAGATCTCATGTAACTCAGGCTGGCTTCAAACTTATTGTATAGCTGGAGGTGACCTTGAGCTTCTGAAATTCCTGCTTTTACTTTCCAAATGCTAGGATTAAGGTAGAAGCCAACATGCCTAGCTAAATGGTTGTATTTTATTTATTTAATTAATTCATTAAATTTCTGTGGTGTATGTGTGTGTAGATACATGCATGAGGATACTTGGGCCTGTGAAGACTGGAAGACAATCTCATGAATTAATTCACTATTTTTTAAATATTAATTAATTAGTTAATTAATATTTTATGTGTATGAGCATTTATGCCTGCATGTATGTAAGTGCACTGCATGTGTGTCTAGTCCCTACAAGGCACAAAAGTGCACCAGGTTCCCTAGAACTGTAGTTAAGGACAATTGTGAGCCATCCTTGTAGGTGCTGGGAACTGAACCTGGGTCCTCTGTAAGAGCAGCAAATGCTCTTAACCTCTAAGCCATTTCTCCAGCTGTCAACTTGTTTTTTTGAAACAGGGTTTATAATTGGCCCAGAGCTTGCTAACTTAGGCTAGGCTTGCTGGCCAGTGAGTCCCAGGGACCCACCTGTCTGTGTCTCTCCAGCACTGGGATTATAAGTCTGCAGCACTGTGCCCAGCTGGGTTTTTTTGTTTGTTTGTTTTTTTTTTTTTTTTTTTTTTTGTTTTTCAAGACAGGGTTTCCTCTGTGGCTTTTGGAGGCTGTCCTGGAACTAGCTCTTGTAGACCAGCTTGTTCTGGAACTCACAGAGATCCACCTGCCTCTGCCTCTCAAGCGCTGGGATTAAAGGCGTACGCCACCAATGCCCGGCTGCCCAGCTGGTTTTTGTTGTTTTGTTTTTATCATGGACTCAGGAGATGGAATTCTGCTTCCAATGCAACCGCTTTACCTGTCACTTCTTGTGGAGACAGAATCTCATGTGTCCCAGGCTAGCCTTGAACTTGATATGTAGGAGGCCAGGCCTGTAATCCTTGCTACAGGATGCTGACATAGGAGGATCAAAAATATTTTTTATTATTTTAAATTGTACTTGAAATATAATTGCATAACTCTTCCCTTTCTTTTCCTTCCCCAACCTTCTCACTCCCTCTCAAATTGATGACCTCGTTTTCTTTGATTACTATTGTACATATGAGTATGCACATAAATATATAAATATAACCTGCTGAATCCATTAGTGTTGCTTGTGTGTGTCTGATTCAGGGCTATTGCATAAACCAATGAGGGGGCTCATCCCCCAGAAGTGATTAATTCTTCCTCTCTTAGCAGTGATTAGTTGCTTATAGTTCTTTGTCTAGGAGTAGTACTCTTTGGTGTTGCCATTGTTTAGGTCTTGTTTAGGCAGCCATGTTGTTTAGGTATGGTGTGTGTGTGTGTGTGTGGTCTAGAAGACACACTCTCCCAGTAGACTTCCTGGTCATCTGGCTCCTGCCACTCTCGTCTACAATGTTCCCTGAGCCTTAGGTACAGGAGTTGTGTTTATAGATGTATCTGTTGGGGCTGGGAACCCCACAATCAAATATCTCTGCATTTTGGCCTGTGTGATTTTCTGTAATGGTTTCCATTAGACCTTGCCTCAACACACACACACACACACACACACACACACACACACACGGAGTTTTAAAAGCTGGGAACATATCAGTGGTAAAGTATTTGCCTAGCAAATATGAATGTGGTCCTATGTTCAATCCCCAGTACTCAGGGTGGGGAAACAAACAAGATGAAAATGATTAAGCTGGGCAGTGGTGGCACTCGACACACAGGACTCAGTGTATATGGAGACAGTGAGACAGAAAATCATCTCATGTACTTAGAATAATATGGAATTGTATCAAGTCTTTATCTGTTCCACCAGCCAGCTCCCAAATAATAACACAGAGAGACTTCTTATTAATTATGAAAGCTCAGCCTTAGTTTAGGCTTTTTTCTAACTAGCTCATTTAACTTAAATTAACCCATTTCTGTCATGTGGCTCATAGCTTTTACCATCCAGCTGGCAACTCCCTCTTTCTTCTTCACAGAACTCTCATGGTCTAGAAGTTCAGCTTAAATCTATCTCCTGCCTAACTATCGACTGTTTAGCTTTTTTTGTTCGTTTTTTTTTCTTTTTTTTTTTGAGACAGGGTTTTTTTGTAGCTTTGGAGCCTGTCCTGGAACTTGTTCTGTAGATCAGGATGTCCTCAAACTCCCAGAGATCTGCCTATCTCTGCCTCTCAAGTACTGGGATTAAAAGAGTTTGCCACCACCGACCAACCCCGGTTAGCTTTTTATTAAACCAGTCACAGTGACATATGTTTACACAGTGTAATCAAATATCTTGCAGCAGGGAGTTGTGTTCATATGATGAATTAACAAAAAATGTGTACTTTTGGGAACAGATAGCAGTTGTCCTAATCTCCCTAGCACCTTCAAAAGGGGGAGAACAAAGCCCAGTGCTCAGTGGAAGGAAATCTACAAACATGGGATCTGGGCTTTGCTAGCTCATGTCCCTTAGAGTTCAGGAGAACCTCATGTTGTCTTGACTGTTGCTTTCAGTGAGTTGACATGGCACTTCATTCAGAACCTGCTTTGTAAGTCAGGAAGTAAACTAAAACTCCATTGAAAACTGACTTGTCCTTGCATGTTTGACCTAACTTCCTTATTGATTAACAGGAAGACATAAAAGGTAATGGGAAAAAACAAAGTGAATACTGAAACACATTTCATCCACACAAAGCAGGAAGAGTCTTCTGTGCTCATCTAGAAAACAAACAGAGGCTGGAGAGATGACTTGGCAGTTAAGAGTGCCTGCTGCTCTTTTAAAAAAAAACTAAATTTACTTTTTAGTTAATTACATTTTTTTCTCATTTATTTTACATACCAACCACAGCACCCCACCCCCATCCACTCCTCTTCTGTCTCCATTCAGAAAGGGGCAGTCCTCCCATGGGCATCAACAAATCATGACACATCAAATTGAAGCAGGACCAAGCTCCTCCCCATGCATCAAGGCTGGGCAATAGGCCGGGCAATGCCAGGATGGCATCCATCATATCCTTACAGAGGTGTACTTGGTCAAACTCCAGGCTGTGGCCCAGAGAGTAGTCTATCACACAGGGCAGCAATGCATGGAGGAATAGATTCCCCAAAGCCAGCTCAAGTGCTAGGGACAGGTCCTGATCTGTCCCTAGGAGCCCCACAAACAGACCAAGTTACACCACTGTAACATACGTGCAGAGGGCCTAGGTCAATCCCATGACCAGAGGACCAGAGTTCTGTTCCAGGTACCCACTCAAGTGGCCCACAACTGCCTGTGACTGCAGCTCCAATGGATCCAACACCCTCTTCTGGCCTCTAGGAGCACCCATACACATGTATCATGTATGCTCGCACTCACACATACACACACACACACACACACACACACACACACACACACAGAGAGAGAGAGAGAGAGAGAGAGAGAGAGAGAGAGAGAGAGCACTTCTGTACAGTTAAGGCAAAATGAACAGAGTGAAGAGACAGTCTGTACAGTGGGGTGGGGTGGGAAGGCATTGCCAGCTATATATATGACAGATGACAGGGAGGTAATATCTAGAATATGTAAAGAACAGAAAAAATTAAACATCAAAATATAAACAATCCAATCTGTAACTGGGCTAATGAATATAGATGTTTACAAAGTGGAGTCAGAGATAGGTTGATAACGGGTAGTTTATTGGGGAAAAGTACTCACACAAGGGAGTCAGGTTTGCACCTGAGCAGGACAGACTCAGAAATGCTTCCTAGTCAGCTCAGTCAAGCGAAAAAGAGCCACATCTGTGCCTCCCTCCTTCTTAAACCCTTGTTACATAACTCTGACCAGGCCCAAGCAGGCATGGTACCGCTTAATCAGGGTTTCTCCCTACAAATGAACTTAATAGACCTTTTAAAGAGAAAAAGTACAAATGACCAGTAAATATTTGAAAGAGTCCTTATCATCCTTAGCCATCAGAGAAATGCACATTAAAACTTCTTTGCAATGACATCTCACCCTAGTTAGAATTGCTACTATCAAGAAAACAAATGATGACATATGTCGATGAAGATGTAGTGACAGAGTAAGGCTGCTGCAAATTTGAACTGGAGTAACCTCTATGGAAATTGGGGTAGAAGGGCCACATGATCCAACTACATGTCTCCTGGGTATATATATCCCAAGAGACTCTTAACGTCCTGCTACAGATACTTGAATATCACTGTTTATTGCTGCACTATTGACAGTATCTAGGAAATGGAACTAGCCTAGATGTTCATTAATAGATAAACAGATAAAGAAAATGTTCATTCACACACTAAGAATACAGCACCAGAAAAGTTGGTCTTAGTTTTGCAGAACCCTCATTCTGTGTAGTTTGTGCACTTGTGTTTAGTGAACCCCAGAGTGCATTGCAGTCTGGTATAGTGCTGTGGAAATGGGCTAGTTAGAAGCTGTGCCATTTGGAAAGCAGGCATGTTGACTTAGGAAGGAAAACTGTGACAATACATAGACATTCTTTTAAAACCAGACTGCAGCTTAGCATTTGATTTCAGACATTTAGGTGTGTTGTGTTTCTGAGACCTAGCACCTGTATATTTGCAAAGGAATGGGACATCTATCTGTACATTCATTGGGTGTTTGAAAATTGTTCGTTTCCACCTTCACTATCTAATGAGTAAATGACTGGTTAAAACACTCTGGTACACTGCCTGCCTACACACAGACATGGTCAGATGGTGGCAAGGACAAAAGGATCTTTACAAATTGACTGAAGGAGAAGAACAAAATTTTTGTCATTGTCATCCCAGTCCCAGATGTTAAGGCCCCTCCCAAGGAAAGAAAACTCCCAAGGCAAGGCAAGGCATGGAGGTTTTAGCTGAATATTTTACACATCCATGTCTTGCAGTGGTGCTTTAAAGATCTGTGTAGCATATGAGAGACAGAGACTCTGTACAGATGGGGATCCCCACTTCTGAGTGCTGAGTGGGGCAGCCCTTCATCTGTAGCTTGAAATAAAAAATGTCAGAATTTATTTTTTTATATATTTTTTTTCCGAGGCAGGGTTTCTCTGTGGTTTTGGAGGCTGTCCTGGAGCTAGCTCTTGTAGACCAGGCTGGTCTCGAACTCACAGAGATCCTCCTGCCTCTGCCTCCTGAGTGCTGGGATTAAAGGCATGCACCACCAACGCCCGGCTATTTTTTATAATTTTAAGGAAGGTGAAGTTTGGGAACAAGATTTTTGAGTTGGCTTCTTCAGATCATTGATTTTAAGTGCAACTAGTGAAGATTTTATAGCTCAGATTGTATTTGTATGTAATTATTAACTAATCTGTAAATTGTAATAAATATTTACAATTATTAAAAAAAGAAAATGTGGTGCATACACAATGGAATTTTATTCAGATGTAAAGAAAATTTAAATTGGGCAAGATGGCTAAGTGGGTAGAGGTAGAATGGACTCCATAAAGTTGTCCTCTGACCTGCATGTGTGTGCCATGGCATGTAAAATACACACACACACACACACACACACACACACACACACACACACACACTACATTAAACCTAAAAGAATAAAAATAAAGTTAATGACATTTCCAGGAAAATGAATGTAAGTGGAAATAGTCATGTTAAGTACAATAAGCCCGGACTCAGAGTGATAAATATTGCATATTTTCTGTGAAGTAAGTGTCCTTTGTGTGTGTGTGTGTGTGTGTGTGTGTGTGTGTGTGTGTGTGTGTGTGTCTGTGTGTGTGGTGTGTCTGTGTGTGTATCAGTATGATGAATCTTGGAGTTGAGTATGGAGAGGAAGATGAATTGTTTGGTTTGTTTATGTTTTATTTTTTGAAAACAGAGACTACTTTTATTATTTCTCAGGGTGGCTGGAGCTGAAAGATGGAGGGTCTGTCCAGGACAATAAAAGTGCCCTCAGTGCATGTGGGCCATGTTACCAAGAAAGGGTGTCTTTAGGCATCCAGTGCAGAACTGGTCCATCCATAGGGGTGCCTCCTGATGCAGGGGTGTGCAGCATGGGTAGGAAGTGAATCCACCTGGTAGTTGAGCAAAGAGCTTAGAGAGGCTATGTAGAGGTTGCATAGCTCTGGAGAACTAGGTAGAGTTATGGAAGGTGTGGAAGATGTTCCAGTACTGATCACTGGCTAGGCGTTGGTGATGCATCTCAGTTCTTGTGGCTCCTTCATCCAGTTAGCCAGCACCTGCCTCCACCCTGCATCCTGATGAGTCTGCATGCACTCTAGCAACCCAGTGAGCACCTGCTGACAGGTCACAGAGGACATGTACTGTTCCGTGTTGACCATGTGGATCTCGAGCTCTAGCTCAGGGATGAGGACTCCTGTGTGTCAGCCATGCCACAACATGAGATCCACCAGGTCACTGTAGAGATGGTTACGGAAATGGAGCATGCACGGCCTTGCCATTCTGTCAGACAAAGGAAGTCAAACAGGTTTCTTTGCTGATAGATTTTGCCCTTTTCTAGGCCAGTGATATGGTTCCAGTAAGGGGCCCTTCTCTCCATTTTCACTATATCCTAGAGTATTTGAGCATAGCATAAAATAACCATCTGTATATTTCAAAGCATGTTCTATGTATGCAGTAATGTGAGGTGTGGGATTCTATAGCCCTGAGCAGGTATTCTGTCAGGCATTGTCAGAGTCAGGTTGATGAGGGACCATGCCATAGCAGATCAGACCCATGCTGCACATAGCAAAGGAGCCACCAGGTGGCAATCAAACACCATCCGTTGATGCCCAAGCAGGAAATGTATGCAAATTAGTGTACTAAGTGTATATTGGCATAAAAAAAAAATCAATTTTGTTGAAAAAAACCGTACTGAATTTTAACATCATATGTGGATGAACTCTAATTATATAAACAAATTCCATTATTGGAATCCATCCAAACCAAAATAAAATTTCATCAAGTTATCTGTCATGCTTTTTTTCCTCTTGTATGAAGAAAGTGAGAGAGGTTGACTGGGAAGGAGAGGATTATACAATGAGAAACTGAGGACAGGGCTGCCTGATGCTTAGATCCACCTCCCCTGGAAGTGTCCTTGGAGGCTTCTTCTACCCAGAGGCTGGCTAACTTACAAACTCCTTCCCAAGAAGTTACAGGCATGGTGATTCATGCCTGTAATTCCCACCTCTGGAGGCAGAGGCAGGAGGATCACCACAACTCTGAGGCCAACCTGGTATTTATATGGAGTTCTAGATCAGCCTGTGCTACACAGCAAGACCCATATCTAGAAAAAGAAGGAACAAAATCTACATACACTAAAGAATCAGCACATCAGCACAGAGTCCATAGTGGTACTCCAGAGAAAAGGCCAGGCCAGGCGGAAATGGCTGCCTGTCATCTCAGTACCCTAGAGCTTAATGTAAAGATTCAGGCATCATGCTGGCCTGCCCCTGTCACCTGGCAGAATGCACTCAGGCAGTACCCTGGTCAGCCCAGGGTTCCATGGTTGCATAGTCTGCACGCAGGTGCAAAAGACCCTTTTAAAAGAAAGACCCCCACCTACTGATGTCCACTTATGCTCTTTATGTCTCTTTACCTCTTTTCTTTTCCTCTCCCGACCCTTTCCCTTTCTAATAAAACTTCTCACTTAAGCTCTGTCTGCCTGACATGGAATCCTCTAAGGTCCCCCACAGGCGTTATCATAGAGGCAGGAAGAAATGGCTGCCTGTAATCTCAGTACCTGAGAGCCTGAGGCAGGAGGATTAGGAATTGGAGAACTTGAGCTGATCTCGTTTTTTTTTTTTTTAAATGAAGAAAAACAGAAAGAGAAAGAGGAAGGAAAAAACCTTTTCTCCATAGAAAAATGGCAAGAGTTGTAAAAGAATGCTATAATTTAAAAGTAACCATTTTTTGCTGGGCATGGGATTGTACACCTTAATCTCAGCACTGAGGAGGAAGAAGCAGGAAGAATTCCAGGCCACACAAAATAAACTACAAGGAAGCCAATACTCTCACAAAATGTGGAGAACTATGAATGTGAGAATATACTAATTTTCTAGAAAATTATAATATTTGTTTGTTTCTTCGTTTTTTCAAGACAGGGTTTCTCTGTGGCTTTGGAGGCTGTCCTGGAACTCACTCTTGTAGACCAGGCTGGATCGAACTCACAGAGATCTGCTTCCCTCTGCCTCCTGAGCACTGGAATTAAATGCATGTGCCATCACCGCCCGGCCTAGAAAATTATATTTTTTACTCTCATACTTGTAAATATATTTTAGATTTCTATTTCTATTTGTTACTTGGTGTGTGTGTGTGTGTGTGTGTGTGTGTGTGTGTGTGTGTGTGTGTGCGCGTGCGCGCGCGTGTGCGCGCGCACTCGCAGTTGTGGAGTTCAGAGGATAACTCTGTGGAGCCCATCTCCCTTCTACCTATATGTGGATTTTGGGAATCAAACTCAGGTCACTAAGTTTGCACAGTAAGTGCCTTTACCCAGTTACCTGTCTTGCTGGCCTCAATCTTTTTATTATTATTATTAATTAGTTAATTAATTAGCTTGTTGTTTTAACTTCAGTACAGTGGTTGCACCCTAATCTACTGTTATTTCAGTAAACAATTGCAACTCTGCAGTTAATGGCTTGCTTCTTTAGCAGCAAGCCTGGCTGCCCAGGCTGGAGCCTGGTGGGAATTCTGTTCCTGCAGGAACCGACCCTGTGACTGTTGCTAAAGGTAGCTTTAACTAAATCTCTATCGTTGTATTTATAAACACGACTCAATATGCAAAGACTAGGGTGAAAACCTGTGAACTCAGAGGCTGAGTAACTGATAGCTATCCCTCTCTCCTTGCTGATGTCTCCAAAAGAGACATCAGCTTCGTTCTGCCAAACCAGAAAAAGAAACCATCCTGAGTGAGGTAACCGAGTCACAAAAAGACAAACATGGCATGTACTCACTCATATATGAATTTTAGACATAGAGCAAAGGATTACCAGCCTACAATCCTCATCATCAAAGGAACTAGGAAACAAGAAGGACTCTAAGAGAAAAATGCATGGACCCCAGAGAATGGGAAGGGGCAGGATCTCCTGAGCTAATTGGGAGCATGAGGGTAGGGGAGAGGGAGCTGGCAGAATGAGAGGAGGAGAAGAGGAGGGAATGGAGAAGCAGAAAGGTTGAGTCGGGGGCAGAATAGAGGAGAGCAGAATGAGAGATACCATAACAGAGGGAGCCATTATAGGCCCGAGGAGAGATCTGGCACTAGGGAGATTTCCAGAGATCTACAAGGATGACACCAACTGACAATCTAGGCAATGGTGGAGAGGCTACCCTAAATGTCCTTCCCCTATAATGAGACTGATGACTACTTTATATGCCATCCTATATCCCTCATCCAGTGTCTGAGGGAAGCAGAGGCAGACACCCACAGCTATTCACTGAACGGAACCCTGGAACCCAGTTGCAGAGAGGGAGAAATGAAGTTCAAGGGGGTCAGGACCACAGAAACAGCTGGCCTGAACAAGGGGGAGCACATGGCCCCCAGCCTGCTGCTGTCTGGGAGGCCATCACGGGTCTGATCCAGACCCCTGAACATGGATGTCAATGAGGAGGCCTCAGCACTCTATGGGGCCCCTGGTAGTGGATTAGTATTTTTCCCTGGTGTAAGAAGGGACTTTGAGAGTGCATCCCACATGAAAGGAGGGCCTAGGCCTGGTCCAGGATGATGTGGTAGACTTTGGGGAGCCTCTGTGGAGGGCCATAACCTCCCTGGAGAGCGGAGGGGAATGGGATGGGGGGCTGGTGGAGAATTGGGGGGAGGGAAGGGAGAGGGAGAAGGGATTGACATGTGAAGCAAGCTTGTTTCTAATTTGAACTAAAAAAAAGAAAAAAACCTTTTAGACCTATGCTGAATTATTAACATCACAAAGTAGCTAAGATGATAATTTTAAAGCATAAAATCAAAACTAGCCCATCTTTACTTATATTTAACTATATTTCTATTATAGGATATCCTGCAGCCACACTCAGGATCAGGAAGAGGGAACACATGAGCATCATTTAGCCTTGATGTCAGCATTCTGTGTTACTATTTCCTCTATGACCCACAATCTTAATTTCCCAAAAGTATCTGGAGTTCTTCTTCTTCTTCTTCTTCTTCTTCTTCTTCTTCTTCTTCTTCTTCTTCTTCTTCTTCTTCTTCTTCCTTCTTCTTCTTCCTTCTTCTTTCTTCTTCTTCCTTCTTCTTCTCCTCCTCCTCCTCCTCCTCCTCCTCCTCCTCCTTCTTCTAATCCAGTAGGACCTACTAGCATTTGTTTGTAAATCCTCAAGTTTGTATGGCAGAGAACTCACAGTACTGTCACTGGGGCATAGAGTTAGCAGCTCAAAGGCCCAGCTAGGCAGGTGGCATCCTCAAGGAAAGGCTCTCAGTCTTGAAACTTAAAATAAGAATACACTGTAGATGGTTAAATGGGGGGCGGGGCTACATAGGCAAATTTTAAAGGTGAGAGCTGTTTAGTGTGTATATGCTCACCACTTCATTATTTAATTAAGCTTTGTATAACTTTATATATCTTGTGTGTGGGACATTCGACATATGAAAATCATGTGTTTCTGGAGACAGACTAGTCCTTTTATTCACACATGTATGTGAAATTTGTTTTCTACTTTAAGTTAGATGAGTGTGTTTCCAGTGTAGTTATTATTTCTGCTTGTAAGTTGGGTGATTGTGTAATTCTAGCCTGTACACTGTGTTTTATCATCAGTCTGTCTTCATCCTTGTTCAGACTTAATGTGATGTAACATCCTCACAAAAATCTTCCATCAGTCAGGGTGGGAACTGATTCGTACACTGCTAACAATAATTGGTGTTTCAGGCTTTAGTAGTCTTCCTCGTGCCCATCGCTATATTGACATCAGACTCAGCTGAAGCAGGCATGGCCACGGACAGGGTTCCTTTACCTCAAATAGCTAGTGCTTAAGTGTAATGGAGAAAATCTAAAGGTCCCTGGTTCGATCCCGGGTTTCGGCACCAGATGTCCCGCGCTATATTCTCGCCGGCAAGAATCACACAGGACACTCGGATCCTTCTGCAGGAAAGCTTTAATGCATCTTGAGAGAGGAGAGCATAAGCTTACCAGAGCGGAGACCCCGAGCCAAGAATCCCGACCCTAATAAAGGCTGGCAGCCCCGCCTGGGACGTGTCACCCCTATGATTGGCTTCAGCTCCTCAGGCCATATGAGCCACGGAATAGGCAGAGATCAAGGAAATGGAAAATTACCCAGCACCTGCGAAATAATTTACATTTAGTGCCTGCAGGCACCATCATTGTAATGGAGAATGCAGGGATGGCTCCCTACACTTAAGATAGTGATAAACAATTCAGTGGGCCAACAGAGGAAGCAATTTCCAGGGCTGAGTGTGAGTGACATTGGTTGTCTTCTTAGGAATATGATTTTTTTAAAAGTCTATCTAAAGGTGCTAAAGAGTAAACAGAAAGCTGCTCCAAATGCTGTTAAGACTTTGACATGTTTTCGTACTGTTCATAAAATCTTTTTTTGATGTTATGAGTGTTTTGCCTGAATGTATGGTATGTGTATCATATGAGTGCCGTGGAGGTCAGAAGAGGGTGTTGGATCCCCTGGAGCTGGAGTTGCAGGTGGTTCTGAGCCACTGTGTGGGTGCTGGGAACAGAATTGGAGGCTTCCAGAAGGACAATAGTCACTCTTAACCACTGACTCATTGTTCTGGCTCCAGGATCATTATTTTAACAGAGAGTATTCCCTGTGTATGACAACTTCACAGGATTCTTCCAGCTGCATTATTACCTTAAAATAAGAAATATTGTATATGGAATGTAAAAAATAAATTAATAAAAAATTAAAAAAGAAACATTGTATAGATTAAACTGTAATGCAATAAGGATAAAGATTTTTGTTGTCCTCTAAGTATACTTGCTTCTTTAAATTTAAAACTAAAAAGCACAAGATAGGTAACTTTGTCTCTTTAAGTATCTTTAAATTTCGCTGGGCGTTGGTGACAAACGCCTTAAACCCAGCATTAGGGAGGCAGAGTCAGGTGGATCTCTGTGAGTTCAAGGCCAGCCTGGTCTCCAGAGCAAGTGCCAGGATAGGCTCCAAAGCTACACAGAGAAACCCTGTCTTGAAAACAAAACAAAACAAAACAAAAGAATCTTTAAATTCCATTTGCTGACAAATCATTGAAATTCTAAAATCAAAATTCTAGGGGTTCCAAAGATCATTCTTGGTTCTTTGTTCAAATGAATATGATGCAGTGCCCTTTTGCCTTATTATGAATGACTTACATTTCCATACATATTCCCCTGTTCTAGTCTGTACACAATCTTGACTGGCAAGTGCATAGAGCCAGGATCTCATTGGGAGGAATGGACGCAGGTCACCATAAGTAGACTTGTTCAACAGAGTTAGCCTTGGTCAGGAGTTGACTGACTAAATAATGTAAAATAAATTCGTGTTAGCAAATGGCCTAAACATGCCTCTTTCCCCCTTTTCTGGCTTAAAAAAAAATCAGCTGAGCAAAAGTGTGATCAGAGTTTTATTTAATATCTAGTCTAACCAAAGGTCAGTTTTGTCTAAGTTCCCATAAAACTGTCAGCTTTGCCACTGACAGAGTTGCCTCTGTAGAAAATAGAAAGCTTCTGCTTTTGATATGGAGTCTGCTTGTTTTGGAGGGTGTGGAAACTTCTGAGATAGTAACTGGTAGTGTTTCTCATCCTGACACTCAGCCTTGTCAAGTTAATTAACCTTAGCCATTATATTTGCCCATTCACAGAAGCAGCCAATATTGTCTATAATGGTGGCTATATTGAAACTTGGTTGAGGTTGAAGAATATTAAGATTTGCGTTTTTCCTGAGATTGCCCCTGATGTCCTATCTGATGTTAAGTAGATTATTGGGTAGTTTGGGACATATGGTAAGGAAGGTTCTCTGGCTTCTTTTCTGTTGTGATAAATTACCCTCACAAAAAGCAATTTAGTGAAGAAAGGGGGAGAAAGGCTTATTTGGGCTCACAGTTCCAGAGGGATAGAGTCCATCCTGGTGACAGGCACGGGAGGCACAAAGGCCAGAATCAGAAGCCTGCCTATCACACTGCACCTGAACCCAGGAATCAGAGAGAACGGCAAGTGTGCCAGGCCATAAAGTCTTAAAAGCCCACCCTTAGTGATGTACTTCCTCCCTTGAGGATCCACCTCTTGAAGATTCCCAGACATCACCACTAGCACCAAGTATTCAAACACCTGAGCACTGACAGGGTACTATACCTGACCTTGTGTGATGAGTTAAAGCACAGGAGTTTAAACAACGCCGAATAAAATGACCTTTAGACTAATGAAGATGTGTATGAAACATAAATGAATTTCATATGTAGGCTTGGGTCTTGTCCTCCAAATCTCCCTCTCTCTCTCTGTCTCTGTCTCTGTCTCTGTCTCTGTCTCTCTCTCTCTCTCTCTCTGTCTGTCTGTCTGTCTCTCTGTCTCTCTTGTATATATATTTTCCCAAAAGAGGAAAAAAGCAAAATATTTTAGTCACAAGCATTTCAGAGAGGGATGCTCAATCTGTATTAAAAAAAAAAAAAAAAGACATGGTTACTGAAGATAACTTTCCCTTTGCAACCTGTTTCCTTTCAGTCCTTGTAAGGCTAAGCTACTGTAACCGAAGCCCTATGTACAGTGATGAAAGAATAAAGATCCGAGTACAGCAGGCTAGATCACTATGGCAGATCTGCTCCACACAGTGATTCAGGGATGTGGATTCCTTCCATCTCATTGCTTGATCCACCAGGACAATGCTTTGGTGTTACTGGGGGAAAATATCTTGTTCATATTTAAGATTAAGTCAGAGAGAAGAAAAAAAAAAAAGGAATGTGTTCTTGTCATCCTGGACCTAAATCTTGAGTGGCACACAACACTTCTCTTTAAAATGGCAGGCCTTAGTCACAAAGCTGTGTATAATTGCAATGAGGTTGGGAAATATTAGATAGCTAGGTAATTGCATATCTAACAAATCTGAATTGGGCTTTGGTAGACAACTGTCACTCTGAGCCACATCTTTGTACTTTAGAATCGGTTCTAGGCTTTATTCGGGTTCTTGCACATCTTACCACAGAAAGAGGGACAGGATGAAGCTGTCCCCTTGCCTGGGGTCTTCCTACTCAAGTCCCAGGGCTATTTATATCCCAGTGGACATTCTAGGATTTTACCTCAACTTTCATCCTCATCCAACCACATTCTTGCCAGGAAATGCATATTTTTTTGCATAGTTTAATGTTTTTATTTGTTAGAGTGAGTATTCAGATTGAAACTTGCCCAATTTCCCACTCTTCTATCTTCTACTGAACAACTTCTGTTGTTTTACTGAAGAAAAAAAAAAAAAAGAGGACTGAAATGAGAATGAACAAAAGCCACTGCAGGAAGACCTGTGCTTCCACCACAACAGCTTCACAGGAGCCGTGTCTGACCTGACAGGCCAAGTGGGGAGGATCAGGAGTCAGAAGCCAGTGTCTGGGTCAGCCTTGGTTGGATCCTGAGACCTTCAAAACAAAAGTAAACTGGGTGGCGCACGCCTTTAATCCCAGCACTTTGGAGACAGAGGCAGGTGGATCTCAGTGAGTTCGAGGCCAGCCTGGTCTACAAAGCTAATTCCAAGATGGCCAGGATTGTTATACAGAGAAAGCCTGTCTCAAAAAACGAAACAAAAACAAACAACCTTCCCCCAAAACCCTCAAAAGAAAAAAAAATGCAATGTTTGAAGGTCTTCAGGATATGCATAAAGTCTATTTTCAGAGATATGTCATAATATATTGCATGTAAATACATTTTAATCAAATACTGCTTTCTCCCATGCCCCATATTCAAGTAAACCAGATGGTAAATAAGGATTTCAGGAGTGTGGGTCTTCAATATAAGGTGATATGGGGGGGGTCTTATGTTTGCCTGGGGATGACAAGTCATGTGAACTGTATAGGCTAAAGGATGTTCAGATATCTGGAAAACATTATTTCTCAGTCTGTTTGTGAGGGTGTTTCTGGAAGAGATTAGCATTTGAGTCAGTAAAACATGTAAAGGAGGTCTTCCTCAACCGGTGTGGGTGAGCACCATCTAATATAATGTAGAAACAAAGCTCAGGGGAAATCTTTCCTCGACCCCCACTGCTGGCCAGATAGAGCTTCCATCTTTTCCTTCCAGAAAACTCTCCCAGCTCTCAGAATTTGGGATTGTGCCAGGCTTACAGTATTTCTTTCCTACACTTTTAGTTCTTAGAACTGGTACTGAAGTACACTACCACCTTTCCTGGTTCTCCACCTCAGCTAGCAGGTTGGAGATGTCGCTGCTTCTATAATTATGTGGACCAATTTCCATAACAATGTCTGTATTCCTTCCTATGTCTTTATTCTTATTTTCCCATGAATTATCTGTCTGTCTATCTATCATCTATTATCTATCCATCTCTTCTATCATCTGTCTCTTTTATGTAATTGGTTCTCTTTCTTGTAGAATTTTATTTCAGGTTTGTGACTTTTGTCAGTAACGAAGCACTACTGGTGGTGCTTCTGAATTCCCAGGCTACAGGAGTAAAGGAATGAATGGTACACAGCTTGCTGTTCTGATGGAGACCAGGCCCTCTTGTCTATAGACAACAGCTTACACAAGATACCACCTTGTGAGAACCCAAGTGATTGTTAGTCAAGCGACTTAAAAGATTTTGCTTTGGGCTGGAGAGATGGCTCAGAGGTTAAGAGCACTGTCTTCTCTTCCAGAGGTCCTGAGTTCAATTTCCAGCAACCACATGGTGGCTCACAACTATCCGTTATGAGATCTTCTGGTGTGCAGATATACATGGAAGCAGAATGTTGTATACATAATAAATAAATAAAATCTTAAAAAATATGTTATAAAAAAAGATTTTGTTTTAGGTCCCATGTTTTAGATAGACACACGATATATAAAACTTTGGGATGTTTGAAAATTTAATGTATGATATATATTTGAATATCTCCTAAATGTGTTTAGACCACTTGTATAATTTCCGTCCTTATAATCATGTATAATTGAGAAGTGGCTCGTTTGCATTTTATCTATGTCATATACTTGTCGCATCTCTGATTTATCCAGACCCTTCCAGAGAAGGATTCTCTTCTTCATAAGCTCTTGCATTGGAGACAGATGCTTCCGATTCTTCATCATTGTATTTTATTTTTTTAAATATAATTTGTATAAATCCTGATTATGTGTTTGTTATATCCACTAAATGATATTTGCTGATGTGAGGGACAGCATTGTAATTCTTTTCATTGCTAAGAACAAGCTTTCTTTATGCTGGTACTTAAAGACTGTGTGTGTGATAGTTGGTTAAAGACTTATTTAAAGACAAGGACTAATGTAGCTTAGGCTGGCCTCTATCAGACTCTTATCTAGCCAAAGATGACTTTGAATTTTTGATCCACCATATCTGGCTACATGTTCTTGGTAAGCTAAATAAACGGCCTTCCTTTATGAGACAGAATTGTCAGACTTCAGAAGGTCAGCTCTTATAGTTGTGAAAGTCTTGTTCTCAATGCTGTATGGTTCTGTGAATTTGTATTTATGTTTCTAAAAGGCCAAAAACTATTATATATCAGATTTCCACTTAGGGCTTTGCTTGCCCTTTAAAGTGCCTCCTGCAGAAGTGGGAGTCTTAATGTTTTACAGTGGTAGGAGATGCTTTCCCAGTAGTGAGCAGGGATTGTCAAGCTCTTGACGCTTCACAAGGGCATTTTAATGGACTCACATTGTATTTACTATGTTTGGTGGTGCCAGACAGCAGCAGCAAAAGTGCATATCTTTGCTTCAATTGCTTCTGAATAAGTCTAACCGGAAGAACTGCTACACAGCATTATGCAATTTCCAAACAAGTGTCTGAATGCAGATTGGTCCGGCTACGCAGATACCAAGAAGAAGCCAGGTGGGGTTTCCCTGGAAAGGATTTTTATCATGCTTTTATGATTGATAAACTGAAGTCAGATGTCAGAAGCTTCTCCAAAGTGTTAACAATGAACTCTTGCAAGGCAACTGCCTTTCAAAGACCAGTGGACATCTTCAATCAGGTTCACATCTGGGATGGAGGTAGGGCAGATCTCATCACCCCCTCCCCACATATACACAATTTACTCAGAAAGGAATGAAAGGCCAAGTTCAACATGCTGCACACCTTTCTTTCCTTTTTTCTTTTAAAATAAATTTTTATTTAAATTAGAAACAATCTTATTTTACTTATCAATCCCAGTTCCCTCTTTCTCTCATCCTCCAGTGCCCCCAACGACCCCTCCATCCCCCATCCACTCCCCAGGCATCCATTCCCCAGGGAGGATGAGGCCTCCCATGGGTGATTATCAACATCTGTTACATCATTTGTGGCAGGGCCTATGCCCTGCCCCGGCTACACACATTTCTATTCGCCCATTAAGTTACTCCCTCCAAACTGGAGTTTGTGAGATAACTTCTTGGGAATTTGTGTTGCACAACTGCATATTCCCAGAAATACATCTTCTATTACACATCCAGATTAGATGGGACTTAGCAAGACAAAACAGCATGGGAGTACAGCTAGTTCTACAAAACATCTCTAACTACTTCATCCTAATGAAAACAAGCTTACAAGGCCACAAAAGGGCAGGGGACAGGGGAGCTCAGTGGTTGAGAGCACTGACTGCTTTTTCAGAAACCCTTCTTTGATTTCTAGTATTCATGTTGGAAGTCCAGAACCACCTATAACTCTGGCTCCAGGAGGACTCACAGCCTTTGGAATCCAGAGGCACCCATACATCTGTGCATATGCCCAGACACAGACACCCATAATTAAAAATCAAAAACATAAATAAATCTGTTTGTAAAAGACACCAGATAGAAGCTGGGCATAGTGGCAGATACCTATAATCTCAACACTTGGGACAACTGCTGTGATAAAAGTTCCAAGCCAGCCTCAGCTACAGAGTGAGATACTACCTCAAAACAAAAACACACAAACAAAAAGACTGTGTCAAGAATCTTAGTTTTGAATGTCATTTCACTGCTGACAGAACATGTGTAAGGATGGATGGCTCCTAGTTCATTAGCAGAGATTCTGTTTTACAAATATTTAAAACCCCTCCTTGAAATTGCTTTTCATTCATAGAGTCCTTGTAAGCTGGTCCTCAACTTTCAGCAGTCCTCCTGCTTCCAGTCTCTTTAACAAGGCAACAAGGTTGAAAGCCAGGCATAGTGAATTTGGAGAGTTGCTTCCACCTCTTTTTGATACTGATTTTCTTTGTCAAGGGGAAAGTCAGGGGACCTTGCTTGGAGCTTTCCCGTAGACAAGAGGAGACACCACTTCTCCTGTGGCTTCTAGGGCTTTGGCCTGAACAGCAAGAGACGTGCTAAACGGTTGTGTGCAAAGCTCTATCAATTTTGTATGAGAAAGACAATGCCTTTGGGGTGACCTCCAAACAATGCAGGTCTCATCCATAACAAAGTGAACTTGACCATACAGTATGACCTGGAGGTATTCTCAAGGGTTAAGTTTCTTGATTGGACCTTGCCTTATCTCTGAATCTTAAATAGGATGCAGGAGTCCTCAGAACTTCTGGAGGGAAGCTTGTAAGCTAGTGATTGGTAGTTGAGACCAGTGGGCCTGTTTTCTGTTCCCACCGGAGGTGGTTCTGGCTCACTCTGCTGCTCTACTGTATAGTAATAAGCTTATTCTGTGAAAGATTTTAAGTTTGAGATTCAAAGGGGAAACGGAGGAAGGTTGTCACTTGGAATAAGATAATTATTGGAAGAGTTAATGACACCATGGGCAAGCAGACAGCAGCATGGCGTGAGCTCGGAGCAGAGTTCAGGCCTGTGTGTGTGTGTGTGTGTGTGTGTGTGTGTATGTGTGTGTGTGTCTGTGTGTGTCGGTGTCTGTGTGTCTGTGTGTCTGTGTGAGTCCTCTTTTTATAGGTGTCAGAGGAAGGAGGAACATTTCATGCCATGTGATTGATGAGTCATGCTGTGCCTGAGTCAGCTAGAAGGCTGGAAGGGCAAGAGTATGGACAAATAAGCCACTTCAGTTATGTAAACCAACTTAATGCAGTTTTGGGAATTGTTAAAATTCAACCAAAATGGAGAAACTTTACAAAACCCAGAGGGCTGTGGGCCAGGTCAAGGTCTAAGACTGTTCTTAGCAAGCTCTTAACAAGCTTTCCAAATTTCTGTCTTCCATAGGCTTCTATTGGCTTCGTTATGTTGTTTGAAAGTTCTGTGCTCTCCCACTATGCAGCCCATAGATAGATTATTCCCTCTGCCAGAGTTCCTCTGACCATCTGCAATGTTCATAGCTTTCCATCTCCTTCAGATCTCTGTGGATGGCATAAATTCAAATAGACCTTCCTTTGTGGATGTCTTGAACTTAGCTTGGGTACCCTAGAGAGCAGAAGCACAACCAAGATGGTGATGATTGTTCATTATTAGCTGTTATCTGGGAAATGTAATCTCAGAACAGGAAGACTAGAGAAACCAAGGAAATGCAGAATGATGTAGGGTGGGAGTTCTGTTGTGTGATGCTACTTCAGGCTCATCCATGAAGAGGCACAACTCTTACATGGTTCTGAACATCCAAAAGAAAAATTTGATCTGTGTGGGTGTGGTGGCTGCAAGAGGATCCTGGGCTCAAGGTCAACCAGAGTTCAACATAGAAAGACTATCTCAAAAACAGATAAAAACCCAACATTGTAGAGGGGAGGGGGAAATATGGGGTGATAGGATTGGGGAGAGGGGTAGATATGATCATATTTCACTTTACACATGTATGAAATTCTCAAATTAAAAAAAAAATAAAAGAAAACCCAACTTTTTTTTTTTTTTTTTGGCCAGGTGTTCTGAGGCACCTAACAATGGTGAACTCTGTACTGCAACATCTTGCATTAGGGATTCTTGAAAACATGGTGATGCTTATGTGCTCACCAAACTTGATGAAACGTGGCTTGTGCTAAGGAATTTTCAGTGTACCCTCCTCCATCTAAAGATCCAGTACAAGATAGGTAAGCTTCTTTCTTAGCTTCTTGTCTTTATCATTTTATTTCTTCTTGTACTTTGAAGATGCTAATGCTTGATTTTAAAATCTCAAGATTTTAGCTTGAGATTGTGTGTGTCTATGTACACTGATAGAATGGAACTCAGGGCTTCATTTGCTGGACCTTTGTTTCCCACAGAATTCAGTACCATTGTAGAACAGAGAAACATTTCTGCACGTATTCAGTTTACTTATATTAAAAAGAACTACAAATATCAATAGCTGCTCTGACCGGGCATGGCTTCAAATCCCAGCACTTGGGGCAGAAGCAGGAGGATCATTGCAAATTTGAGGTCAGCCTGAACTACGTAGTGAGGTCCAAACCATCCTGAGATAAACAATAAAATTCCATCTCAAAAGGCCAGCCAACCATGCCTAGTGTGGTGGCACACTCCTTTAATCCCAGCACTGGGAAGGAAGACACAGACAGATCTGGTCTATATAGCAAGTTCCAGGCCAGCCAGAGCTATATGGAGACCCTGTCTCAACCAAACAAGAACAACAAAACCTCCCACTGGAACCTCCACCACCACCCAAAACTCCCAGTTCCCCACCCCATTGGTGTCTAAGTTTACTTTAAAAAATATTTAGATGGATATTAAGGGTTTTTTCTTAATTCCCTGACCTTAAAGCTAAAGGTAGTTTTTAAATCTCTACGTTGCTTAACTTTTCCCCTCCTTGGTTTTGGTACTAGGGGGATCAAACCTGGGGCTTCACCTGTGCCAGGTAAGATCTCGACCATTGAGTCCTAGCTGCAATCTCATCTTCGCATTTCTTGTGGCTCTCTGTTTGTTTATGTCTCTGTCTCACCACTGCTGTCAGACTGCAAGCGCTCGATGGTGATTTTGTCTGCTATTATTACTTTAGTTTTCTAGAGCAGAGTCCTTCAACCTCAACACTGCCGACATTTTGGGTGGTGTAATTCCTCTCCAGGCTATGCTGCCATTGGATGACAGCCCAACCCTCCACGTGAGACTGAGAAATCCTTCTGTTCATTGCCAAATATCTGCTGGATGGTGAATTTTCTCTCAATTTGAGAAGCACTGCATTTGAGAGCCCTTGCATTAAGTTAGTGTTCATGTCTATTTAGGACATAATTCCTAAGGCAGAGTTTAATTGAATCCCACAAAAAAGACAATGTGAGACTTACGTTGTTTGGGGGAAACTGGTCTGGTATTGGGCTAGTCCTGTCAGCAGGTCTGGACTGACACTGAGATGAGCTGTGTTCCCGTCGTCACTCAGTGTCAGCTCCCCCCTCAAAGTCTGTTCTCTCATTCTCGTCCACTTATTTATAGTTTGAAAAACATCTGGAGGTTTACAGTGTTGGTGTGCAGATAAAGCCTCCTTGCTTCCATAACATGTAGATTCATATTCTGGCAAATGTCGTGGTCAGTTCACACCCCCGTGCACCTGTTTTACAGATGGCCTCAGTTTCCAAGCATGCAGAGAAATTGAAGACTCCAATAGTATTTTGTGTGTGGGGGAGGTGGGGGGGGTGGGGATAAACAATTTGGCCCTGGAACTCTAACATTTTTTTCTCCTTTAGCAAAGCTAAGATAATTAAGTCAGCAATTTTTTAAAAGAAACATTCGTGCTTTCCCCCCCTCTTTTTAAATTTAAATTAGAAACAAATTTGTTTTATATGTCCATCCCAGTTCCCTCTCCCTCCCTGCCCACCCTCAGAATCCCCTATCCCATCCCCTTTTTGCTCCCCAGAGAGGGTGAGGCCTTCCATGGGGGAATCTTCAAAGTCTGTCATATCATTTGGAGCAGGGCCCGTGTGTCTAGGCTGAGAGAGTATATGTCTATGTGGACATATTCGTGCTTTCTTATGTGCACATGTTTGACAGTATTTTCAACAGTTTAGAATTATGTATGAAACCTAAGCAATAAAATATGTTTTGCAAAGAAAGATGTTTATGTTAAAACAAAGCTTATAACAAGTAACACATTTTAGGTAATGAAAATTGGCCAGATTGAGTCTTCAGCATACTGCCCTTTGTGCCTTTTATGCTTCTTCCCTAACCTCAGGCACTGATGCCCGGTCACCAACAAGAGTATGACGAGGAGCATAGGTGATGGTAGAAAGGGCAGAGTTGTGGAGGTAAAACTACCTCATACCCCTGGACCACTGGGGAAATAGGCTGAAAGGGGTTAAATAATTAAAGAATATCATCCCACTGGTGGGATCAGCTTGTCTCCTCTTCCCAAGACTCTCTGGCATATTCAGATAATGATGTCATGTTCTAGTTCTTGGTAAGAAGAGGAAAAAGAATCTCTCTGTCCTCTTAAGGTCAATTGCAGCAGAATGACTACACTTTTTCCTGAGGTAAACACCAAAGGAGAACATATCTCCTTCCAACACCATGCAAAATTTCTGTGTAGATCCTAAACACAGCCTATGGCTTAGCAGGAAATGCCATAGGAAGGGACACAGTAGAAATGCATAGGGGTGTGGTATGAGAATTAAGACATTATGAAAAAATAGCAAAATAACCCAAACTCTGTATATGGGCATCAAAGGAAGCTTAGTTTGTTTTAAAAAAAAAAAAACTCAAAAAACTGTGAGATGACCTTTCTCTTTTTTCTGTGTCCAAGTATGGGAATTATTGGCTTGCACTGAGAAGCCAGGTTTATTCTCTCTGCTATTTGCCCCTTGACCTTCAAATATCCCAGCCTGAACCTCCTCAGTTCTGGGATTAAAGGCATGATTTGTGTGGTGCTGGAGAGCAAACCCAGAACTTTGTTCCAACTAGGCAAGCACTTTACCAGCTGAGCTACTGTAGTAGTATTCTCTCATTGGACTTTCTTGGACCACCAGCCCACAAATAATGGCATGGAGACTCATTACTAATTATGAAAGTTCATCCTTAGATTAGGCTTGTTTCCAACTAGCTCTTATAACTTAATTAACCCATATTTTTAATCTACATTCTGCCATGTGACTCAGTTACCTCTCCTGAGTATGGTGCATCTGACTTGTTCTGCTTTTCGCTGGCATCCCTACCTCTCTTCCTCCCAGAGTCTTCTCTCTCCCTATAAGTTCCACTCATTCTCTCCTGCCTAGTTATTGGCCATTCAGCTCTTTACTAAACCAATCAGAAGGCACCTTGGCAAAGACACATCTTTACAGTGTAAACAAATATTCCACAACAAGCTACAGCCTCATAACTATAATGTTACTTTTAAGGAAGTATTGGGGAACTTGTGATTAGAGAAACTACCTTTATTTTCAAATATTTACTACTATGTAATTTTTATTCACTCTACTGAGTGATTTTAACTTATATGTGCCTGCTTGTATTTAGTTAACACAGGCTTCAAGAGAATTTTCTCCATTACTGAAATACACTGTTGACTTATCTTGTGGTCCTCTGGGTAACCAAGAGATACCCATTAGAGCCACAGAGTTCTCAGTTAATTTAGAAACATGTTGCTATTCCTGAATATTTATTTCAATTCCCTTAAAAGGTGATTTACTACCCCATTTTCAGAAAAAGGAAATAAAATAAATGCAAATATTAAGCTCACAAAGGCTTGCTCAGCTGTAAGATAAATGCCAGATTCACGATTGCTTCTTCACCTTCAGAGATTGTGTGTCTCCCCTGTTTTCAACTGACTGTCTGACCTTGTGACATCAGTGTTGATACACAGGCTGGGCTGCAGCAGCTCTTGTCCCTGCATGCCTAACTTCCTTAATGTTTTCCTCTGTGGTTTCAGGAGCTCCTGAGTGCAGGGAATAAAGGTGTGTACCACCACCCCCGTCTCTGATAGTCATAATGGCTATGATAAGTAACATTTGTTGGGTGTGTACTTTTGTGCCAACAGTCAGCAGTCTTTAAATGCATTTTATTAGGGAAAACACAAAGCCTCTGTGAGGGTTCATGGAGCAGCATCATGGTCAGTGGCTCCCTGCCTTCACCAGCCATTTTGTTTCTGTTCCCCACTCTGGAATGCTTAGAGGCAAATCGCAGACAAAATCTGCTTCATTTCAGAAGGCAAGTGTGCCCAGGTATTATGTATCTCATGTGTCTGGGTTTTTCACTGAATTACAGCCTATAGACAGAGAAATACATGAATCATAAGTGACCTTGATTAACCTTAGTGTTTGCACTCACTGTTGTAACTTGTGAGAAGTACTCTAGCTGTGCCACAGGATCCTTCCTCCTGGCCAGTTCCAGCAGTGTCCTACCTCCCCAGCGCCCTAGGCATCCTTGCTCCCATACTGCAGATTATCATGCTCTGGCTGTAAGATTGTTGTGTATGATGTCACACGGTGACTGAGTCTGGCTTCTTTCACAACATTTTATTTGAGAGATTTTTGTCTATGTGGCCATTGTAACCATGGAGACAAATAACACTCTCAAAGCTATAGGGTATGCAGTTGTGCAGCTGTCCTCACCGACCTCTTTCTGATAGCATCCTAGTGTATGCCCTTAAGTTCCTCTATTCATCTTATGAATGCATAAATAAGCCTTAGGAGAAAATAATTTGCTAAATTCATGCAGTCTGTAAATAGTGGAGTTTGAACATTCAAGCTAGCTTTGCCTGACTCTAGGATCAGAAATCTTAATGGCTCTGCCTTCACTCTAGCAAAAACTAGTTTTTGTTTATTTCTTTGCACATATCTAGTTATCCATATAGCATTTTGATATAAACCTGTATGTTTTGTGGAGGAAAATATGATTATTATGTGGAGTTGTGCATCCAATTCCCATTTTTTAGAGTTTTTGGTCTGTTTCTTAGAAAGTCCCATTTTCTTAAAAAAAAAAAAAGCCGCCTTTAATCCCAGCACTCGGGAGGCAGTGGTAGGCGGATCTCTGTGAGTTTGAGACCAGCCTGGTCTACAAGAGCAAGTTCCAGGACAGCCTCCAAAGCCACAGAGAAACCCTGTCTCAAAAAAACAAACAAACAAAAAACAAAACAAAACAAAACAAAACAAAAAGCATTGACCAAGGTATAATGGTGCACATCTGCAATGCTGACATTCAGAAGATAGAGGCAGGAGGATGGATAGAGGCACATGCCACAGATTACAGAAGTGTGCCTTAGATCCCTTGGAACTGGAGTTAAGGACACAACTCCAATTGTGGCGCTGGGAACTGAACTTGGGTCCCCTGCAAAAGCGGCAGTACTCTTGGCTGCTGAGCCACCTCTCCAGCGCTGCTTTCTTGTATTCTTGCCTTTATTATTATTATTATTATTATTATTATTATTATTATTATTATTATTATTAATTTGGGAGACTGAGGCAGGAAGAAAAAAGAATTTGAGGCCAACATGAGTGTGATGGTTTGAAAGAAAATGGTTCCCCCAGAAAGAAAAAAAAAGTATTGATATCTGACACTAAATCATCATTGCACTGTTTGTAATACTTGCATTTGTTGAAATCATGACCATAAGTAATAAGATTGTGTCAGAAATAAGGTGTGACCAAATAAAAACTGAAGATTGATTTAAAAAAAAAAGAAAGAAAATGGTTCCCAAAGGGAGTGGCACTATTAGGAGGTATAATCCTGTTGGAGTAAGTATGATCTTGCTGGAGGAAGTGTGTCACTGTTGGGACAGGCTTTGAGGTCTCTTTACTCAGGTGTCACTCAGTGTGACAGTCAGTCGACTTCCTGCTGTCTTCTGGCCAAGATGTAGCTAGCACCATGTATGCCTGCACGTCACCATGCTTCCTGTCATGATGATAATAGACTAAACCTCTGAAACTGTAAGCCACCACCCCAATTAAATGTTTGCTTTGTTAAGAGTTGCTGTGGTCATGGTGTCTCTTCCCAGCAATAGAAACCCTAACTAAGACACTGGATTATATCTGGTTCTCCCTGTCCATTATGAGGGTTCAGGGAATCACACTTCGATTGTTGGGATCTCTGGCCCTAAAGTTCTGTAAAGTCTTAAAATCATTTTTGTGTGTATGAGTGTCATGGTGCTTGCATACATGTATACCACACGTGTTCCTGGTGCTCATACATGTCAGAAGAGAGAGTCAGATCCCCTGTAACTAGAGTTACAGATGGTTGTTAGTTGCCATGTAACCTGGTCCTCTGGAAGAGCAGCCAGTGTTCATAACCTCTGAGCTATTTCTCCAGCCCCAAGTTCTTAATAGAACTATAATCAGATTAATAGAAAATGGAAAACCTGATTATATCCAGTAAAAAACAACATCAATCAGAGCCCAAATAACCAAATATGACTTCTTCTCCGATGCCGTTTTTGTTTTTCTTGTTGTGGTTTGTATCTTTGTGAAGTTTTGGTTATGAACACATAGCTCACAAACATTTTTAAATTCTTATTGAATCACAGTACCAAGTGTATTTTTAACAGACTACTTTAGAATTTCACTTAAAGAGTAAACTATTTCATCACTGAGCCTCCATGAATTGCTCTTTTTAGAGAAAGTGCTGAACAGATAACAGTGTTTAAAAATATCAGCCGTAGTAGTTCCCTGGTAGAGTTTTTCATGTCACTTATGTAAACTATCATATCCCCTTGTATCTTTTGTATCCCCTTGATCTCCTTTTGTTGTCTTATTGCTCTAGCTAGGACTTCAAGTACAATACTGAAGAGATATGGAGACATTGGACAGCCTTCTCTTGTTCCTGATTTTAGAGGAATCGCCTTGAGTTTCTCTCCATTTAGTTTGATGTTGGCTGTTGCTTTGCTGTATATTGCTTTTATCATGTTGAGGTATGTTCCCGTTATTCCTGATCTCTCCAAGACCTTTATCATGAAGGGATGTTGGATTTTGTCAAAGGCTTTTTCGGCATCTATCGAGATGATCATGTGGTATTTCTTTTTCAGTTTGTTTATTTGGTGGATTACATTGATGGATTTTCGTATGTTGAACCATCCCTAAATTAAAAAAAAACAATAAATAAAAATAGACTTTTTTTTTTTTACTAATGTAATTATTTCTTTTCTGTCCAGTTTTCTCTTCTTTGGTATTCAACAAGATTGCAGTTACAATGAGTTTTATTTTACTATGCTCATCATGAAATTATCTCTGCCTTCAAAACTATGGAGTTTTGAATTTATTTCTTTAGGGCTATAGTTCAGGATAGAATACTTAATTAATTTACACAGGTCAGTCCCTAGACTCAAGCCCCAGTACTACAAAACAAAACATTCTTTTTGTCAAAAGTATATGCATTTAGAGGTAATAAAGTCCATATGGTTTAGTGGTCAGAGATCAAGTAATTACTGTGTTTACTTTAATTACCAAATACTGAAGGGAGCTAAGTGGTTTAAAGCATACATTTTCAGGACCATATTCTCTGACTTAAGTTCTGGTTCTACCACTTAATAAGCACTTTGTGACTTTGGCTTACTTACTTCATGTCTACGTACCTAGGTTTGTTTGCCTACCAATTGTAGATAACCGTTCCTACGTCGCATGGTTGTTATGAGAGTTAAGTGAGCCCATACGTGTTAAGTTCTCAGAACTTCTCACTTTATAACAAGTATTCAAAAGATGATCATTTTATTCTTTCTTTTCTTTGTTTTTAGCAATCAAACTTTCTCTTTTTGATGATGATGATGATGATGGTGTGTGTGTGTGTGTGTGTGTGTGTGTGTGTGTGTGTGTCCTTGGAGGCCAGAAGAGGGAGCTCGATCTCCTGGAGCTGGAGTTTGGAAAAGCTGGTCGTGAGATGCTTGATGCTGAGAACAGAACCCAGTTCCTCTGAAAGAACAGCATCTGCCTTTTTAAATGACCTAGGACCACTTGTCCAGGAGTGGCTCCTGGATCTGCTCACATCAATTAACATAATCAAGACAGTTGTCCACAGACATGCCTGTAGGCCAACTTTATCTAGATAGTCCTCACTGAGATTATTTTCCCAGGCGGTTCTAGACTGTGCCATCTTGCCCCTTAAAAATAACCACCACAGTGACTAAGATGTTTTCGTTTGTATCCTTAAATCTGTTGTGTTAGCAGGAAATTTTACACAAAATCCATAATGTTCAATTCACAATCTGGAGTTTCTTCTTATCATTCATTTTATTTATTAGTATTATTCTATTGTTTTGAGACAAGTCTCCATTAGCCATAGCTGGCCTCAAACTCAGTATCTAGCTAAGGTAGGTCTTGAATTCCTCATCCTACTGCCTTAGCCTTCCAAGTGCTGGGATGACAGTCATGAGCCATAACACTTTATTTTATTTCCACCATGTTCCTATGTCTCTAATGATGTTCCAGTTGTGTGTGTAGGGTCTGGAAGCGCTTTCTGTATGCTCTAAAGCTTCCTTTTTGCTTTATAAATCTTAATGTGTTAATTTATTCATCCAGTCATTCTTTTTTATATTGACTACTATTGAATGAGGTGTTTGCATATTCAGCAAGGAACAACAAAATAATTGCTGCTACTCATAAGCTTACACTCAAATTTCAGTGCTGGGCACTAAATATTAAGGGCGTTATCTGTGTAGATAATTGTTCATGACACCTCTCCAGTCCTGAACATTGTCAGTGTAAACATCATACCAGTTATTCACTAATATATTGAAGAATGTAATAACTTTCTGCTTTTGAAAGTCTCTAAATCACTATGTTTTTTTTTTTAAATCAACAAGGGAAGAGATTTGGTCTTAGAAATGGATTTAGAGACAGTCTGTTGACAGCTATTTTCATTCGCTTGCCTTTTCTCCAAAAGATAGTAACCTAAAAAAAACAAACAAAAAAACAAAAACAAAAAAACCTTCCTCATGACTCATCGTTAAAATTGGGAAACTGAGCTTTTCCAAAGGTTCCCAGAGTGCTCACACTTAAGACTGTGGGAAAGGATGCAGCTGAACAGTCATATATGAACAATATGTGCTGAAAATCAGTTCCTTATTGACTGTGGACAAATCACAAATTTCTAGTATTTTTTAATCACATGCTTCCTCTGTGGATTATGTAGGAAATACTTTAGTCTGAATAATTGTTCCTAAGGGAGAAACCTTCAAAATGTTTTACACACACACACACACACACACACACACACACACACACACACACAGAGAGAGAGAGAGAGAGAGAGAGAGAGAGAGAGAGAGACAGAGACAGAGACAGAGACAGAGACAGATGGAGACAGGTAGAGATAGATAGACACAGAGATAGAAATAGAGACACAGAGACAGAGAGAGACAGACCATGAGCACAGGCTGTAGAATACTAATCAGTTATGTACATAAGCCTAGTATAACAAAGGAGAGTTTAGTCAGCTGGGTGTGGTGGCTCATACCTTTCCTCTCAGCACAGAGGAACTCGAGAGGCAGAGGCAGGCAGAGCTCTATAAGTTGGAGGCCAGACTGGTTTATGTGTCCAGAATAGTCCAGAGAGCCTATCTCAGGAGAAAACAAAAAACAAAAACAAACCAACATACTTTGAAACTATCGACTGTATCTGATTGTAAGTCATTTCCTATATGATCTTGCTTATTACAACATTGTTTAAATCTAATAGCAATAGTGGACAGCTAATCCAAAGGCTAAAGTAAATAATAACAGGGGATTCACTTTCCATAACACAAAACAAAACCCAAGAACTCTTTCTAGATGTTTGCAGAAGAAATAACTTCATTTTTCTTTAGCTGGCATGACTTAGGCTCTTAAAGAACAGTAGGTGGTTTCCACTCTTCTTTTCTGCGTTGTGGGTTGGAGCCATCCATAAGGAAACTCTGTAGAGGTGAAATGATAACACTCCCAGAGTTGTTCTCTTTGGTGGTTTTCAACTTGGAACTGTTGTGTGTTGTATGGATGCCAGGAGGGTGTGTATTTTTCAAACTTATCTCCATCTTTGCAATAAGAATAATGATGATGATGCCAGGTTGTATATATTTTTGAAGTTATTTCTACCTTTGTTGTAATAATAATAATAATAATAATAATAATAATAATAATAATAAATCAACTGATATGCTTCTGATGGTTCTGAATCATCCATAGCCTACTCTCACACTTGCTGCCTATATCAGAACCTACTTTCAGGGACTGTGAATAGGCAATCCATTGTAGAAACTGTGAATGAAGTATCCATTATTGCTCTATAAGATACAGCTAATTTCATAGAAAAGCTTCATGGTTTCTTCTTTTAAACATTTTATTTATTTATTGTTAATGTATGTATATGGTATGTAAGCATGTGTGCCAGGGCACCTGAGTAGAGGTCAGAGGGCAACTTTGTGTATTTCTGCCATCTTTATGGGGGTTTGTGTCATCAGGCTTTCCCGTTTTTCCTGCAGAACCATCTCTCCGCCCTCTCCCTCTCCCTCTCCCTCTCCCTTAACTAAGTTAGCTCAGACCTAGAAAAACTGAGCCTAAACAAATGAAATTTCATGTATGTTTAGTAGTAAATAAATTTAGGGCCAACAATGTGTTACATTTATGCTGTTAGGATAGGGATAACCGGGCTGTTCTCTGGTGGGTTGAGATGTAGGTAACAGTTAACTTTAGAGGTGAAGTGTCTTTAAGAATAAGGACACATACAAACTATATACACACTCTGCTATGTGAAGTGGTAAGCTTTCCCAGATGGAGAGTAGGGTTACTTAGCATAGAAGGCATGTACTGCACACATATAACTATTAAAATACATTGCCTCTGTCTTTCTCTATCTCTTTGGTCCACCTGTAGTTGTCGTGTCAAAAAGAAAACATCTTTAATTTTTTTTTAATTTTTACTCTATGTTGTGTGAAAAAGGGTTTTACACTCCCAAGCTACCTTGAACTTGCTGTGTAGCAAAGGAAAACCTTGAACTTCTGATCCTCCTGCCTCCACCTGGTTGTCTTTATTTTATTTTATTTTATTTTACTCTATTGAGACAGGATGTTTCTGTGTAGTCCAGGCTGTCTCAAACTCCATATCCTCTAACTTTAGCTTCCCAAGGCTAGGATCATAGGCATGTTCCCCTGAACCCAGTCTAAGAGGAAGGTTATTATTAAAATGATGAACTGATATTGGGAATAGGGTCAACATTTAAAGGGTCATTGTTGAGATTTGTGTCAGTATTCTAGGAAGGCTCTCGGCAGCCCCTAACAGCCACTAATTTCCTGTATGTGTTTAGTAAATCAGAGAACTACACATGCATTCTTATGAGTCTTAAACTTGGAAAATTCATACTTTTCTGTAATATAGAAATGAAGTGTGGGGGGGAACTCTTGAAACTTGAAGTTTAAGGTGGAGCTGTTTCCTCACTGGTTTTGGAAAATGGAGGGTTAACGATGACTCAGGCTAGTCAACCACTAGCAATGTTTCAAGTCCCGGTGTTTCTGGGGTGTTTGCCATGTGCTGCTTTGAATGAATGACTTGACTAGGAATATTAAGAGTTTTCTTCCTGACTTTACTTCTTTCAGAGTCCTGGTGCTGCTGACATTCCTTTACAGTAGTGTTAGGTGAAAAACACTCATATATGTAGCATCTTTTAAGAGTGAGTAACTGATCAAGCTATAAATGTAACTCTCCAATGATGAAGGCTGCTTGGAAATGATCTCTGACTGTGAATTTTCTCAGCCCTTGTAGCGCACTGTTAAATGCATTAAAAAAAAATCACAACACTTATCTAAGATTCTAATTGAGAAGAATATTGCCTTGGGAAATTGCTTTGCCCGAGACAACTGCCTGCTCTGTTTCTTTTCAGATTTAAAAACCCGAGTCCTTCTTCTCCGTCTGCACAGAGTAATTACCTCTGTGCAAAGAGCAGAGGTCCTTAAAAGGGTCTGCCGGCTTCCCCGGCTCTTTCCGGGGTGAGCGGGGATGCAGGGCTGATAACCCAGCTGCCTAGGAACTGAGCAGGGCCGGCTGCAAACTCCTCAGCTGTTGACAGGCTGGCCTCGCTGAGAACACTGGTTAAATATAGCACGCGCAGCTCAGCGCCCCAACAAAGTCACCGCGCTGACAGTGTGCGGGAGCCGCAGAGGAGAAACCTAATCTCAGAACCCAACAACACCTAGCAACAGTTGAAAAAACTTTGAAACAAAAGTCAGGGTGGGAGATAGGCGGCTTCCAATTCCTGCCGGTCCCGACTGAAGGAGAAGCTGCAGCTACTCTGAGCCGTTTCCTGTATGACTTCAGCTACTGGCTAGTCCCAGCAGAGTGGGAAAAGCGTTTTCTTCAGCCTTCTTTTGGGCTGGCTAGTTTTCCAGGACTCAATCTTGGGCTGTGGGACAAGCCACTGGCTTCTTCAAGGGATAAATCCTCCGAGAAAGGATACATCTTTGGTTAAAGGAGCCGACAGCAGGTAAGACACCCTCTGCTCCCCAAGAAGACATTTACTCTGTTAAGAAATCTGTTTCCACAAGAAGACGGTTCGCTCCAATTCTACTTTGTCTCTTGCTTGGACTCCTCCTATTCTATGATGAGATAGCACGTGTAGGAATTACTAGAATCTGTGTGAATTCTTAAAAAAAAAAAAAATCAGAAACTTCTCTTTCTCAGTCGTACCGATTTCCTTTTAAACACAGCGTTTTGTGATATCTTGATAGTCGTCAAACTAGCCCTACAGAGTTATTCATGTTCTTGCAGGTAATAGGGATATGATGAAAGTACAGCTCCTTTCACTACCAGGGTAGCTAAACCATGAAGGGGACATTTCCTCCGGGGGCAAAATTGCTTTTATTTATTGCAAATATTGTGGTAACCGAGGAGAGAGTCCTGTCTGGTGTTCCTGTTGCCCCGCTGCTGACAGGCTTCTTTGCACCGCTCGTTGGGTTTGCCCGATTCTCTGATTGCACCCACACCTTGGGCTGTGTCTGACCTCATTTGCCTGCAGTTGCCCAAACGCATCTGACGTGCGCGAAATATGCCTGCTGCTGATTCACTGCTTTTGCAGTAGTCGCATATTCAGGAGAATATTGTGTTAATTAAACTGATTTAACGGAGTGATTGCTTTTGTGCGGACACAGTAGGTTCTGCTTTAAGAAACTTAGACTAAATTTCTTTAGAAAATAATCCTTCCATAAGCTGCATGGGTGTAAGAGGGTGTTTACAGTAGTGCGAAGGGAGTTCTTGTATCCTTTGAGAGTCTGTTGTCTGCCCGTCCACGTCCACGAGGTGACACTCACCTTAATCAGAGTTACTTACAGTGAACAGGTTCATAGTCACTCTCACAGCTCGTGGCCACACATGGCTGATGTAGTCAATTTTGATTCCTGGTGGTCTGTAGTTGGGGCCCAATGTGCATAAGAAGATAGATTATTTCTTCAAATAATCCAGAGAGTTTAGATAAATAAACCCAAGGATAATATCTAAGAAAATACTGAAGAATATTTTTAAAAAGCAATTATTTGAACACTGGACATGCAGGCTCATGCTTGTAATCCAGCACTGGGGAGACTGAGACAGGAGGATTGCTATGAGTTCAAAGCAAATCTGAGCTACATAGCAAGTTTCAGCCCAGCATGAGACTCCGCCTTTAAAACAAGGCAAAAACAAAACAGAAAACCTATTTGTGAAAAAAGACTTTCCATTAACCAGTTTAGAAATTATTTTTTTGTTTGACAAATGAGACTGTGTAAGCTTTTTTGGTAAATGTTCCTATCCTAAGAATAGTGGATTGATGACTCTACAGTTTGTGTTTAGGAAAAAGAAATGCCACTGTTATTTCACTGTATATCATGCGACATACTTCTGATCACGTGATTAGTTTGCAAAATAAAAGAAGCTAGTCCTGTGTAATCAACATATATGAATAATAGGGAGTGTGCATGCCGGTTGCCTCCGGGTGGCAGAGGAAACTCGTGGTTCTTTGCTGGAAATGAAGTATCTTTGTCTTGAAAGACTTAGGAAAAGTCAGAACTAGATGTGCTTCATTTTTCTTGTCTTCATCCTAGGAAGGGTCACATCGCTGGCTTCCACATGCCTCGGGAAGCCCAGAGCCTGCCATTGGTTTGAGGCATTTGATTTTCTCTGGAGTCAGTGAGACAGCTTTTAGATAACAGCACAGCGCTTGGCCCTGAGTGAAAGCCATGTCTGCTGAAGTGGAGTTTTGAGTATCATTAATTGTTTCCATGGTTCTAAGTTTCCCCTTGAGAATTAAGAGGTGATAAGTTAAACCACGTGGTTTCCTCCACTGTCTGAACAAAATATCACACTCCAGGAGTACACAGACCCATCCCCCAATTCACTCTAGTGTGTGTTTGTGTGCTGTTTTGGAGTGTCCCCTCTTCCCTTTCCTTAAAGAGCACTTGGACTCCATTGCTGTTCTCTTTAACTCTCTGGATACGCCACTGCTGCCCACTTTCAGCCGTATTACCATCCAAACCACTTTGTGATCAAGGCACTAACTTTCTACTTTGTTGCGCTTTTCTGTCTACACTTTGGTTTTCCTAGGGGGCGGGCGGGGGGTACTCCTTGTTGCTGCCTAACACCGAAGCTGGGCATTTAAAAACCTTCCATCATCTGGCACTTACTTAACTTTTCCAGTTTCATTCTCACCTCTCAGCAACAAGGTCCCTTGGCTTCAGGTACTTCAGGTCAGGGACCATTCTTCAAACACAGGAACAGTGGCTGCTTTAAGACGTCGCCCCTCCTCACGCCATTCACCTTGCCTGGGACACACTCCGCTCCTATAGAGACCTTGTTTATCCTCTGAGAGCAGACCATGACCTCCCACCTTCACAGTGATTCCGGAAGGGAAGGGACGCCTCAGTTTGGTCACGTGGATGCTGTCTGTGTTAGGGTTCTTCATGGAAAGCGTGGCCTCATTAAAGCTGGGAAAGTTTTGTGAAATCTGGATAGCTCTGGAGCTTCTTGGTTGGCTCTGTGTACACTGTGGACAATCAGTTAACTTCTTAGGTTCTAGATTTCTAATGATGAGTATTGTGAGAATGTATAAAATCAAAAACCAGCGAGAAGTATGGTTAATAGTGTTTCACCTGAAACTTTTCTCAGTGAAAATCTTCATAGTTTTACCAGTTTTAACCGTGTTTACATGTCCGACTGTGGAGATGACATTGCATGCCTTGTACATGATATCAAAAGGACATCTGTCTACCCACTTCCTGTATATGAGCCAGACTTCCGGACCTCTAAATTCTGGAACTCATATCTTGAAAAGTCATCTTTTAGGGCCAAATTTCTTATATGGGTACCTTTGGTCAATTTATTTAAATCAGGACTCTTTCTTTCTATTCATGAGTCATGAATTAAAATCTGGCCACGAACAATAAAACATTTGTCGTCATTTTAGATTTCTCCCTAGGTATTTAAAACACAGATGTTTCTTAGTACTCCTTCCAGCCACTCATGAAACCTGCAGCCTTGCTGAGACACAGCAAGAATGTACAAGGCTTCTGAAGCAATTTGCTCTGTATTTACCAAAACAAATGCTTTCTTTGCATGTTCTAAGGTGGTTTTCTACTGGGATTTGTGAAATAATCCACATGGTTTATAGTTTTCAATTATGAAATGTTGGGGTTATACATTTGAAGTAGTATATATTGTGGTTTTCATTTGAGATGAGCATTTCTCTTTAAATTTTTTTTTTATTATTTTTAATGGGTGTGTGTGTGTGTGTGTGTGTGTGTGTGTGTGTGTGTGTGTGTATGCGCTTGTGTGCAGGTGCCTGATGAGGTCAGAGGTATAGGAGCTGGCTGGAGCTGGAGTTGCAGGCCACTGTGAGCTGCCTGACGTGGGTGCCCAGAATCCAACCCAGATTCAATGCAAGAGAAATATGTGATCTTCCCCAGGTTTTGTTTTCATTTATGTGTATGTGTTTGTATCCGAGTGAAGGTATGCCACATGTGTGATGATGCGTGAGGAGGTCAGACGACAGCATTTGATTCCTTGGAGCCCTGAGTTGTACACCATGACTGTTGGGTGCTGGGAACTGAATTCTGCAAGAGCAGGAAGTACTCTTAACCACGGGGCCTTCACTCCAGTCTCCAGATGAGCATTTTTTTTTATAAAGATAATAAAGAGTATGATAGGTGCCTCAGACTTGGAATATTACAGAGTTGGATGCACACTTCACTTACTTTCCTAACCTTCCATTTTTAAATAGGAAGCGATGGGTCTGGTGGGCAATCTTAGGTTAATGTATACCTTAACAAAAATGCTTAAGAGGAAAATTATTGGTAACAACTTAGAAAAATGATATCAAAATAGACACTATAAATTAATGTATACATTATTTTAATACATGTCAACAAAATAAAAGATAAGCTAAGAATGTTTGTTTCCTTGAATCTGACTGAAGTTCTAGCAGTAGGGATAAAGTCATGGAAGAGAGGTCGGGAACATCAAGTAACAGGCAAGCCTGGTGACCCAGGCTCAGGTTTCAGCTCCCTGTGGCCTTGGACAGATTCCCTGAGCTTCAGTTTCCTTACCTGAGGGTTACAGGGTTTTGTCCACATAATGTTGTTTGACGATTGAATAGCTAATAGCACAGCTATGTGCCTGATACATTGTCCAATAAATGTAGTCTCACCTTTACTGTCACATTTTAAGTGAAATTGTTTATTTTAATCCTGGTTGTACGCCGAGTTCTCAGATGGTTTGAAGACTCCTTCTTTACATTGGAATCTGGGGTGGGACATTGTACTGCAGCTGGGCGCCCTAAGCACACACAGTTTGAACAGCAGCCAATTATTCCAGATGGAATTTAGGCTGCAACCCCTCCTTCCCCCTGTTATCACTCAGCAGTCCTGTGTCTTCTAGAAGCATTACTAAAAAGGTTAAGAAATCGCCCACAGGATAGACTGTTCTCGTTTCTATATTTGCACTTGGAGATAAAATGTCTTTATACTTAGGGCTTGGCTGTCTCTTCCGCAGACAACTACTCTGGGTAATGCATAGCAATGCAGACTTCCATGGAGGGAATGATATTAAATTTATTATTCTCTACTTCTTCCTTTAGATGATTTGTTTTGTTTCACTAACTTAGTAACAGGGAAAGTGAAGAGACCCAAACAGGTCACCTCAGGCTAACTTCAACCTTACCAAGTAGAAATGAATTCCTGCTATTCATTACTCTTAATTCTAGTCAGTCTTAAAAATGACAAGAAAGTTTACCACAAGACAAACAAAAATAGTGTCCCATTACGAAGATGTTTATGCATATGCTGTAGATTGTTTTCACCTAATTTAACAAAATATAGAATCATTCTTATGGGGAGGGGTCTAAGCAGTTACAGGAGCAGTGTGAGGAGACTACGGTTTAGACCTGCCAATTCTATTCCATTTCCCTAGCTGACAGGGGGAGTCTGCAAACTTAGTTTGAGAATTACCATTCTCCAGTGAAAACCTGGTTGTGAAAAAGAGGGAGAGAAGGAAAGATGGAGATAGATAGATACAGTGAGACAGAAAGAGGGAGAGAGAGAGAGAGAGAGAGAGAGAGAGAGAGAGAGAGAGAGAGAGAGAGAGAGGAGGGAGGGGGAAGAAGGGAGAAAGAGAGAGAGAGAAAGGGGGGAAGAAAGTCCTTTGCATATAACACTGCAGAGGTTTTGAGGACAAAATATAGGAACTTCAGGCAAGCATACTGAGGTATATTCTTTTTCCTTAAATGGTCAGTCTTACTCTTAGCTTAGTGAGAAAAGGGAAAGGCTGTTGGCAGAATACAACTGTCCGTGGTAGTAGTTGGGGCAGTTTCATTTCAAAGGCCAGGCATCCTGTTGCAGCAGAACTCAGGAGGAAAGTCCAACATGAATTGAGTGGGTTTACTGTTAAACATCTGATTGACAACTTGAGAAGCACTGGGCAGAGAAATGAAGTAATGAGACTACACTAGTGCCCCATGCTCCCCACCCCCGAGGGCCTTGTTTAAGCCACAGGCATGGAGTAGGTTTGTGTTGCTTTTCCTTTTTGGGAAGTGGTGTCAGTGTGTAATACTGGGTGATTTATATGTTTCTGGGGCCAGTGAAAGACAAACCAAAGGATATTTTAAAGCTAGGACAGAATTTATCTCAAGTAATTTGACTTTAATTGAGCCCTTAAGGTTGAGGATTTCTCTGGGCTGAGTTTCTTGCTTAAATGCTGTTACCTATTGCCTTATTTTAAATGTGGTGAAGGTAATGCTGTTGCTTTGTGGCTCAGGACCTTAAATGTCTAACTTAGGACTAGTTGGTTTTTCTTTTATTATCATTGTAACTGCACTCCTCCCAGGTGCTTCAAATAAATGAATTATCTACTCCTCACTTTTGTAAAGAAAATCTATAGAAAGCCATGAAATGGACATAGGAAGATTGGTCAAATGTTTTTTTTAAAGCAATTTTCTAAAGATTTGACACCAGAAGATGATTTGATTGAAAACAGTAGACTGCTGACATCACCAAGACAATCAAGTTACTGATAACTTGTCTTCAGTATCTGCAAGACTTTTGCAAAAATAATTCACCCACAGATGCACATGAGTCACAGGCAGTACAGTAATAGGGATAAATTAACTTTCTTTTTCTTTAATATACTTATGTCTCAACTAACTCATTTTAGAGCTCTCTGCTTGGGCTCGAGTGCTATGGAACAACAGGAAAGGAAGAGGCATTGCTGAGTTCATAATGCTATTTCAGTGCGGCAGTAGACGCACATGAGGAAATGACACCCTAGGCCTGTGTCTGGAGCCTGCAGTTACTGTGACGACAACACACACTAAAATGAAAACAAAGATGGTCTGCTCACCAGCACAGGCAGCAAGTTCCTAATTATTCTAGAAGTCTTGAGAAGTGACACTGGGGGTATTCAAGGATCTCTCGCTCCGTTAACAGTTTAGCAAGGGACACATGATTGGAGAACAGTATTTGGATCATATAAGTTTGGTGCTCAAACCAGCAGATGTCTTTTTAGACATCTGCTGGTTTGGGCACCACCCAACCAAATGCTTTTATTCACAGCCTGTTGCTTGTTCTGCTCTTAAGTAAACTAGCTGTGTTTGTGGTGTTCACTCCTTAGGGGATTCCTCAACCTTGGTAAGACATTCCCACCTTCAAAACTGCCCATTCAACAGATCATTGCCCAGCATACCAGTTTACCTGTAACTGGAACACTTAAGCTCCAAGTCTTAATACATAATATAATGGTATCAGTAGCTATATATGTATTTCCATTTCCATATCACTAGATGTAATATATGCAAACAATGTTAGTAACAGCCAGTATACACTCAAGAGTGCTTTGTGCTAGGCATTATGCCAAGCATATGCAAATGACTTTATTTTCTTCTCATATCAACTCTATGAAGCCACCCTCAATTGGAGTTTGAACTCAGGGCCTCACACATACTAGAAAAATGATCAACCACTTTTAGCCCTATCTCATAGTTTTGGAAAATGAGGTTTATAACATCTTAAGTAATTTGCTCAGTGGCATATATAAAGTCCAAACCCTGGGGATTTGACCATTTTTATGCCGTATTTCCAACTGTCTTTTTGAAATGCAGGAAGTTGCTCAAGAAATAATCCCCCAGCCCCCAGTGGCCAAGTCATGTTTTTGGGAAAGTATAGAATTCAACACTAAAGGGCTTCACTGCCCCTGTAGATGCAGAAGGTTCACCAAGGGCAGTGGCTAAACAGACCGAAGGGCCCATTTCCAGGGTGCCCAAAGCAGAGCAAAAGGCTTCAATGGCCACTGAAGTTCGATAACCCAGGAAGAGGGTTACTCTTCTGAGCCGGGGTACAGAGTGCAGAAGCGAGTCTTAGTTACTGATTGTTTCCCAAGACTTTGGGTAAAAGGTGTCAACTGGCTGCAGGCTGTCCCATCAAAACCAAAGGCGAAACAAAGTAGGATGGACCAGAGAGGCTGCTGTAGTTTAAGAACAGGTACCTGACAGTTTTCAACATTTTTCTGTCTCACTATGCAGCCCAGACTGGCCTTGAGCTAGTGATTCTCCTGCCTCAGCATCCTGAGTGCTGGGATTAAAGGTCTGACACTGACACTTTATAGCTGGCATTTGGCTACCATGCAGCGCTGCCAACACTTTTTTTTTTTTTTTTTTTTGCAAACAAAAAGACGTGAAGAAGAAAGCCAGCTGCACCCATATGTTTAGCAAAAGATGAGAAAAATCAACAATATGGCTTTTTAAATAATTAGCTACTTGGTAGTACAATTTAGCAAAGAAAGTGAGATTTTGGGGGAAATGACACAGGTAGAAATGTTGTAAATGAAAAAACAAATCAAAAAATCAAAACACAAAGCAAAGGTGACCTGGTAGAAGTAGAAATACGACCATATCTCCTCCCACCTTTCTGTAGGGCTCAGTGGGAACTTAGGGGCCTGAGGGTGGGTGTGCACTAGGAAGGAGACCATGTGAAGACTGAGGAACATGGTGTGTGTGTCAGAAAGGTGCCAACACTTTTTACTGGATACTGGTTTTTAATGTCCTTTTATCTCTTTAATATAAGAGTTCTATGATGCTAAATCTCTGACTATTGGGAAATAATTGGGAAATTCTTAGTTTCTGTTCACCTGTTGGCATTTAACTTCTGGATTGTTTGAAATAAAAGGAGAACAGTTTGGAAGGGGGCAGTTTTAATATAAAATGGATATTTATTTTTATTATTTGGATTTATGCATCTATGTATATACCTGTATGTAGATATGTTCATGTGACTTCAGGTGCCCATGGGAGCCAAAAGTGTTGGAACAGGACCTGGAGTTACAGGCAGTGGTAAGCAGCTTGCTGTGGAGTGCTGGGAACTAAATCCAGGTCCTCTGCAAGTGCAGCAAGTACTCCTCATGGAGTCCTGTCTCCATGTCCCTAATAAAGTTTTGATGGAGCATATAGTGTTTTGCTTTTTCTTATGCCAGAGTCTGTAAACACTTTATTTGCCCAGTGAATCAAATAATTCCACCAAAGAGAATGTGTCACATAGAATGGAGATGCATAACAGGACTAATTTCTGCCTTCTGAGAAATTCTGTAAGTTGAAAGCAGTGTCTTGACAACTGTGTTATCATAGCCGCGTGCCTCTTCCCAACACACACTCACTCTCGGTTACTGTCTCAGCTGATGCTCAGGACTTTGCACCGTGCCTTGCAGGCTGGAGCGATAGTCATTGTTTTCATCAAGGCCTTCTGCTTCATTTGTAGATCCCCCTATAACAAATTCAGAAACCCCTCCCCCCACTTAGTCCTCTCCTGCCTTTAAGTTAAAAGACGTAATATTGTCAAAGGAGGAAAATGCTTAGTGTTCTATCCTGGGTGGCTTCCAGAAGCTTTCCCCCATCAGTCAATTATCCTAAATTTCTTTTGGCAACAAAACTGAGTGATAATTTCCATACTGGTCTTTGGTGAATGCCTCTTAAGTGGAAGATATTAACAATTTATCATACTTAAGAGTTACTGAGACTTCTATAAGATTTGCTAATCCTCTCGGCACTTCTGTGCCTGGTAGGCTAGCAAGCAGGAATGGGGACTTTTGAATTTTACACTCCCAATGATTTTGTAGGTTTGGTTCTGGGGCCATCTCTCCCAAGATACAGAAGAGCATGGAGACCTACAAACCCACTATGAGTGGGAACCATCACAGTATCCTGTTGGGTGTGTCTTAACACTCTTGTATTAGTTATGCTCCTGTTCCCATGATGAAATGCCTACAGAGTCACCTTAAGAGAGGAGAGGTTTCCTTTGGTTCACAGTTTCCAAAGAATAGTTAGTTCTTCATGGCCAGGAAGGCATGGTGGCCATAGTGACTACCTCAGTGGTAGTGGTAGTGGGAGCTTAAGCAGCCCAGCACTCAGTCTGGAAACCAAAAGTAGATACCACCTCCGGGGGCCAGCCCCAGCAACTCACTTTTGCCAGTGAAGCCAAAGACAACACTAGCACTCCTACCAAGTATTCAAACACACGAACCCATGTAGGACATTTGGCATCCCAATGGTGACAGGAACCAATGAATTTAAGTCTCTTGGGAGTACTTTAAAATTGTAAGTGCCTAGACTATGGCTCCAGAGGTTCTAATTCAAATTGACCTATACGGGGGCCTTCATGTGACTATAATTTGTGTTCATGTGTTAGAACCAGTTATCTAGGAGCATCTGAAGGGGAAGTCACTTGGCAGAAATGTTCAAGTCCTCTCAAAGTCTAATTAGCTTGGGAACAGAGCTTAGCCAGGGCTTGGTAGTGGGCACTTCCTACACCTCCCAGTGACTGCAAGCAGGAATTGGGACTTTTGAGTTTTACTTTTGAGGTGGATTGACACCAGGATCATAACTTGACTTAGATTTTGGAGTCTTGATTCTGAATCAGTCACAGGTTCCTGGTTCATTTTTGTGATTGCACTTCAGTTCTGTAGAAGTGGCACATGGGAGACTAGATTCAGAGCAAGACCTTTGCATCCTAGTGTATTCATCTCTATCACACAGGTCTAATAAACGTTATAGCAGCCAGCAACTATTGATGCCTTCTGTGAAGTATGTGTATGAGGGAGGTACTCATATACACTGATTTGACTGATAAGGAGGCTGAGAGAGTTGCAACTGCCTCCCTCCCCACAGCAAGCAGGTGGCAGGTCTGAAATGAGTCCAGGCAATCCCCAGCCTGTGCTCACCCACTCTTAATCACTCTGCTATTTTGGATCTCGCTCTGAGAGTATAAGGTGTTGAACAGCAGCTGCTCCTTGTTTCAGAGTCTGGTGGCAGCTGGCTTTGGTGCCATTAGCTCTCACGCCTGGGTCTTTGCTTGACTAGGGACTAGGTCTGCGCCTTGCCTTCTCTTCTCCCAGTGAGTGATCTAGTTTGAGGATCCCTATTTTCTTCAAGACTTCTCCCAGCAACTTTGCTTCTTAGATCCAGCCTTTCCTTCTCTTGTGGCCTGTGTAATACTTTATGCCTCTCTTTTGGGAGTGTGTTTCTTGTGACTTCTCCAGTCATTTCTAACCACAAATTTTTACTCCTATTCAGATCCTTGACATTTCTTTGCCCCATGAGTCTGGCTTGTCCTTTCCACTCTGCCTGTGAGTCCTCCGTCCATGCTTTTATACCACATGGCAGCTCCTCAAAGACGGTCCACAGCAACAGGAAGGGATGGACCAGTGCCCCTCTACAGTGGCAGGTGCATGGGAAGCAAGCTGCTCTGTCATGTGAGACTGGCAGGTCAGTGGGTCAACGCAGCCTGAAGAACTTTTAAAATCTACATTTTTAGGTAGTACATATGGAACGAATTCGTGATGGGTTCTGTAAGTTTCAAGTTCCACAGTACAGGCTTTTGAATATCCATAAGAAAATTTCTAAACGCTACCTGGCTAACCGAACCTTTCTTAAGATAAAAATCCATGACACACACTGTATCATGAATTTCTCTAAAGAGAAAGCAAGAGATTATTGTGATTATTTTATAATAAATAACTGCGTGCTAACATGGGCTCAGTTATGACTTGAGACTGATTTTAGAATCATCTGCAAGTGTTGAACAAGTGTTTATTAAATTGAACTCATTAAATAGCATGAACTTGAGAAAGTATGCCTGATCAGTTTTTATTATTGAAAGGTCCCGCCTCCTTACCCATCCCAAACCAGGAAAATAATAACCAGTGACTGTGGGCCTTTCTGCTGCTTCCCACCCCTAGTGGTCATATTAAAGCTTTTTTCCTAAACAGCAAGCTAAAATCAACCAACACTCTTTGAGCAGCTGATGTTGCTAGGTGAGTGGGGGTGGACTGTCACTCTGACTACCGAGGTACAGATGCATTTCTGGTAGCAAGATAGAATGTTATTTGGCATACCTTCATACCATAGCCCAAGGCCCAAGGCTCAACCATCCACACAGGCTTAACGGCAACTGTTTGCTCCTCATCTTTTCACACAAGCTCATGAGGAAAAAAAAAAAAAAAAAAAAAAAAAAAACCACAACCAGGCTTCTCCTGTAGTCATTTGCTGGGAAGGCTCTCATCCTCAGAAATCTATTTTGGAGTTCCGATTGCTCCACTCCCTTACATGCGCTAAAGCAACAGCTGCCGTTAAATGAATGCCCCTGCTGACAGTTCCAGCTGATGAATACCATTGAGTTTCCCCACCCGCCCGTATGCTCCCTGTGTCGCTCCTAGAGGAAAGGTTGAGTGAACTTGCTTAGTTTTGCCTTCTTTGCCACAGCTTTTTTTTTTTTTTGCATCACTTCCTCCAGATTTTAATGATGCTATGATGTGTATCGGCATCCCCAGATTCCAGGGAATAAAGTCCCAGTGCACACAGGGACACAGTGTGTTCCCGGTGATGTACTGTGATGGACTCTTACCAAGATGAGCACGTGGAACTCTGAGCTCAAACAGAAGATAGGATCAGGGTGGGTGGGGAGCAGCCAGATGAAAGTGGCTTGTGGTTTCTCAGAAAGTGAAGAATTCTGTCCGTTTGAGAATCAAATTAGACAAAAGACAGAGCTCTTGTTCCCCACATAGTGGTAATGAAAGACTAGGATTCTACAATTGGATGCCTGGCTGGATTACATTATCATTTCAATTTCTGTTTCTAGACATGTTCACAGGAGTTGGATTTCCACAGTACTGTGTGAGAATGAAAAGGATTTGGGTTATATGGAAGCGAGTGACTCTAGAGGGAGGCCTACTCCATCAGTTCATCAACGTTGAAGAACATGTCCCCAGGTCCAGTCAGACTTCTATCGCCAGAAAGGAGGCTAGACAGATGCTGAGCTGGGAGCATGGCGGATAGAACATAGGTTCCAAATGGCATGGCACTGGACGGCAGACAGTGGTCTCATGGAGCAGCTGGCCTGTGTGGGTCTGACATGTGCTTATGGGTGGGGCACAGCTGAGTTCTTACACCATGTGGGAAAGCATATCAGAAGAGGCAGGGAGGAGGTTTGGGGGGTGAGATTCGGGGACAATGGAGCTGTGGAGGAAGGCAGTCCTGGAAGCTGTGAGTGCCACGACTTGAATACAGCATCAAGCAACTAGGTGATACTGAGTCCAAGAACAGAACGGGAGGTCTCTGTGTCTCTTGCTTCACATTCACATTCAGTAGGCATCACTCACTCATTAAGTAGTATTTGTTAAGGCTCGTGCATGTTTCATGCCGTCCGATACTTTCTTTCGCACAGCTGTAGTAAAATACCCTGAGGATGGTAACTTAAGTATCAAATGGCTTATTTGGCTTTTTTTTTTTTTTTTTTTTTTGAGATAGAATCCGTCATGGCGGGGAAGATATGGCAAAAGATAGTAAATGCATGGTGGCAGGAGCAGGAGCCTGGCTGGCCAGTCACATCTACAGCTAGGGAAGCTGAGTATATGTGGGAAGTGATGCCAATGGTCTGCCCATGACTACTTCAGTGAGGATCCACCACCTAAATGTTCTACAACCTTCCCAAACAGCACCACCAGAAACCAGCCACATAACACTCAAGCCTAAGGGGGCATTTCATATTCAAAGCACAACAGGGACCAAGGTGGAGATGCTATGTCAATATTGCATTGTTTGTACTCTCTCACAGGGTTACAGGTGAAAATAACACAACATGTAACCAGTAACTGGTGTTGTGGGATCCCAGAAGCAGGAGCACTTACAAGTTTGGGGATGCCAGTGATATATGTGGTAAATTGATTCTTGCTTTAGTAAAGCAGGAAGGATGAAGCTACAAGGGAAGTAGGGTGGGACGAACAAGAACACAGAGAACATGGCAGAAATGAACACGATTGAAAGGTGCCGATATCATAGTTGTTGGGGCAAGTTCACGTAGCTTGAACTGGGGAGCTGGGAAGTTGCACTCTTCCCCCGCATGATAATTTTAGTGTCTTAAAGACATTGTGAAGAGAATCTACTACATACACACATTTTCATTACACTTTAGACTGTAGTGAACTTAATGAGCCCAGAAAATATGCATTTGTGGCCTGGAAAATCCCTGATCCAGACCACTCACACTGTTAACATTCTTTCAGAACAGTGAGCACTCCCGCTATGTTTGAGAAGGGGTGATGAAGGCATCCTACAAAAGTGTTTGCTTTTGACCTTTTACAAGTTTGTGCACTTTAGCAAAATACTTAGGTATATCAAATCCTCCAAGTGCCTAACTGCTGTTGAGCCAATAAACTCCAGCACCAGCCGGGAAAGTTTGGAAGCACAACTTCAAAGTGTCTCCTTACCACATATTAAAAGCTGGAGAGACAGCTCAGGCAGGAAGCTTCCTGTTCTTGCAGAGGACCCTAGTTCAGTTCCTAGTGCCCTGTGGCTTACGAGTGCCTGTAACTCCAGTTCCAGGGTATACACATCTTTTTCTGGCCTCTGTGAGCATCTGCATGCATGTACACACACACACACACACACACACACACACACACACACACACATACATACACACAAACAAATAATAACTCTTTTAAAAAATTGAAATTGCACAAGTTAAAACACTTCATAGTGGTATCAAAGTCAGTTTACATCAGATGAGGAGACTAAGAAAAAACACAGACCCAAAACCAGGGCTGCGAGTTGGCCCACTCCAACATCTAGCCCATCTGTGATCTGCTGGGCATGTGAGGAGGGCCAGACATGCAGATCCAAAGCTGCAGGACCTCTGCAACTCAGGGCAACAGGACATCCAAGAGAAGTCCCAGCATCCAGGGTATAGCAGAAGCCAGAGGCCTCGAAGCAGACCACTGACTCATAGCAATGAACACTTGCAACTAAAGATGTATAGACTAAAGGGGAGACTGTGTGACTCACGATGATACTTCTTTTTCTTTTTTCTCTCTTCCCTTTCTCGTTTGTTTCTCGTTTTTCTTCTAAATTTTATTTTATTTTATTTTTTTTTGCAGGGCGGGGGTTGCAAGGACAGAAGACGGATATGAAAGGTCAGGGAGATGAATGGGATTGGGATGCATGATGTGAAACTCACAAAGAATCAATAAAAAAGAAAAAAAAAGAAACACTTTCATAGCGGTATCAAAACCAGTTTACATCAGGACACTAAGAAAAATTATAGAAAGTAAAAAATCAAATCACCCTCTCCCCGGGCAAAACCTTGTCAGATAAAAATTTAACATTGGAGAGCAGGCAAATCACACTACAGGGCCATTAACACTTAACCAACAGTGTTGAAACGACTCCGGAGAAGTGAAATTAAATTTCTATGTCACACTCTAATACATATTACAGACCAGAAATTTGAGTTAAGAAAAACTAGAGCAAGAATTTAAAATCCCCAGATATGTCCATAGAAGTAAATAGATTGTTTTTGGGAACCTTCATAATCTAGATTTTAAAATAAACACTCCAGGAAATTGGGCCAGTGAGATGGCTCAGTGGGCAAAGGAGCTAGCTTGCTGTCAAACCTGAAGAACTGAGTTGGGTCCCTGGGGCCCACATGGTGGGAGGAGAGAACCAACTCCTGCCGTTCTCTGACCTCTAGTGCACTCTGTGCACTGTACACCCCACTGCCAACCCCCACATAAGTAAGTGTAAAACAAAAGGCTTTAAAATTCAGTGAAACAAAATGTTCAAATAAATGTGACTCTGTTAAAACTGAAGAAAACTCTTAAACAGAAAAGTAAAAACAAACACCAAAAATAGTAACAACAGCCCAAGACATGGATGCAGATGCCTGTAAACCCAACGCTTTGGGAGACAGTGGCAGGAAGATCAGGACTTCAAGGCCAGTCTCAGCTACATACTGAGTTCAAGGCCAGCTTATGCTACTTGCAACCCTGTCTCATCCAAAACACATATACCAACAACCTTCATGAGCAAAGTTAAAATTTAAATAGTAATTTGTGATTTAGTAATCAAGGTCCTTATCTTTAAACTAGGAAGCTCCTTTAAATAAATAAAACCAACACCATAATAGAGAAATATGTAAATGACACGAATAATTCTAACAAGCCTGTGGTGGATTGTTTAACTTTATTGGGAATTAAAACTTCAAATTGGAATAATTTTATATGATTTCAGCCAGCATATTAACAAAGGGCTCAAAAATTCCGACATCAGTGTAGTAAGGGCCATAGGAAATAGACGCTATATATTACTGGTGGGAAACACAACTGCAGCAGGCTTCTGGGAAGGGAATGCAACAATATGTGACAAAATGCTTATAATCAGAAGAAAAATAAGCATATTTCCAATCTGAAAAAATAGGAGAGTCCGCACACACGTGATGGTTCTGAGAGCACATTGTTTTCTTTTCCTCCTATTGTTCTCAAATCTTACGTCGACTCCTAAAAATTTGGCAGACCTAAAGACTCTTATTTGGAAAAAAAAAAAGCCAGCATACTTCTCAGTTGTTTGGTAGATTTCCTAGGGAGGAGCTTTCTGAAACTGGAGTTTTGAAGCAGGCTTCACAACCTACTCTACGAAATCAGTGAAGTGACAAGGACATCTTGGTGGTGTCTTGTGTCCTGAGTAATGCTCTAGTCCCAACATGAACTGATAGTTCATGTTATACAGTGTCCGATAGGGTAGGTTTTCCCCATAAGGGGAGCCCCACCCATAAGCGAGGTGCGTGATTCCCAGTTGCTTGACAGGGATGTGAGTGGAATCTCTCTTGAGACCTGTGTGCTCACACTCTGCTTTCCTGGGGATGGAGTGGGGTGGGGTGGGAGCCCTGCTTTGAGAACAGCCTCTCCTGTGGCCAAGCATCCGTGAAGATGAGCCTGCCATTTGCATCATCTTTGTTTGCTGTTTGATTCTGGGGCTGAGAACAGTAGAGGTGTGTGCTTGCCTTGTCTTTCCAGACGTGCTTTTCACAGACTGAGTGTAGTGATGAGACTATTCAAACTTGTTTATTATTATGTGTGCATGCCTGGTGGTGAGTGTGTGTGTGTGTGTGTGTGTGTGTGTGTGTGTGTGTGTGTGCATGCGCGCGCGAGCGCGAATATGGAGGTAAGAGGACAACTTTGTAGAGTTGGTTCTGTCCTTCCATCGTCATGTGGCTTCCAGAGACTGAACTCAGGTAGCCAGGCATGAATGGAAAGCACCTCTACTCACTGAGACATCTTTCCAGCCTGAGATCTTCTTGTTTTTCTCATACCCACACTTGAGGGCTGAGGCCAAGCATCGCATATAATTCTGTTCACCACAGTGGGAGTTTGAACAATGGTAATGGCCGCACTCTGTTGCCACCTTCCATCCGGTGACTGCTGGACAAAAGGCATCTGTACTCCTTAAGCACCATTTTGCTTTGTCTGCTTTCAGACACTTAGTATCTCACACAAAGTTGCCTGAAAAATATTAACTAGAAAGTTTCAGAAATGAACAATTTGTAAATTTTAAATGTTTATACTATTCTGAGTGGTGTGATCTCTTGTGCCTCCTAGATTTGTCCTGCCTGAGATGTGGATCACCTAGGCCGTACACACTTTCTGCCAGGTTGTCATCAGTAACCACCTCTGTTGAAAGATAAACTATCTGGTACATAGTGTTGTGTTCAAGGAACTGTTATTTTGCTTAGCAATTCTCCCAAAGACAGGAGTGGTGAAAGGCAAAGATAAGTCACAGAGTGCTTTCAGAGAGAGAGAGAGAGAGACAGACAGACAGACAGACAGAGACAGAGAGACAAGGAGACAGAGAGAACAAGTTGATATGCCTTTATAATAATGTATTGCTATACTTATTAACTTTCATTGGTGTCTAATTTACAAATTAAGCTTTATCATAAGCATGCAAAGGACAGACAATATCGGGAGGGTTTGTATGGTATGATCTGCAGTTTCAAGTTTCTACTGTTAGAGCTATAACCTGTCCCTTTCTTCCACAGGGATTGCTCTGATTTAGCTAACAATGCATCATTCAACGATCTCATTACTCTGTCCTCCCATTTCCATAGCTTATCGATAATATTCTCACATCTGTGTTTTATACTGTCTCTTGTCCCCCGTATGTAGTCACATTGTGATGTGTGGCGTTTGTTTTGTCGAGGCTGAGTTTCATGTATCCTTGTGCTCACTGCTTAGCTGGAGATTCACTTGAGTCCCTGGTCTCCTTCTGGTATGCTGCCCTTATGGATGCATCACACCCAGATCTGCTGTGCAAGCTTTGTTCCCCTTCTCCACGTGGGCTTCTCATGTGGGCTCCTCTGTCAGGCTTTTTAAGCCACCTTCCATGAATTCCTGTGCTTATATATTATTTCCTTTTTTCCAAGTCAGTTTCCTGTTATTTCTTTTTAAATCAAATTTGGAATGTCCTTTACCATTAATATATATGAAAGCTGCACAAGCAGGATACATTTGTTAGTGTGTGGCCAATTTTTTAAAAATTTGTTTTTATTTTTTTAAGAGAGAGAGAGAGAGAGAGAGAGAGAGAGAGAGAGAGAGAGAGAGTGTGTGTGTGTGTGTGTTTGTTGTGTGTGTTGTGTTGGGGGGAGTAGGGGTATGTGCACATGAATGCCATTGCCTGCAGGGGCCAGAAAAGGGTGTTGGATTCCTTCGAACTAGAGTCACAAGTGACTGGGAGAGGCCATGTGGGTGCTGGGAGTCAAAGAGCAGCTAGTTGTTCTTAATTGCTGAGCCATCTCTTTAGCCCCAAGGATGAAGTTTTTATTCACAAAGATGTTTCTAACAACAATTAGCCTTCAGACTTCAAGATTTGCTATGCATTTCTAGTTATAACTATTAATCTTAGCGATTCTGTGAGAAGTATCTCCCCTGGAAGGGAGACCAGCAACTTCTAGATTCTTGTACAATAGAGAATGAAGAATAAATTACCAATCAATGTGGGGACCTAACTAGAAACCTGGGAAGGGGATGATGACCTTAGTTGACTTTCTTGGTTTTTAAGATTTGTTTCTCCATTGTAGAGTAGTATCTACTAAACTATGAAACAGAGTCAGCATGCTATATGCATAGTGACTATAAAAGTTTTTAATTATACTAAGAAAAAGTCAGAATCTTGGTTACATGAGCCATCACCTAAGTTCTAGAAAATCCATTAAGTATGTTGTGTTGGAGGTTGCACTTGCCTACCCTGCACAAGGCCCTGGATTCATCCTCCAGCATAGCAAAGCAAATATAGATAAACAAAAATAAGCAGATTCGAGCAATGGCTTTCCTTTGAAAGGAGATTTACAAATAGGTTTTTAAAATACATACAGCTGGGGACACAGCTCAGTTGTGGAGCAAACCTCTGGAGCAAACATTGCCTGGAAGGAAAGTCCTGGTGTCTCAGTGGGACCTATGAGTTATAGAGGTCTCAATTTTTTTACTTCTGTCTGGGTGCATTTATTATTATTATTCTTAGAATCAAAATAATTTAGCTAGTGTACAAAACAACAACCCAAATATTTCTCCTTCTGCTTTCATGCTGTGTGTGTGGGGGGAGAGGTTAGTTAAATCTGGATTCTACATGTGAGAGAAAGCATGCAATGTTTTTTCATTCTTCCCATTACCTTTTACTGCTGCTTCCTTTGGACCCTTCCTCCTCATTTCATTGCCTCTTCCACTCTACTTTAATGCCATATACATTTAAATATTTGGATCTAGTTTCCACACGGAGCATTCAGTATCTGTCTTCATGAGTTTGACCAATTACACTTAACATGGCCTCCACCTCCATCTGTTTTTACATAAATGACATAATTTCATCACTCTCTGTAGCTGAATAAAATATATACACACGCACATTCTCTCTCTCTCTCTCTCTCTCTCTCTCTCTCTCTCTCTCTCTCTGTCTGTCTCTCTGAGTGCCTAGGCTGATTTTGCATCTTTGTTGTTATGAATAGTGCCTGAATAAACACTGATGTTCAAGCATTTCTGTGCTATGCTGACTTACATTTCTTCAGATATATGCCCAGGAGCAGTGTAGATGAATTTTATGATAGCTCTGCTTTTAGTTTCTGAACAACTTTCATAGGGACTCCATAGTAGCTGAAGCAGTGTAGATTCCAATCAGCAGTGAATAAGAGTTCCTCTTTGCCCACATCCTCACCAGCATTTTTGTCATTTGTTTTCATGATGACAGCCATTGTGACTGGAATGAGACAGATTCCCAGTGCAGTTTTACTAAGCCTTTCCTCGATGACTGAGAATGTTGAAAACATTTTCATCTATTTATTGGCCATTCCTTCTTTTGATATCTAACTTTTCAGTTCATTTGCTCATTTACTGATGGGATATTTTTTGGTGTTTGGATTTCTTTGCAGATTCTAGATATATGACTTCAAACCAAATGTACACTTGCAAGGGTTCTCTCCCATTCTGGAGGCTGTCTCTTCACTATTGGTATCTTTTTTTCTTTGCAGAAACTTTTGAATTTCATGCAATTCCATTTGTTAATTGTTGGACTTATTTCCTCAGGTATTGGAGTTTTTTTCAGATATGTCTATGTTTTTAAGTGTTTTCCCCCTGGTAGTTTCAGAGTTCCCAGTCTTTCATTAAGGCCTTTGATCTATTTTGAGTTGGTTTGGGTAAAGGGTGAGAGGTTTCATTCTTTTAGTTACTGATAACAGTTTTCTCAGCATCATTTGCTGAGGGGTCTACATTTTCCCCAGTGTATATTTTCAGCTGTAATTGTGGGATTTGCTCCTGGGTCTTCTCTTCTATTGCAGTGACTATGGTTTACTGGTTATTATTGGAAGCATAAAGTTATTGTGTCTGACATATGGCTACTAATCTCCTTCTTCACCTGGCCCTGAATTTTTTTGAAGTGGTAATTGAGTATTGAGTTCAACTGAAAACATTGACTGGCTCATATTTATATTACTGCAGCACTTCTGTTATATTAAAAAGTATAGGCAATCATGTTTAGTAAGATCAAACGGATAACTGAATTAAGGTGCAATTTGTATTTCTTTCAACAATCCATACAATTATCATCTTCATAGACAAATTTAACAGAAGAAATATTTAATAAAACAATGTTAAATAAATAAGCACTATATAGAAAATGTTCTTTAATTAAAAATGTATTATTATCATGTGTGTGTGTGAGAGAGAGAGAGAAAGAGGAGAGAGGAGAGAGAGAGAGAGAGAGAGAGAGAGAGAGAGAGAGAGAGAGAGAGAGAGAGAGAGAGTGTGAATGTGTGTGATGGGTGTGAGTGCATGTAGAGGTCAATGAACAACTTTGAGGAGTCAGATTTCTCCTTCCAAATCTATATGGGTTCCAAGCATGGTTACTTTCACTAGAATTTTTTTATTTTATTTGTTTAAAAAATTAGACATCACAAATTCATGGGAAGTTGCAAGCATACTTTTTCCTGAATGCTGGCAGGATGGATTACCCACAAACACTGGTATGCTTCTGTTTGCTACAGTTTGAACAAGATTACAAACCCAACAGTGACCTCTCTGCTGCAGAAGCCTCACTGGTTCTAGTTTCTGAATCTTCTACGTCAAATGCTGTTATGTCTTAATCTTGTGTTGAGTTGTGTCTCTTTAATTTATTTCAGTCTGCAACCTTTCCTTTGTCCTTCACTGATGTTTCTAAAAATTACGGTCACTTGTCTTGTAGAGTGACCTTCATATAACATCTTTTCTAATGTTTCTTTGTGATTAGACTTAGTTTTTTCACCTTTGGCAAAGCATTTGTCTTTTTTTAAATGCCCAAACTCTTCTTTGATACTAGAAATATAACTTTATTAGTACAAGAAGGTTATGTACTCAGTTTAGATTTATGTGGGATCCCATCCTTTATAATGTTAACACTTTTTTTAGACCTTGACTCAGCGTGTTATTATAGTTTATATGGTAGAAAGTCACACTTCTGTTATGTTGTCACTCAGGGCTTCACAGTCTCAACACAATTGACTTTTGGGCTGCACAACTGTATGCTGCTGCAGGGACCTGTTCTGAGCACTGTGGATGTTTATCAACAACTTTTCCTTCCATCCACTAGGCACAAGTACACTCAGTCCCTGCTAGTAACAACTAACAATGTCTTTAGATGATGCCTGGTCTCCCTGAGGGATAAGATTATCCATGGCTGAGAATTGCTGCATAGCTTACTTGATTCTATGGCTTGAACCCTGTTAGTCCTTAAGTCTTTTATGAAACAGATAAGAGTTGAAACAAACATTTTTCTACTTTGGTTCCATCCCTGTTTACCTGTAGGCAGAACATTTACCAACAGCATCTTCAAATATTAATTACACCTAGTTCAGTTTTATTGCTGATTCTGGGCAAGAAATTTGCCTGACTTAATTTTAGTGTCCGTTTTCCAGAAAGTATCAGCACAGGCAGAAAAATTTTTGATGTTGTTCATTGTTCAGAATTTCTCAGAAAACAAAATCCCCAAACAGACAGCACTTACTTCCTTCTATAATAAATAGACTTTAATAATCCCATCCTTCTTTTCATTCCTCTAAGAATACTTCCGTGGTTTACACACCTTGGCAAGTAATTATTCTGTCTTTACACTTGATTTTATAACTTGTTGCACAGTTCACTTTCACCTCACTATTCAGTATTCTGGCGGAGTTGGAAGGTCCTCAAAAAATAGAGGTGTGCATACCTCTTCTCTATTCCCTACAAGCATGAAATACAGCTATAGTATGGAGTTAATAGTCAATGGGCATGGGGGTAAGGTTCAATTCAGCTGCTCATGCTGGAAGTGAGAACTAAATGTTTTACTGTAGGACAGATTGCGACCAAGCTTGCCTCCAAGCTAGCAGGTGGGAGCATCTTGAGTGACACTTGTGAGGCTGGTGAGAAAAAAAAAATCAAGGCGATCAGAGAGGCTCTGGGAGAGATTCTGGTGTTCTTTCCTGCCCTGCTGCCCCAGAAACCTTATGATTCCTTAACTTAGAAAGGAAGTGAGAGGTCTTTGAATCCTGTCTTGGACTTCCTGAGACCTCTCCACTCTTAACACTTTCACATCTAGACACCCCTTGGAGCGATAACATTTTCCCAGAAATTTGTGTAAAGGCAGGAAAAGCACCTGAGATTTCATTCTTACACCTGCCACATGACTCTCTTCTCTTAGATAGAAAGTGGCTTTCAAGAGAGGCTGTTGATTTTGCATTCAACAAAGATTCACTCAATTAAAAAAATTTGTTTTACATTTATTCATTTTCTGTTATTGATCAAGTTTCCCCTTTTCTTAAAAGTTTATGGGATATATAGCAAATACTATTTATTTGACATATAGTTAGAGGACCCGTGGTGTACTTGTATCATAAGTAGAATCTTTGGGGATGTCAAAGCAGAGATCCCCTCCTCATGGCTTATCCGGGAAGCCCTGCAGCACCACAGGACCTTCTGCAGTTCAGAGAGTCGGAGAGTAGCCAGACTTGACCAGACCCAGACCTGACTGCCTGAGAAAGTATGTGTTCACCACGCCCCAGGCTTCTTTCCAGAATATAGAGACCTTAATTAGGAACAAGGGAGAATATTGAAACAAACAATGAGAAAAGAATAGGAAAATGTGGCTAAAAGACTTTAAATGTAGATATATACTGTTTCTTTCACTCTTCATGGTCTCCAGATATGTTTTTGGAAGAAATGGAATTCGCTGTATACTGAATATTATGTCTCTGGGGCCAATAAATGTGCTGTGGATACTATGAATATAAGCTGACACTTTCAGTGCCTTAAATATTTCTTCTTAAATAAATATATTGAGTCTATTAACCATAGCTGATGTTTTCTTACTGGTTTGAACATGTCATAGCTAATGACCAATGGGCAATGAGGAAGAAAAATGAGTCCATTCATGAATTATTCTCTGTTCTCACTTTAGACAAGTTAATTTTCCTTAAATTATCAGGTTCTATCTTCACCAGAGGCTATTTGTGGCTATCAAGAATAAATGTCTGTATGTTTGGCCTTCAGTCTTACATTTTACAGTGAACACCAAAATTCAATTAGCCTGGCAACACAAAACACTGAATGTTTGAATTAAATTTTTGAAAAAAGGGAGTAATTCTTAGATTGTAAATTTGTTCTGCCAGCTAATATGGTACTAAGACTTGAGCAAGACTTTTCTTTCAATTAATAAATGAATGTACTTGAACTAAGAGTACAGGTTCTCTTTCCAGAGTAGTCATATCAGAAATTAAATAAGAAATTAAAGGACACATATCACGGCAGGCTGGGCAGATGATGCAAACTTTACCCAAAAAGCAGTCACAGAAGTAGGACACCCAAGGTTCCTGCCATCTTCAAGATCATACTGAGGGCAAAAGATGATAGGGCCAGTGTGCAACTGCAGGCTCTGTGGAGTCTCCAGTAGTACAAATGAAGGGAAGAAATAACTTAGACTTTACAAAGGCTGTTGTTTCATTGGCTTTAAAACTGCTTTTCTTATCTAATGTCATGCTTGAATCTTCATCGACAGTTGACTAGATTAAGAAACACCCAGGGACTTACAGACACACACTTCCAGGTAGTGTTTCTAGAGACAACTAAGTCACGAAGGCTCTGACCTATCAGTGTGTCGATCTCTTGATGATGTCATAGTATGATGACATGGTGACATGGCATTCTGCCTGAGCACCATCTCCAATTGTGAACTAGAACATCATTTCTCCTTTTAGCTGTTCCTCTCAGGTTTTTTTGTTTGTTTGCTGTTATTTCATAGCAATGAGGGAAGTAACTAGTATGCTACAGTTTATTTTTTTAAGTGTATCTTTTTTATTTTTTATTTATTTTTTTATATATTTGAATTGCAAACAAGATTGAATTACATGACGATCCCAGTTCCCTTCTCCCTCCCTTCCTCCTCTACCACCCCCCCAACTAAAATCCTACCTGTCATATGTCCTTTCTTCTAATCCACACCTGATTCAGCCTTTCTGCTTCCTCATGACCTCTGCATCCTTCCTTTTCTTCCCATCTCACTCTTGTTATGCTACAGTTTATTAAACTTCATTTTATGTTTCACATCTATGGCATAACATGATTTGTATATTAAAGTTAAATTCCCACTGTACTGGATTCCGCATATTAAAATAGTAAATTTTACAGATTATACTGGGGTATATAACCCAGTAATGCTCTCTTTCTTAGTCATCTCTCTAGAATTACTCACCACTAGTAATGTAATGAATGTACTTCTAGACCTTTCCATAGTTACTCTTAGGAAACAAGGTATGTGTGTGTGTGCTTGTGTGTTGCTTTAAAATGAATGGTGCAGGACCTAGGAGTATAGCTCGGTTGGTAGTAAGCAGGAAGCCCTAGGTTTGGATCCCAGAACCACATAAAACCAAGTATAGTTGTACATGCTTGTAATCCCAGCACTTGGGAGGTACATGCAGGAGGATCAGTTCAAGGTCATCCTCAGTTACATAGAGAGTTTGAAGCAAGACTGGGATACTTGAGAACCTGTCTCACAACAACAACGACAACAAAACTGAAATCAATAAAACAAAATGATATATGCTTTATTACAAATACCAATATCACTTATACAATTCTTTCCATCAATACAAGTAGGTTCACCTAAGTTTAGACAGTTGCAACCTGGTCTTCTATAGAAGGAATGCACAATTTTTTATTTAGTCATTCTGTTTTTAGAAATACATAGTCCATGTTTAATTTTTCACAGTTACAAATATCATTGAAATATGGATCCGTGCACTTGCCTGTTGGGGTGCATGGCGAAATGTCTAGGGTGGATACAAACAGAAGTTCAAGGTGATCGGGGCTGCAGCTCAACCACTAAGTGACTTTACTTGAATCTCCAGTGTGAACAAGCTTAGCAAATCTGAATTTCCCCCATCAAGGGGGACATTGAGTAGCAGTTTACTTTCATCTTGACTATTTTAAGAAGTTCTCCTGTGAGCTGCTCGTTTATATCATTGCCTCCTTTTTTAGTTGAATTTTTCTCTTGAAATGACTTGATTCTAATCTTTTATTGTTAATAAGGTTAGAATGTCTTATCTTATCATTTGGGTTAGTTTCCCTTCTTTTGCCCTGACAAAAGCAACTTAGGGGAGAAAGGGTTTATTTTGGTTTATAGATCAAGGGGCTTGTAGTCCGTCATGACCAGGAAGGCACGGAGGCAGGAGCCTGAGACTGGCTGGCACACTGCACTGATAGTTCAGAAGCAGAGTGAGATGAGGAAGTGAGGCTAGGCTGTAAAACCTTAGCCTGCCTCCAGGATGTACTTCCTCCTGTGAGGCTCCACCTCCTAAAGTTTCCATAATCTTCCTGAACAGCACCACCAGCTGGCACACTTGAGCTGTGCCAGCCAGCCATTTCCCAGCAAGCTTCCTGGTTCTTTGGTCATGCCACAATTTTAAATGACTTTTGCCTTTTTAGGTTTCATTTCACACATCTTTCCCAACTCTAAAGTCATGTGTATTTACCTGAATTTTCTTTTAGTAATTTTTTGTTATCATTGGGAAAAGTTAACTCTTTAAAATATTTATTTGCATATTCATTATTATTATTATTATTATTATTATTAGTATTAGTATTAGTATTAGTATTATCAGTGTGTGTGTGTGTGTGTGTGTGTGTGTGTGTGTGTGTGTGTGTGTGTTATGAGAGTGTGGGCATATAATGCAACAGTACATAATGTCAGATACCTTTTGGGGAGTTGGCTCTCTCCTTCCCTGTGGGTTCTGAGGATTCAACTTAGGTTGCCAGGCTTATACAGCAAGGGCCTTTACTAGTTCATCTGCCTTACTAAAGTTAAGTCTTGATTAGTGATTGATGTAAGAGGGCCCAGCCCATTTTGGTGGTGCTACCCATGGGTTGGTGGTCCTGCGTTCTATAAAAAAACAGGAGCAGGCCAGTCATGACCTGTGCATCAGCTCCTGCCTCCAGGTTCCTGCCCTGTTTGAGTTCCTGTCCCACTTCCTTCAATGATGAACTGTGATGTGGAATTGTGAGCCAAATACACTTTTTCCACCTCAACCTACTTTTGGTCATGGTGTTTACACAGCAATAGGAAACCTGACCAAGGTATCAGTTTTAGGCCATCACAAGAATTTTGTCCTTTCCTTGGAAAGGGTTTGGAGCAGACAAAGAATGTAACCAGAGTTAACATTTAAATGTTTTATCATTCAGAAGCTTCAGTATAGCTTCTGAATTAAGATAACAATGCTAGCGGTGGAAGCCCAGAGTAATTCTAGCACTTGAGATAAGAGAACTAACACTAATTTGAGGGTAGCCTGGGGTAAAGAGGAATTCAAGGACAGTCTGGACTACAGATTTAGGTTTCCGTCTCAAAATGGCAACATAAAACAACAAACAATTAAAACCAACCAACCAAACCTGAAAGACATTGTTATTGACTATAGTGGTTCATGCCTATGATCCCAGAATTCAGGTAGCTCAAGACAAGAAATTTACAAGTTCAACACCAGCTTGAGCCAGTCAGTTTGAGGACAGCATGGGCTACACAGTGAGATCTTGTCTCTATAAAGAAAAGAAGAACAAGAGGAGGGAGTGACAAGGTTGTCGTGGGACAAGAAGAGAAACAAAAGCAGCAGTTAGTTGGGGACTGTTGTGTTGCAATATCCAGGTAGAAGATGGAGCTAGGTCAAACCATGAAAGCAGTGCATAGGCATAAATGCAGTTCTGAGATCTGGGGATGTACGGGTGAGAAAGAAGAAGCCTGAGTTTCACATGTAACCTGAAGGATGGAGTCACCGTTGATGGAATGGGCCCATTGCAGGAGCAGGACCAGAGACTGCACTTGGCATGTTGAGCTTGGGATGTCTATTTAAATGCAGAATCAAAGATGAGTAGATGGCCCCATGTGCCAGTACAGATTGGTGAGAATTATCTAGGATGGAAACAAGTGTTACTGACAGGTGAGCAAATAGATTCTCTGTTAATGAAGTGCAAGTCTTTGTACGTCTGAAGGTGAGATTTGGCTGGTTGTGAGGTGGGATAAAAATACCATTTTGTTCTTAGCACAACTAGGAGAACTATTCATAAATTTTGCTTCACAAAGAGCTACAAAATAGTCAGGCGTTAATTTTGACATTAAGAAAAAGCAGTACTTCCTAAAGGCATGGATGCTTAGTGTGCAGGACTTTCTAAGGGTTTTTTTGTTGTTTTTTTTGGTTTTGTTAATTGTTTGTGGATTTCACATCATGCATTCAGATCCCACTTATCTCCCTGTCCCCTCGTATCTGCCCTCTGCCCTTGCAACCCACCCTCCCAAATAAAACTAAACTTGAAAGAAAAACCAAAACCCAAACAAAACAAAGAACCAAAACCAAAACCAAAACAAAAGAACAAGAATCTTGTCCTTATTTCAATGATATTTGTAACTGGACATCTGTAGAGCCCTCAGTGCAACTGGAGTCATGGACTGGACCACCCCAGACCCTGGCCTCGGCAGGACCACAGACCTGTGCCCAGAGTCTCCATGACTCCAGATGGCAGTACCAGCCACACAGATCAGCATGGCCCTGGGTGTGGCACAGTTCTCAGACACTGACACGGCCCAACATGGCTGACCAGACCCTGGTCCTTCACATGGCCCTCGGTGATAACAGCAGACCTGGACATCAGTTCAGACCCTGGCTATTGTAGGGCCACAAACCCAGACATGGCTCTCTGTAGCAGCCTTGGCCTGAGTGACACCATGGCCCAGGTGACAGCACAGCCACTCAGATCAGGAAGTCCCTGGTGGCAGTATGGCCCCTTCTCCAAAGCCCTCATAACCGCAGGTTGTGAACCAGACCCTGGGCATCTATTTTGCCTTTGGTGGCAACATGGGCCACAGACATCAATACAGACCTTGGCTGTGGTAGGACTACAGACTCAGTCATGGTCCTAGGCAGCAGCCCAGGTTGTCACCATGGCCCCCAGTGGCCACCCAGGCCACCCAGAATGGTATGGCTCTGCAGCAGCATGGCCCTCAGGCACCAACATAGCCCCACCACAGGTCCCTGAATAGTGACAGTGACAACAGGAGCCACAGACATCAACACAGGCCCCTTTGGCTGCTTGAGGGCCCAGGATCAAGATCTGGCCCTTGGTCGTAGCCCAGACCCAAGCATCTCCTTGGACTTGGGTGGCCTGAAGACCATTCACATCAGCCCGTTCCTCACCACCCTCTCCTCTCCAGATCCAGCTCTCTCCCAGTACACAAACCATTCTGCCTCTCCCTTTTTTCCACCTCCACCTCCTCCTCTTTCACCACAATGGTGCCCAATTGTCCAGTGCCAGGGCTCTTGGACGGGTCACAGGTGACATTATGGCTATAAAGGATGACTCTTTTCCATGACTAGGCTTAGAGACCACAGGCAGTATTTGATGTGATGGTACCTGATTGCATGGCACCAGATGTGCCAGGCAGGCTCCTGGTTGATTGTGGGCTCGGCGGACCCAAAAGTCTGGAGGTGAGGGGTGCCATCTATGTCCATTGCTGATTCAGACTTTCTAATTTTCATAGCAAGCACTTTGACCTCTTGTGTGAATATCAGTGCTGTGTTGGGGGAAAATTCTATCTGAAAGAATAACCCATAGGCTGTAAGCATTGGGGCATCAGGCCTGTATCTCATGAAATAAGTTAATCAGGTGTGGAGCTTTGTAACCTGAAGGATGACATCAAGGTCTGATGTCTTGGGTTCTTAAGACCAGACATGGAACAGCCCAGCATCTGTGCCAGAATGACCTCTATGAAGCATAATATTTCCATTTAAATATTTAGTCACCATGATCATTTTCCATGGTTTTAATTCACAAAATATGGTTGTTGTTTTTTCAAAGCCACGGGAGCATAGCAGTTTTGTTTGGCCTTCTCCTTTCTCTACATTGATTTTTTTTTTAACCTCATGGTTAACCCTTAATATGAACAATTCAATTGTCACTTTCTTTCAGAAATAAAAACATTTACATGTATTTCTGAATAAGAAGATAAGGTGATATCAAAACACGAGTCCAGCTCAGGAGTAAGGGTTATGAATATAAAGAAACTATTTAGGTAAACTAAGATAAGAAATATTCAGTAGTTTATGTTTACAATTCGCTCACATATTTTCTCTGGTTAAGACAGGGTGTTTTCTGTGTTGAATGCATTACAGTGATCATGTTATCATATGGTTCCCAGAAAACTGCTTCGGTGGGGATCTCATGGGTCAACACCGGAAATTCACTGGCTCTGCTTGTTTTCAGCTGTTTGCAGTTAATTGAGCAATCACAAACTATGTATTTATGTGAGAAAATGTTTTGCTGTGTTTATCCTTGGAAAGGATGGGTGCTCTTCATTTTCTTTTATCTCATCCCTGTAGCTAATCACTGTAGCTAATTTAGTTGTGATAACAGGATACTTTATTGATTTCAGTGACTTTTTATTAAATTTTTTAGTGTACCAAATAAAGTACATATGTGTGTGATACAAGAGAAAATATATAATGTTTTCCCTCCTTCCCTCCACTCACCCCCACAGTTCCCCTTCTATTTTCATCTCTCTCTGTCTCTCTCTGTTTTTCTCTCTCCCTCCCCCCCCCCCCCCTCTCTCTCTCTCTCTCACACACACACACACACACATCATGTAGATTCAACATATGAGAAAAACATGTAATATTTTCCTGAGTCTTATTTAATGTGGCTATCTATGATTCTACACATTTTCTTGCAAATAATATATAATTTCCTTGTCCTTTAGAGCCAAATAAAAATTGCCTGTGCATATGCACATTGACTTGCTGGTGGGCGTGTAGGGGATTTCGTGCAGCCGCAAACACAGAAACACAAGCATCTTCTTGGTAGGCTGATTTAGATTTCTTTGACTATATGCTCAGGAGTGGTGTACATGGGTCATGCAGAAAATCAATTTTTAGTTTTTTGAGGAACCCCAGAAACCTCTATGGTGCTGTTCTAGTATATAGTCCCATCAGCAGGGAATAAATAAGGACACCTCTTTCCCCATTTCCTTGATGGCATTTGCCATTATTTTGATGGCTGCCATTCTGACTAGGGGGTGATGGAATCTCAAAGCACATTTTGTAATTCCCCTATGACTGAGGATATTGAGCAGTTCTGTAAGTATATATTGACCACTGGAATTTCTTTTGAGAAACATCTATTAATTCATTTACCTATTTATTGAGTGGATGGGTTTGTTTGGTTTTGGTGTTTAACGTTTGGAGTTCATTTAGATTCTAGACTCTAGAACTAGATATTAATTCTCTGTCAGATACACAATTGGCAAAATGTTTGCCTTCTATACACTGCCTCTTCTTTCCCTTGCAGATGATCTTAGTGATTTCATTCCTTTTTTCTCTGTATTGGATGCTAAATGCCAAGAAGAATCCATTAAAGAATACAACAGTTATAGGTAGGGTTATAGTTCAGATGCTGTGGGAGACAGTGTTGAGCATGGGAGGTGGCTCAGAGCAGCAATGCCATGGGCTGAGGTACCGAATACACATGCTCCATCCCCTGCCCTAGAGCTCTCTGGTCACAGGCATGTCTTTTTCTCATTAATACAATTTATCTACTCTGTGTCAAGAGATAAATATTTCTACTTTACAGTTTTCACATATAGTCTTCTAGGCTTTTTTTTTTCTTTTTTGTTGTATTTTTTAATTGTGTTTTTTGTTTTGAGATAGTCTTACTGTGTAGCACTGGCTGGGCTGGAAGCTCACTATGTAAACCAGGCTAGCCCCAAACTCACAAAGATTCACCCGCCTCTGCTTCCCAAGTGCTGAGTTTAAAGGAATGTGCCATCATGCCTGATTTCATCTTTTATTACAATGAGTGTTCAACCTAGACAATAATTCTGGCAATTATTTCAAGACGACTGAAAGTCCAAGGTGTTTACTTTTTTTTTAGACAGGAGCTTACGCTTGCCAGGCTGGTCTCAAGCTTGTGTTCCTGAGGGTGACCTTGAACCTGTCTCTCCTTCCTCTACCTCCAGAGTTCCCAGATTACTGGCATGTGTCACCACATCTATTTTGTTTAATGGTACTGGGGATCAAACCCAGGGCTTTGTGCTTGCTAGGCAGGCACCTACCTAGTAAGCTCCATCCCCAGCCCTTAGGGTAAGTTCTTGATCCCAACTTCTCACCTTCAAAAATGATTCAACATCTAACATCACTTCCTCCAAGATAAAATTAAACTCTTTCAGAACATGATCAGTTTCCCCCAATACAATATTAAGATTCTGTTGAAAACTGTCAATATGCATAAGTGACCTTGCCAAGGGAAAGATGTGACAGCTAGCTGAGTGCCCTTAGGCAGCAGAGAGGGGACTTCCTTCTAAGGATACCACTGCATTCCAGGAAGAGTGTCTCCATCCTTCCTTGCTTTTTATATTTTTTCTGGAACTTAGCAAAAATGGCTTGCTGGTTCTTGTCAGCATGGCAAGACCTAACATTTCCTGAAGGTTTTAGACGAGCCGTCCATGCCAAATTCTTAATGGAGTTTTAACGGAATCCTCTTAGGAGACGAGACTTGTTGTGACTTACCTGCTGGGAGGTTTTCGGTCGTCTTCAGGGAAAGAGCTAATGACTTCAGGGTTCTGGGGACTTCTAGTCATGGGATCTTTGCTGGCTGTTGGCTGTGGCTGACTCTAAGTACTTTTGAAAATCAGAGCCAGGAGTCAGTAGCCTATCCTTTCTCAAAATAACATTGCCTGGAATTACTTATAATTACTTAACTTACTTGCAGGGACTAATGTAAATATTTGGGAAAGCCGACTCCCAGGAAACACATAGTGGTTTGAAATTCTGAATATTATCTTATAATTCTCTTATGAATGCAAAGTGTGTGGGAAAACAGAATGTGGAAGCAGGAAGTGTTGGACAGTTGGGTAAGGACTGCAAATGAAACACATCTCTGCTCAATCAGTGGATCAACGAGCAACAAAAAATGAAATGCCTGTGAGGGAGCGTGGGCATTATTGTGAATCTCGTGACAGAGTGGATGATCCTAGGGAGTGTCAGAAAGCATCAGTTCAGAGATTAGGTGGAGTTGTGGTAAGAGCAATGTAAAGGGCAGTCTTAACTTCTTTCAAAGGCACACAGCAATTGAATAATAAAGCCAGGGGGTCTGAGACAGCAATGAGAAGTTCTCAACATCTCCCCAACAGAATTCATCCTAAAATTCATTTTTTGTGTCTTATGTAAAATTTCTTTTCATACATTGAGGACTTTTCTTGAGTAATGTGGTTAAAGCAATTACTCCCCAAGGTAAGACATGACCCACAAAAATAGTAGTAGTAACTAACACACACAAATCATACTAGTAACTAGCACACTGGATGTAAAACTTAAGAACCACATTTAAGAAAACTCAGCTCCTAACTTAAAATATTTTTGAAAGCAGTGGCAAGGAAACATCACAGACACTTGCAGAAGAGAAGCAATAAAATTCGGTCTGTTAATATAAAACCAAGCCGGACCAGAGACAGCATGCAGTGTCGTTAGAGTCTTAGGTCATTAGATTATCTTGGCTAGCTCTTTCCTAAGATGAGCCATGCCGCTTGCTTTGGAGCCTCCAAGCAAACCGTATGTGGCAAGAATTGACGTATGAATACGTTTTCAGCACACCACGTTGTGTTCTTTCATTCATAGACATCTGACATTTGGCCTACCCCCAGAACAGACCCTCTCAGGTTTCATCAATGCCTTCATTTTCCTTTTGTAATACTTACTAACTTCTTAGGGTGGTTTCTAGTTAAGTAACTTCTCCACATCTAGGAGCAGTGAGACCCTTGAGAAAGGCAAGTTGATCTCTCCCCCAACTAAAACAATGGGTCCTTGTAGGTCAAAGGAAAAGTGAGATTAGAAGCTAAAGATAATCAGAGCTCATTCCAACCCAGCGTTTTCTCTCTCCCCTTCCTTCCTTTAAATAAAATTAGAAATGTCAAAAAAAAAAGATTTAGAAAAACATTTGAAGGAGAATTGTATCCCAAGGGGGAAAAATGGCTCTTTATTCATAGGCAGAGGCCACCCAGAGGTTTGACTGGTGCTGTCTTGGAGACTTGTGAAGGCATCCACTCTTGGTTGTTGAAGTGTGTCTCCTTCAGTGGTGAGATTTCCGGGCCACACAGAAATGGAACCAGCTTTCTGGTTTTGCCTCCTCGATGACCAACTTTGCAAGTCATTAGCTGAAAGGTTTACAGCTAGCCATGAATTCCCCAGATTGAGCAGCAGAACACGTGCTTACCATGTGTGAGGACTCGGGCTCAATTGGAGTCTCGATTAGATGTCCTCAAAGGTCATCCTAGGTCAAGATTTCTCAATTTTGTCTTTTTTTTTTAATATATACTTTGGAATACTATGGAGAAAGTTAAAATGACTGTGAATGACAAATGGGGGTAGGACTGGGATAATTTATTCTAGGCATTTCTCGTATTTTAGAAAAAGTGCTTATTTATATTTGTGTGTCTGTGTGTGTATGTGTGTGTGTGTGTGTGTGTGTGTGTGTGTGTGTGTGTGTGGGTGTGTGTGTGTGGGTGTTCTTTAGTGAGTGCAGGCACTGATGGAGTCCAGGAAAGGATATTAGATCCCCTGGAGCTAGAGCTCAAATAGTGCTAGGAACAAACTGCTTTGACCCGATCCTGAGTTGAGGAATTTTTGTTTCTACCAGTCATTTCAGAAAGTGGAGGGACCGTCAGCTAATGAGTTACCAGCTGATGCTTCTGCTGTAAGCACTGGAGAAGTTACATATAAAAAGAAGCTGTTTTTAAAATCACTAATTCCATTTTTAAATTATGTCTTTTACTTTTGAAGTTATAATATGATTATATCATTTCTCCCTTCCTTTTCCTCCTTCTAAACCCTCCCATAAACCCGTCCTTGCTCTCTTTCAAATTCATGGCCTTCTTTCATTATTAATTGTTACTCATCTATATGTATATTCCTAAAAATAACCTGCTCAGTCTATATAATGTTACCTGTATGTGTGTTTTCAGGGTTGACCATTTGATATTGGATAACCAATTGACAATCATCAGTTTCATTTTATTATCAATTGGCCCTTAAAAAACTCAAACAGGTCATTTGAAAGGCACTACCAGCAAGCAGGTGTGTGTGTGTGTGTGTGTGTGTGTGTGTGTGTGTGTAAGAAATTGATGATCAAGTAAAGATATTTGCATTTATGTCTTGTATTATACCAAACATTTTTCAACTTAAACCCACCCCATTTTATCTGTAATCTGGCATTTTTTCCACTGAGATTTCCCATCTTCATGAGAGCAGGGAATCTGAAGGCAGCATGGATGAGAGAACACTATGGATGCTGGAACTTATGAGGCTGATAAATTGCTAGCCTGGAGTACATGTGCCCTACAGAATGGAAGCATGCTTTGCCATGGCTACTAACAAAAGTTTGTTTTGCTATTGGTTGGTTTGTTTCTTACTATAGGCTGACCAGCTGAAAGCTTCCAAACCTTTTAGAGGAAGAATACAGGCAGACAGGGAGAAAATGTCAGATAAGCAATGAGTATTTAAAAAAAGAAGAATGTCTGAAATACTGACTGAGACATATTTATAGTAAAGTTTTATTTGGCCTTCATTGGGAATTCTGATTTAACCGAGCATCTAGTGTGTTTATTTTGTAAATATAGCAAATAACTTTATGCTACAAGATTATTCACACGTCTGATGTTCTAGGAGTTCAGAGGACATGCTGTTTCTTGTACAGAAAATCTCAGTCTGGGCATTGTTTTTGACATGTTGGGCTACATGAGTCTTTGTTTCAGGGGTTCTCAGTAGTAGAGTCTGTGCTTAGCATGCTTGAGGCCCAGTTCAATTCCCAGCATGTGACATACACACACACACACACACACACACACACACACACACACACACACACACATTCTGGGCTGAATAATCCCCTGTTTTGGTGCATTGTATATTGTAGGAACTTAGCAATATCTCTGGTTTTCATTCATACACACCAATAGGACTGTGTGGCTTATTTTCTTGTTTCTGTGGTAAAATACAGTGACAAAAGCAACTTAAGGGAGAAAGGGTTTGTTTTAGGTCACAGTTGTAGGGTGCAATCTACCATTCTGAGAAGTCAAGGTGAGAGGAAGTTGAAGCTTATAGTCACATCAAATACATAATCAGAAAACAGGAAAGAATGACAGCTGCCATTTACTTCACTTTTTTTTTTTCTGTTTATACAGTCCAGGATCCTAGCCCAGGGAATAGTTCCACCCATAATTAATGTTGATCTTCCAACATCAATTAATGCAATGAAGATAACTGCCTCCACACATGTCTAGAGGCCTTCTGATTCTGTCACATTACAATTAATAGTAGCCATCACAAATACTATTTCCTTTGTTAAAATCAAAAGAGTCTCTAGACATCAAAGACAGGAATGAGAAAGGAAAATGTCCCTGGTTGAGAACTGCAGGTCTAGCAGTATGTGGGGAGATTACTTTAAGAAGAGTCCATGGGTAGCTCTATGGTAGTGTTTGTTCATTCACAAGGTCCAGGGTTTGATCCTCAGCACAGCAGAAACCAAAACCATACAATAGAGCTAGAAAGGAGGAGGGAAAGAGGAAAAGAGGCAGAGAAAGGGATAGAGAGAGTATTTGAACAGTGACTTACATTTTTAAACACAAAAGAAGTGATGGTAGAAGGCTTGTCAGACGAGGAAAGGAGAATGAAAAAGGATGCTAAGGCAGTGGCTAAGTTTAGGGTACCGCGGGCAGATGTATCTAAGTGTGTATTCACTGTTCATGTGAGAAACAGGAGGACTCTGACATTCTTTAAGAATTAGACTTCTTTTGTGATTCTGCCTGTGACCCCAGCACTGGGTTCACATGCTTCATAACATCAGACAACTGCAAACTACAATTACAATGATGGTAGAGCTGGTAGGGACACCTACATAGCACATAGTGAGTGCTTTACTCATGTATTTGTGGAAAAGTTCACATATACTCCCATAACACATGCCCAGTCGAACAAATTATGTAGTCATAACACTTGAAAATGATAGTAAATGTGTCTACCATGCCGTTTGCCATTATTTTAGAGTATTATCCTACTTATGGAAATGTTTAAGTCAGCATGAATTGTATGGTAGCAGCTCTCTAGATACCTTGTTTCCTGTGTCTGAATCAAGAGGCCAGCTTGAGCGGCTGACCACACCACCCAGATTTTTAGAGAAGTCTATTGTAGGCTGTTAGCACAATGAGGACTCACCCAACTGCGTGTTTCTCAGGAACAGATCTCTGCTGTAATCAACCCGTCTTGAGCTTTGTGACTGCTCAGTTATCAGCACTTGATAGAAGTCGAAAGGCAAACGTTCGGAAGTGGAAAAGCTTTGAGTGAGAAGTCTAAAAGGTGAGACTGTTTCTGGCAGGCAAAGGAGAGCCTTCTGAGCTTTATGAGCCAGGGACTCCACGATCTTGAGAAAAACAAGCTGTTCCTAGGCTGTTTTCCCCACTGGCGAGATGTGGGTGTGAGATTGGAGACTTGCAATAGCAGCCACCATCAGAATCTCCTTGGCTCACAATTTACAAAGCATCTCTGCCTGCATTTTCTAATTTGATTGCCCCCAGGTGTGTTATCAAGGACATAATTTTTTTTCTTTATTTTTCTTCTCAAATAGCATTCGTTCTTAGACATTGGAGTAAGATGAGCTTTGGATATATTTCCCATTATGAAACAAACAAAACCTTCTGCAGTTTGAATTTTTTCACTCTTCCAGGTGTGATGTCATCAGTGGGCTTGGCAACTGTTTGATTTATGGGCAAAGAAGAGCCTCCTGTCCTTGGCAGAGAGGGCTGTGTAAACCTGGGCTCCCCTCTGTCTGGGATCCAGCTTGGAAGTGTTTCTTTTCCCTCCTCAGATGAATGTGGCACTGTGCAAACACTAAAAGAGTTGGCTGTCATTTCAGCTTGGCATTGTCCCCGCTACAATCTCTTCAAAGTCCATTGGTGTTGCTCCAGGGTCGCTCTTTGACCACTCTGTCCTTTCTTCCATCCTCTAAAGGCCAGGTGCCTTTTTCGGATGCTCCCCACCTCCAAGGTACTGTTTCTGTTCACTGCAGGATCTGAGCTGTCCTTTGAGAAGGTTACATATTTGGGGGCGTTATGAGGCAATGTACAAATATTCTCCTTCGCCCTCAAACCAATGTCTGACTTAGGTTGGGACAAAACTGAGAGTAAATTAGTTGGTCCAACAAAAATAGAAGGAATAACTGGCCTTAAACTCTCTATGTAGACCAGGCTGTCCTTTGAACTCAAAGAAATCGGCCTGCCTCTGTTCCCAAGTACTGGGATTAAAGGCTTGTGCTACCATACCCTGTGAAATCCTTTGTAATTCACAGGAGTGTGTACATTTTAATCTGGAGTAAAAGTTTATAGCATATCATTTTACTATGAAGGAAAATCCAGATTCCACGGATTATTTCTAGACAGTTATAAATGTTCATGATTTTAACGTTTACGTTAAAAATTGGGAGTAAGTCTCAGAATTTTTGCCACACTAAGATAATTATTACTTTCCAAATTCTGTTGGCACACTATTTTGCCCATTTTGAGTTCAATCAACTAGATTTAGCCAGGCTTACATAGATATTTAATTTTCTGATTTACTTTGGTGCTGCGAATTGAACTCAGTGTCTCTTGCATGCTAACCATACATTGTAACGTTGTAACCTTTCCCCTCATGTTGGAAGAGAGCCCAGAGCCTTCTTCCAATAAAGTAGGCAGGCACTTTATTCCTGAGCTGTAACCTCAAGCCACCATTTATTTAAACCATTAATTTATGTCTATTTATTTATTATGGTAGGGCCCACACATGTGGAGGTCAGGGACAGCTTGCAGGAGTTGGTTCTCTCCTTCCACCACGTGAATACTGGGATCGAAGTTAGGTGGTCAGGCTTTACCCATTAAGTGATCTTGGTAAGATAACAAATAGATCCCAATCTGTTTAGTAGAGGTGGTTGAAATGATGCAAGAAGGATTCTGAGGATGCATTGGACTTAGCAGCCAAAGAAATCCATACTAATTAGTGATCTAGGAGGAGCAAATTCATGCTGTATGTTCACTATCCAGGTTAATGGAGATTTAACTTCTCTGCAAGTTGAGTTACAAATAGGTATTTCAAAGGAGCTTAGTGTCTGGAATGCTGCCTTTGAAGTAAAATTAACAGTAGTTTTCTCTCAAGTAAGTAGAGGGTGTTACACTGTTTGCAAGCATGGCTCTTTGCAGCAATGGTTTGACGTCACCCTTATGTTTATTTCCTCTGTTTGAAAAATGCCAGGAGGAATCGTGAGGGAATTTCATTTTTCACACATTGACACGTGGTTTGTTTTAAGGGCTTAGTCTTCAAAGAGTAGGAGAGGCAGCACGATTTGTTTAGGTTTAAAGACATGTCTTCTCAGATGGAGCCTCATCTGGGTGTTCCGGTTAGGACACTCTGGAGATGGAAAGCTGAAAATCAACAATCATTTCTGTTTCCCAGATCAAACTGGTGCCTGGGATACAGGCAGAGCCTTAACTCTTCTTGTCCTCAACATTAATCTTCAGAAGTCAATAAGCTGGACAACTGTATTATTCAAAACCATCTCAGCTTGGAAAGCAAATCTCATGTGGTGGACAGTGCAATTTCTCCTTACCAGTGGTCCAGTCATTGGATACTAGACATCTTCATGCAGTTTAGGTGACCTTGACCTTATCCAAAATTCTGAGGTGAGAAAAATTGGTACTTGACTCAAACGAACACAGATGACGAAATATCACATTCACTGAAAATGTTTCCTGCAGGTTAAGAATCAGGAAAATAAATGTATATTATAACTGATTTTCAGGGAACCAAAGTTTCAAGTTTTATTACTAGTGTTTCTTAAAAAGAACAATTTCTAAAACAACAGCAACTTTTTAAAAGAAAAGACTTTTAAATATATAAACAGTTTTCTTTATCCTCTCAGCTATGGTCAAGCTTCCTTTTAGCTAAAGTATGCTCTTGGAACCACTCAAGTTTATTGGCTTGTTCACACCAACTGTGTTTTTACAATTTCTTCTTTGGTTTTGACTGACCATCTCCTCAGAAAAACATGCTGTTCCATGGGAGGCAAGCTGTCTCCTCCTCCCTGAGACTTGGTGACTTCATTGATATGGTACCAATGCTGACCAAGGAAAGGAAATGTGAGCACTGGAAAACCAGAAAGAAAGGTGTTTTTACTGTCTGGACATGCTCTTGCATCAGAGTTGTAGAAGTTACTGTCTTGAGTAGTCAATGGAGGAAATGTACCACATTGGGTGTAAAGAATGTGACTCTCCAAATCACAGCTGGCAGAAAGCTATCCCTGGGTTTACATTTTCTGGGGAACGTCATCCTTGGCCACAGTGCAATGACAGATTCATCATCTTCTTGGGTGACACGGGGCAAAGCAAGGTTTAGTCTCCTTTTATTGCCAGGGGGATTGGGAAGAGACCATGCAAAAGCTGGCAGTTCTGACTAGCTGAGCTGGCAGGTCTGTCCAAGTAAAAGTCATGGGGTGGGAGCCCAGGCAAAAGAAATGTTCACCACTGAAGAACCAGTCGTGGGTTTGAAACCACCCAGGCACATCCATACTACCAGGGCCTTGACCTTGAAGACAGCACCATCTCTGTGAATGGTCCCAGTACAAGTTAGATCATTGACATTCTGGACTAAGCATGCAAGAGGGAGACTTTTCGAAGATGGGCAGTGATTACATCCACAGCATTCAGTTCCTAAGAAGCACAGTTAGACTACTGTGGAGAATTTGGGCTTTGCCTCATTTAATATAAAAGCTTGTCATATTTCATAATGATTGGAGCTACAGACCTTGCCTCCCCATTATGGTTAGCAGAGATGCCATAACTGTGAAGAGGAGGATTTGAATAGTGAATAGAACAAGGGGCAGACTTAATCTCTTAAGAACCTAGCTTTATCTGTCACTTTGGAAATTCAAACTTTTGTGATTTGAAAAAAAGCTTAATTATAAGGGGAAATCTCTTAATTTTTGTCTTTATGATTTGAAATCTAAGTTACACATTTAGAAATGCACACTTAAAGTGCAGTCTTATGACCACCCTCTAAATTTTACAACAAATGGATTGTAATAGTTGAAATGGTTCCAATTTGTAGAACTCATTAGAGCAATGATGTCATGAATATGCCAGCATCACCAGGATCAGATTCATTGGCCATTCATTGTTAGACACAGAATTCAGACTGATTCAAAGGAATACATGAAGAAAGCAGATGTATTCAACAGACTGATGGGTGAAAATATATCATCCATTAATTGTATTGTGATTAAATCCTTTGGGCTTTGTAGAATAGAATTTGCAAATGTGTGGGGCACAGGAGTTCAGCAGTTCTGCCTCATTAATAACTGAGTGTGCCAAGCAATGTGTTGAGTGTTGGGAGCAAAATAACTTACAAATGAGGTCCTGCTTTCAAGAAGCTCAAACTAGGCAAACAAACATGGCAGCCCTACAGCTACAAGTGAATAGCAACCAGGAGAATAAGGAAAGAAGCAGCTAAGTTGGGAAACCAGCTCAGAGACAGCTGTGCTTGAATTGATATTTAATGGAAGTGCAGAAGGATTACTGTGGGGGGAGGGAAGGCTGAGGTCCACAGGGCTAGGTAGAGTAAGGAACTCTCAGGAAATAGAAGCAGTTGGCATAGTTAGAATCAATCTAGGGTTCTATGGGGGAAGTGGCAAGAGAATATTAAAAGTTTGGCCAGTGTGGTGGTTTGAATAAGACTGGTCTCTATGGGCTGATTTTAATGCTTCGTCATCAGGAATGGCATCACTTGAGAAGGAATAGGAGGTGTGGCCTGTTGGAGTGGGTGTGGCCTTATAGGAGGAAGGGTGTCGCTGGGAGTGGATTTTGGGATTTCAAAAACCCAAGTCAGGTCTAGTATCTTTCTTCTTGCTGTCCGTGGATACAGATATAGACCTCTCAGCTACTTCTCCAGCACCATGTCTGCCTTTGTGTCCCCACGCTCATTACCATGATGATAATGGACTAAATCTCTAAAACTGTAAGCCAGCCCCAATTAAATGCCTTCTTTTTGTAAGAGTTACTGTGGTCCTTGTGTCTCTTCACAGCAATAGAACAGTGACTAAGACAGCAGGTCTAGGTCATGGGAGACTTTAGAGCTTTATTAGGAGAAATGGCAGAGGATGAACACAAAAGCACTTGTGTATTGTCCCCCTATTCTGCCCCCAGGCACTACAGGCCCCAGTGTCTGGTTGTTTAATTTCCTGTATTCAGTATGTTAAGCGAAGGCGGGTTCTACTGTCCTATGGCTGTAGTGATCCTACTACTGATGAGTCCATCTGCAGTGGGGTGTTCCAGTGCTGCACGGATGGTGAGGCTAAACCGAAGGGCCGGGAAGTGGGTGCAGAAGAGATACATTAGCTGTAAGGACCTCTATCATCCCACCATCACAGAGCAAAGCAGGATTGCACTGCAAGTGCTTCTAGATACGATCTGCAAGGCAGTTCTTCAAGTCTTAAGACCCTAGTTCAGATGCCACCTCGAAACAGAGGGCATGGACTTCTCCAGCAGCTCAGGAGAGTTGGAGTCCAGAAATCAGCTGGCTGGCTGGATAAAGCTATATAACCTTCCCGGCAATGAGTTTTTATCTAACTAGATATTTGTTTTCTTTTCCTCTCTCTGCAGTACTAGGAATCAAATGCTCCACCACTGAACTACCTCCCAGCCCTCAATGATTTTCTATGAGCTAGCTCACAGGCATCTTAGGTCTATGGCTTGATGTTCATTTCCTACAAAAAGATAAATATGCCCACCAGTGGGGGAGCACCAGTGGCATAGCCAGTCAACACACTGCTCATGTGCAATCACCAACTCTGAGGTATAAGTATAGAATAATTTAAAATAGAAATAAAGATCTGGCTTGCAGGACAAAAAGGAGTTTTGGAGGGGATGGAGAATTAGCATCACATTTAAAGCCACCTTGCTGAAAATTCTGAGTTGTAAAATGTATCACCTGCCATTATTACATCCACACAAAAGACATTTAAAACAAAGCTTGGCTTCTTGGATGATGCTGATAAAATCATCTTAAGAGTTCATGACTCATAAATACATAAATACTCAGGTATTCTTTTACAGTTAATAGCTACTGGAAAATGAAGATATTTGAAAAGCTCATGTAGCTGGGTTCCTTTTCATTCTAGCTGCCTCTGTGTTGGTAACATCAGGAGTCAAGACCCTTCAAGATTCAGGCACCTTTACCCCAACCTCTTTCCTAAGCCTGTCATCAGTGGTGACAATATGATAGATATTGATGCCTTTTCATTAATTCCCTTTGACAACAAACTGTGATAGATCTTCTCTTCAATCCCATAAGCCACTTCCATAACCTTGTCTAGAAGGCCACATTAAAACCGTGACTCAGGAAGAGGCCCAGGCCATGGAGAAGGACAGAAGCTGGTCCAGGCTGTAGCTGCCCCACTAAACAGGCTGTGCTAGTCTGGTAGGTGGCACAGGATGAATACAGTATGTGCTTTCTGGTGTTTCTCACTCTCCAAGTAGAACTGCGGGAAGAAGTCAGCCATCTGATGAACCCCAGAAATCAGTTCTTCCTCCAAGGTGTTGCCTCCATGCCTACCGTGGATTGCACCATCTTCATAGCCACTGCTGCCAAGGGCTGTACCTGCTTCTGTCTTCCTGAAATCTCTGTCTCCCTCCTTCCCTCCCTCTCCCTCCTCCCCTTCCTCCTCCTCTCCCTCTGTCTCCATCTCTATCTCTATCTTTGGTGTGTGTGTGTATGAATGCATATGCACACATACCCCATTGCATTTAAGTGAGGAAGGACAGTTACCAGGGAATGCACCACTGAAGACTATGATGACCCCCCCCCACGCCCAAGGGACCATTAACTTGCCTGTTACTCCTGGGGAAAGGTGGGGACCTCATGAGCACTTCTCCTATCAGTGATGTATAGTTGATGGGCCCAGCCTTGTGCAGATAACTCCTGTTACTGTGAGGTCAGGGTGCAACAGCCATGTTATTTCCAGAAAATATCTCTTCACTACATTCCTCACCATCTTTCAGCTCTTACATTCTTTCTGCCCCTTCTCCAATGTTCCCTCAGCTTTGGGGTGTGGGGTCAGGTGGACACAACACAGAAGTCTTGTCTAGGGCTGGGTTCTCAACCATCACTTATGAGTCTGTGCATTAACCATTGTTCACTGCAAAAAGAGGCCTCCCTAAGGCTGAGTGCAGCACTAACCTATAGGTAATACATAAATACTTAGAAGGCAGTTTGATACCATGTGCATTTAAGAAGCCAGCAATAGTAGCTTCCCTCCTGGGGCTCTGAGTTCATCAGTCATGGTCTTTACATGACTTCCCTTCTGTGGAGTGAGCCTCAAGTCCAATCAGAAAGTGGCTGGTTACCCACCCATAAGAGTCATGCCACCTATTGTGTAGTTTAGGGCATTCCCAGCTCGGTGAGACCATTTCCCCCTTATTCCCCCAGCAGCTTACCTTAAGGTACAATAAAGCTAGCTGTCAGGGAGGCGTCTCCAGGCCAGCTCTTGATTTCTCCATGTCGTGCAACGTAAGTGTGATATCAACTGGGTATCGCCATCCAGTTCTGGTGGGCAACCAAAAACAATGTCAGTAGCTTGCATTATTTTGTGGCCTCTGATTTCCCTGAAGGATGACCCATGGGGTGATATCCCAGACTGGCACTGTTATCTTCATTTAGGAACCTATGGCTTCTGAGAACAGCATTACCTACATACTTAGGTTACTTTGGGGAGATACTTCTTTTTTTTTATTTTATTCTTTTATTAGTTCAAATTAGGAACAAGCTTGCTTCACATGTCAATCCCTTCTCCCTCTCCCTCCCCTCCCCCCAACATCCCACCTGCCCCTAGCCATCCCCCCCTCCACTCCCCAGGCAGGGTAAGGCCCTCAAAAGGGACTCCCCAACGTCTACCACATCATCCTGGGCCAGGCCTAGGCCCTGGGGAGATACTTCTTGATAGCAATTTAATTTCTACTTATGTACTGGGAAGAATGTACCACACGCTTGTGTAAATGTATAGCCGCTAGAATTTTTTCTTTGATAGAAGTCCGTAATGATTTTTTTTTAATGTGGTTCTTGGCACTGAACACAGAGGCGTTGCACATATGTAGCATGGCCTGAACTACCAAGCTTCACTCCCAGCTCCAACAGTGATTTTTTTTTTTTTTTACATTATATTTGAAGCCTAGCATTATGCCTAACATTCTTAACTGTTTTTAAGGTCCTATTATAAAGTGATCATCTATTGATTCATTTCAATCCTTTCAAGCCTGACATTCTTGACTCTTCCCAAAGGTTAAATATATTCCATTTATTCTCTATATAAGAATAGCTTACTTTGGGGCTGGTGAAAATGACCCAATGCCTAAAGGCTCTTGCAGCCAAGACTGATGACCTGACTTTGATCTCTGGACCCACATGGTGAATGGAGAGAACCAACTTCCATGTCTGTTCTCTGCCCTCACCACCATGTGCCTGTCTACACACATGCACTTGCTTACACACTGTGTCTGCCTGTACGTGTGTGCTTGCCTACACATGTGCACATGCACAGTCACAGATCAGCAAATAAATGTAGTAAACCCTTCTTATTAAGGATAGCTTCCTTTTGACTGTCCAGTGTCTGTCCACCTTCTGTACTGTAACTATTGTTCTGTTGTTTTTTTTTTTTTTTAAGAGACAGAGAACATGGACTTGCACACTCCTGTCCTGCTCACATTTGCTTCTCATCCATTTATTCTTTTTCTCAGAGTATTTAGTAGCTCAGATTTTCTCCTTCCCACAAACTGCAAAGATGCTTATCATTTAGGCCCTCTGTACCCATGCTGTGGGGGAGAATTCGGAGAGCTGGAGGCATTCATCAGAGGTTATTTAGTGAGGAGGTAAGATTGGCCTATCAAGTTGCTCAGCTGTTTGCTCACAACACAAGGTGGGTCAGCTTCAGCTTTCTCAATGAAGTCATTCATAATTTATCTACTTTGTTATTAACCTTTTCATCACTTTTGAGTTTTCATAATTTTTCTATAATTTTTGGTAAATCTTCCACATTCTTCATCTTTTTCACGTAAACATTTTATTGGCTATTATTTGTGTGTATGTGCACATTTGTGCACACTTGTTAGTATGCACGATTTGTAGCAACTTGTGGGTGTACGTTCAGAGGACAACTCTTTGGAGTTGGTTCTCTCTTTCCACCTTTATGTAAGTTCCAAGGATTGACCTCAGATTACCAGGCTTGCATGGACAAGTGCCTTCACCCACTGTGGAGCCATTTTACCAGCCCCCTTCCTCCCCCTTTTTCTTCATCTTAATGGAGAGTCCACAGCTTCTCATTCTCACAGGGACCTTAAGATTCTAAGAACTTTTGAGAGATTGTAGCACACTTTTCACACCCAGTTTATTAATCCTTGACAAGGGAGACCTTTGTAGGAGTCTGAGCAATGCAAAAGTGTCCACGAGACCATGTGTGCATACCCTAGCTTTTGTTTTCCTTCGCCTAATTCAAGCACACAAAGACATACCGGGAGTCCATTCTAGTCCCGTGCTAACTGTGCAGTCATCACAAAAGTGACTCAGACAGCTTCTGCCTGCAAGCAGTTTATGATCTTGTGGGATGGAAGAAGTGGTGAGCACTGCAAAGCTGTCACAGGCAGACAAAATTAGTATAATTTCTGTTTCCATTTTTACACTTTACTTTGGCTAAATTTATCTTAAGCTTTCTAATCACTGTGCTGCACCATAACAAAGGATGAAAAAGAGAAAAGGCAAAATCCACAGCTGAACACACCCCTCTGTTGCTGTTGAGAGGGTGTGCTGCAAGCTACACAGGACAGATGTTGAAGTCCCACCACAGCTGAATGGACGATGCAGACACAGTGCTATGGTCTTTTAGCCTCGTAGCTGTCCATAGCTCTGGTGAGGCATTAACCATCCTTTACAGCTATCTCCTACCCAGAAGGATCCCCTAGAAGGCATACAACTCAACTCAGCCGAAAAGCGAATATTCTGTAACTTCTGACAGTGACACTGACTGCCTCTCAGCGGTCACTGTGCCACAGTTATAGAGCAGGAGTTGTCACAACAGGCATGGCAAAGGCGGTGTTGATGAGGACGGGCACCTCTCTAAAATCTTCCCTTTCCATAAATGTACTCATGAATCCCATGGGTTAGCTCCATGAAAAAGCCAAGTTAGTGACTTTCTACAGAAATTGAAGGAAAACCAAGCAGTTAATTTCTGAGATGTTCAGTTAGCAGTTAATTTCTTTGGAATGCTTGTGTAGTCTGTTAGCCAACATTACTGATGACTAATTCCTGGTCTTGACGACAGTTTCTTGCCAGCTCAGATGTGTTCTTCACAAATTATGAAGAACCCTGACTAGTGAGCTAGATGCACTGGAAGCTTCAAGGATATATATATATATATATATATATATATATTATATATATATATATACTTTGACGTCATCTCTTTGGACTCTACTTGAGGCCATTACCTCACAGTGAGCACAGAGCGATCCCTGACTGCATCAACACATTAGTAACTGTTACAGAAATATCACAGGCCCAGGCTCTCATGTGAGAAGTCTCTGGCCAAGAGGACTGCTGAAATGAGGGGGTGTGAGGAAGACGAGCAAGCCAGTATCCTCACGAACTAAGCTTTATTTATAATAAAAGAAAGGAAGACAAGAACAAATCTTTGACTTCAGTTCAAGCTCCAGCTTGTTTTCTTTATAGAGGCCATTTGTTTTAAGTTTGTCCATGCACAGTCAAGCATTTTTCTTCCTAGCTGATTGTGACATACCTCTAAAAGAACAGCCATTTCCTCCTGACTTCCCTCTCACCTCCTCTGTGCTTCTCCATTGTTTTGGAAGAGACATATGACTTTAAATAACTGCAATACTTTGGATTATATTTGGAAGACTTGGCTGGTCAGTGTGAGCCCTTCTTATCCTAGCTGGAGGGTGAAATGAAGGAAGCAGGGAGCGATGCCAAGCTTGTCTTTTTAGCGCTGCCTTCATAATGCCTTACTTGGTGATGTGTGGGCAGCCCTCCATTATGATTCGGGATCCATGGAGAAGAGCAGGGAGTTGAGGCTGAGAGCCACTGGGCCTTTACTCAGTGGAGTAGAGGGCCATACCCTCAGGATGAGTGGGCTCATCTCTCGAATCTCGGCACAGTGGTAACTATAAATGGGCCATGGTGGAGTTTGTCCACCATGCAGATCTGCAAATGCTGCCAATCAAGGCTGGGTGGTTGTGTGTGGGGAGTGGTTTTTGTCTTTCCCTCCCTCCTTCCTTCCTTCTCCCTCTCCCTTCTCACTTCTTTCCTCCCTTTCTTCCTTATCTTATTCTTCCTAAACCTATACCCAAAGGATGTGTCCAGATAAACTTCACCAAACTGCCCTCACGTCATCAGCACAAGACAACAACTCAGAATGTGTCAGGAAGGGCCACCTGTGTCGGCACTAAAAGGTAGTTTAGGGACAAGGTAGTCTCTGCCTCATAATATCCAGGAGCAATCTTTTAAATCTCACTAAATAAGTCCCAGTGTGTGGCAAAGGGCACTTTCTACAGCTGGATTCCCCGTCCCCATCAGGAGGAGCTCAGAAATGGCCCCTGTTCCCACCTCTGAGACCCTCAGGTGAACGGTTGCAACTCTACTATTCTTGTTGTTTCCACAAACCTGAATGTTGAGAGATTCTGTCTCTACCATGACTCTTGGCATATTGGAAGTTTGGGTGCAATGGAGTTAAATCCTGGGGGCTTTTGAGCCTTTTTTTTTTTCTTGATACCCTGGATAGTATCTTAGCTACCTCAATGATGACATGGAGGCTGTGTGGGAGAAACAGAGCAGGCAATGAAAACATGTCTCTCTAGCAGTCAGGACAGCATTAGGAACACAGTTCCTCATTTTCCTCAAGACTTCTAGAAACGGCCTATTAAAAGTTTTTTAGTAAAACCTGGAGGTCCTTAGTCATAGGTGGAACTGGTACTTGAGAGGTCAAAATTTTACACCCAGGTTACGATAATTCAGTGATCTGGTTTTAATTCTTGTTCTGTGAAACCAGGAGGCAAAAACTGTGGAATCTGTGTTGAATCAGACACAATTTTCCTGTTAAAAATTGAATTAGGTTATCACTAAGTAGCCCAGGCTAGCTTAGAAAGCATTATATAGCCGAAGCTGTCCCTGGACTTGTGATTCTCCTGCCTCAGCCTCCTGAGTGATGGGATTACAGATGTGGGCCATGCCTGGAAGTCATGACTACATTAATTAAGCCCCAACAACAATTTAGTCATTCATTCATATTCTGAGATGGAAATGAGAATCTTCCTTGGGAAAAAGCTGAACAAAGCTTTCTGCAGGGTCTTTGAGTTGCTGTTGCATTAAGATTCAAGTTTGTTTTTTGACTATCCAATGGCTAGGATACAGAACCAGAACATATTTTTTTAACTGATTACACTAAAAATTAAGTTCTGTGGGAAAAACTTATAGTGCCCTACCCAGGGAAGGTACTCTGTAAAAAAAGTGTTGGTTTTTTTTGTTTTGTTTTTTGTTTTTTGTTTTTTGTTTTTTTTTTTTAGAATTGGCTTGCAATAGGAATGTAAACTCACTTTTATAATAAGTTAAAGTAAGAGTTCACCTGGATAAAACACATTTAGTCAATGAATTAGCAGAAGCAAAAGATCTTCCCAGCCTTTCCAGCTCAGCCCATGACTTTCCATCTCTTGTGGAACAATTTCCCTAGAATATAAAACCCCTGATGACAATAACCACTGGAAATTTCTTCTCCTACCAAATGCCTGTCACTCTTGGATCACAAGTGAAGATAGTAAAGAGGACTTTGGTATTTGCTTACACAAGTAACCCTATCGGTCTGATTGTCATCCATTCTTTTTTCAAACCTAGTTTAAAGTAACAAGAAGAGCTATTCTAAATTTTCCTTTTCAGCAATACATGCATATATAGGGTTTGGTGTTTTTAAATATATAGTTAAAAAAAACTAATAGGGAACAGTGTGACCATGTGGGCAAGTCTAAACCATCTACTGAGCATAATGCACAATGGCTTTATATTTTAGGTAAAATATATCAATAAATGGAAAACTCTAACTCAAAGTCTATAATATTTCAAAAAATTTCTACTTCTACTATTTCTACACAGTTCATGTATGTTGTAATCTTTCATATAGAATACTTTAAGAGATTTTTAAAATAATCCCTCTTCTGAGCTTTTGACTTGGGAAGCTTGGCTTTTACATTTTCTCTTGGACATACTTCTGTCTGTCATTGGACACATTCCCACAAGCACCAGGATAGAGAAAGGACAGAGAGGCGTTTTGGCCATTACCTCAGTTGGCCTATGAGCCCAAATCTGTATGCTGATTGGCCTGCCTAGGATGGGTGGCTGTGCGGTGGGGGAAGATTCTATGTGCAAGCATGCCACACCTTCATTCTGGTTGACAGCTGTCAGGTAAATCTTCGTTGGTGGCCACAAGTGCCATTAGGAGAGAGAAAGTGGGTACTGAAGGCAAACAGCTCTACAGTCCTAGGAGAGCAGCCCCCTTTGCGTCCTGTGGCTGGTGAGTCATGCCTGTGGACCAAAAACCGAGGTGGCAGAAAGTAAGGGAAGAAGAGAAGGATGCCCTCCCTGGTGACAAATTTGGAAAATGCTCACTTTGGGCATTTTTGTTGGCTTGAATGGCAGCTGATGAAAAGAAGGTAGTATTGAGTTACTGGGAAAGTATTTTTTCTCATGGCTACATGAGAAACAGGCTTTACTATTTATGTACATCTTAATTTTTAGACATTAAAACTATTGGCATGTAGCCAAATTTAAAAATAACCTGTGTTTTGTACTTTCTTGATGTGTAACTATAGAACATTCTTTGACCTTCCTCTGCCCTCACTCCCAGTATTTAGTTGCCATGGTTCCTAACAAAGCTATTTTTTCTTGACATGACAGGATGGCAGGGCCATAGAAAGGCTGGAAATGCAAATCAGAGTGTAGTCTTGTGACATGCAACTTGTTAACCCACTGGGACCTTGTCACAGCTTGTGATTTTTCTGTGCTTGTCCTCCATTTTGACCTTCCCTTTTAGCTCCTCCTCAGGCACCTGGCACCTGTGTCCCTCGGTCTCAGCCAGAAAGAACTATTCATCCCCTGAGGATCAGCTGAATACCACCACTCCAAAGTGTCCTGGGAAAGAGATGTAGCTAATGTAGCTACATAGGCAGAGTTCTTACCTAGGTTGCACAAAGCCACATACTGAGTTCAAGACCAGCCTGGATCAGTGAGACCCTGATCAAAACAAAACAAAAAACTGCAACAACAACAAACAAACATCAGTTTTCAAAGCTTACTCTCTTGCCCAGGTCTCAGCCTTTTGTTTTTGCACGTTTCTGGTTTCTTATCATATCAGGAATGAGTCTGCATCAAATTTACTTACTTTTCAGTTATGAGACTATTAATAAAGTGTGCCCAAAGCTTCCTCTATTAAAAAAAAGAAGAAGAAACTTAAATTTTTGTTTGGTAAATTGTTTCATGAGGGGCATTGAGGTGTGAGTGCCTATTGCATTTGTTTATAATGAATTTACTAATGATGGCACACAGGACCTCCAGGGATCTGAGGGCCTTGATACTGGAACAGCTTTGCCCTAGACTTCCTGGTTATGATGACACGTAAAGGGAGACCACATTCGTGGTCTGGACATCCTTCTATACTTAGTTTTATAAAACCACAACCGTTTTCATATTTCAAAGTTAAGACAACCCCCCCCAAGAAAAACCCTCAGGGCACAATTCTACTACTTGATTTCTTTCTTTGCTTTTAAAATTATATTTATTGTTGCCATTAGTATGTGTGATAAGTGTCTGCATGATATTTGTGTGTATCTATATGTGTGTGTGTGCACATGCAAATGTCATGATGGAAATCATGTATGGAAATCAGATAACTGTGAGAAGTCGGTTCTTTCCTTCTACCTTGGGTTCCAAAGTTTGAAGCTCAGATCACCAGGTTAGTGGAATTACCTTTACCTACTGATCCAGCTTCCTGGCCCACTTGCTGTCTTCATGACTGTTTTCTACTTTGCTCTTTAGCTCTCTTGAACTCCTTTCCCCAAACACCTCCTTAGGCAAGGACGTTAACCTGAATATTTCCTGGTAAACTCACTATTATCAGCTTGACTTCTTCAGAGATGAAATTAAAATTCCATCTCTGTCTTCCTGTCTCCTCTCTCAAACTCCTCTTCATATTTTAGGGTATAAACGAAGCTCTGCACATTGGTTGTAGGAGAGAGGCGTCTGCTGGAAGTAACAGGGAACCCAGCTTTTGTCTGGGTTAGAGTGGCTCTTGGCTGCTATCAGGAATGCCTATATAATTAAAAAGCCTAGTGAAAAATGAAAATGTGGGAGGTAGATGCCCAAGAGTAATTAAGAATTTTAAGCTGGGCTTGTACCTCAGGCTTGTAGTCTTCACCTCTGTATGGTGAAGGCAAGAGGATCAGAAGTTCAAAGATCCTTGGCTGCATGATGACTTCGAGGCCATGTCATACATGCCAAAAAATTAAAAACAAAGCAAAAAAAGGAAATAATAATGACCAGTCTCCAGAAACAGGAGCCTGTTTGGCTGCTTGGCTCACATGATGGTGAAGGCCTCTGGGCTCACTGCTGTCATCTCCCAGTCTGACCCCTGGTGAAATAACCCCACTACTCTTGGTGAAGCGCCTCTGCCTCTCCTAACATCTCTGGAGCTCCATCCCAATTCACACCCGTGCCACAGACACCCCACACCTTCCATTTCAACCCCAGTTTCATGGTCCACCTTGAAAGCGCCCTGCATCGATGACGTGTGTGTGTTAGCATGCCAGCTGCCCCCCCGTCTGCCTTCCAGCTTTACCAGGCAGTTGACCACATCTATGTCTCTTACACATACCTAGTGGTGCTCCGGGCACACATTGCTAAATCTGGATTATAGGTTTTTGCATCTCACAACACTGACTAGTGCCAGTGGGAATCCTCTTGAGCCGTAGCCATAAAACTTCATGGGAATTCCTTTCCTTTTATGTGCATTCCTTCAGCAGTGTATCTGAAAAGGGAGGAGGGAGGGACAGAGAACGTCATGACTGCTCTATCTTTTTCTCTCATTCTGTTCTTATTTTCAAGTTACAGAAAGCTGGGGGCAGAACGGAGAAGGGTCGGAGCCGCACTTCTCTAGCTTAGATGCACCCTGTCAATCAAGTTTGTTGCAGTTTGGATCAGGGTTGGCAGACTAAGGGCTAAAGATCACACAGAGCCACATCTGGTCACTTGTGTACTGTCTTGTGATCGCCTCTTGCATGCAGGAGAGCTGAGTACCATATAACCTACCATGTGTAAAATATTTGCTATCTTCACACACAGTTTGCCAATCCTAGATGCTCACAGCAGAACATAGAGTAGCCCTGTCCATAGTACTTGACTACATGGCTGTATTCAGAGGTATCTGAAATCTCAAAAGTTAATCTGCCACTATACTGCTGGGGAGCACCTTCACATACACAGAGAGTACAATAAGCTTGTGGCTTCACACTACACATTGTGTAATGTATCTGAACCTTATTATCCCCATAGTACAGATTTGGAAATTGTGACTTGGAGAGGTGACTTGTGCAGGGTTATGGTACTTCTGGTTCCAACGAGTTAATGGCAAAGAGGATTAGGTCAGTCAGGAACACAAACTCCACCGGCTATTGATGCACGAGGCTATGGGGTTGGTTGGTGACCTGAGGTAGGGTGGTTGCAAGGTAGGAAGAATGGTGTCCAGGAGCCATAACGTCTTTCTTGAAACTCTTGCAAAGGTGAAGGCATATACATACTTCCTGAACACATGCTGGATCTGAATTTTCTGTGTTGGTGTGTGGTAGTTTACACACGATAAATTCTCAAGCACCTTAATTAGTTTATCACAAAGTTCTCCAACCTTAGGACCCGCATTGTCAATATCTAAGACATTAAGTGAGTATGGTTACCCTCACAGCACACATGTTGATGGGAGTGATTTTCTTTACTCTTCTTCCTTGGTCTCTAAGTTAGCTCTGCTTGGCTTTTATTTGGGCACCTCAGACTTCTATCTATAATAAGGAACATTGGAGGACAATTAGAAACCACGGAGCCTGGGACGTTTCAAATATACATACCCTTATTCCTTACATTACAAATGACTTGAAGTTACCCTTTCATGCTAATAAATAGTCTAAGGATTTGAGAGGCACGACATCTGCAAGGACAAGTGAATACACTTGACATGTGCAGGCAGTTAGAACACATAGGGCCATTGTCAGCACACACATGGGGCAGTCAGTTTAGCTTTTCAGTGTTCTCCTTTGTCAGCACAAGACAATGACATCATCATTCCTTTCACTAACTAAGGCTAATGCTGGCTATCAAGTGGGATTTGCCTCATGTTTCTTGAAGATGTAATGAAATTATGTAAGAATGTCTTTCATATAAGACAAACATTTTTATATTGTGAAATTTTTGCAGTTATTTTAATAGAATAACTAGCTCATCTAGAAACTGGAGTTTTTCTTCATTTTGCTAGCTGAAGAATTGGTCCAACTAATATTTAGTTGTCATGATAGTTATGTCTTTGGAGTGCCAGTGATTTTTACAATTGAAAAAACTTAAGTGTTAAGACTGAGGGCCAAGTTACCCTTTAGGTCCACTGAAAATGAAAGTCTCAGACAAGGTCTGGAGAGAGGATTCATTCATTAAAGCGCTGGGTCAAGCATGAGAACCCGAGTTCAGCCTCCAGCACACACGTTAAAGGCCAGGCTCAGCAGCATGAGTCTGTGATCCCCGCATGAGAGAAGCAGAGACAGCTCCCTGGGGCTCACTGACCAGACATGTCAGCTTAGTCACTGAGCTTCAGGGTCAGTGAGAGACTCTGCCTCAAAACATGGTGGAGAGTGATAGAAGAGGACACTAGACATTAACCTCTGACCTCCACACACATCCATGAACACCCCACCCATCACCCCGGGTGGGGAACCAGCGACTCATGCACCATGGAATGCAAAGGCGGCCCCACCCACCCAGGGTGGAGAGCCACTCATGGGCTGTGGAAGACAAAGGCAGTCTTGGAGAAGAAGGGTAAGAGAATGTAGTCTTAGAAGAACAAGGTATCCTGTGAGCTGAAATTAGAGAAAATGTCTCAGATCGTGAGGTTTTACATTGGTCGGTGCTGTGAGAGCATGTATATCCTGCAAGTGTATTTCAACCCATGGGAGGATGTCCGGGAATTCCTCCATCGCAGTGTTTCGGACCTAGGGATAAAAGCGGCCATTCAGACTTTGACTTGCACCTAGAGAATCCAGATTTCCCTGTGTTCTAGTGAAGGCTTTCCCAGGTACTGAATGTATTATATGTGCAAATAACTATACCTCATTTGGCCTATCTTCATTTTTAAAATTTTTTGTCAAGTAGGAAAAAATAAAAGCACAGAGATCACAATCATATACATTTGAGAGCCTTACCCTTTGAATGTAATCAATCAGTAGTTGTTAATTATATACAATGCCTAGTGTAACAGTGACTTCAGGTTTATAATAATGTAATATTATAAGCTGGCATAATGCTCATGCTTATGGTCCTAAAATTCAGGAAGCTAAGTCAGGAGGATTATTTAGTGTTTGAAGCCCTCCTGGACTACATGGTGAATTCCAAGCCAACCAGATTGGCTTGGTGAAACCCTGTTTCGAATAAACAAACAAACAAGGAACCAAAAAACAAAAATCCATACACTTAAAACAAATATACTTTTAAAATGTACTTAGAGGCCAAGAATTTTAATTGATGTTGGAAATATATTTAAAGCATGTGAGAGATGCTTTTCTGTCATCTTTATTGTACAAACCAGGCTGTGACTAAATGGATGAGTTCTCTTTTATATATTATATTAACAATAACATGTTTATATTAAGGAAGAGAAAACCCCCAATCCATGCAATAGATACTATAAACAAACAAAAGAGGCAAATTGTGGTACTCAGGCTGCAGGGTCACAGACCTTTATGGTGTAATTTGTGCACGGGAAATAAGGACACCCAAGGAGACTCATGTCCTCATCCCAACTGCCGCATTTGCCAGTAGTGTTTTACTGGACCTCAGTGTCCTGTGTTTTAAAGAGGGAGAAGTGAAGGGGCTAGTGTACGACTTGATTTAGGGAAGTAAACCAGAAACTATTCGTATGAGCTACAGTTTATATTCTAGATGAATCCATGAGACTAACGCCAGAGTCTCATCAGGAACCCAAGCCAACAGCTTGAGATTAAGGAGAGGGTAGTTGGAAGGCTTGTGCTGCAGGAGGGCAGCAGAGGAGGGAGCCACACTGGCAGCAGTGGGCATGGAGACTGGAGGTGGCAAGAAGGACAATGACCACTGTTAACTTGCAACAGCAGTGTGGCACTGGAAGCTCTGGTTTCTCTTCTGAGGAGTTTGCCTCGTCTCTTGCTGTGGCCACTGGCACCCTGAGATCTGGGGTGTCCTGGTTACCCTCTTGGCCAGGGGAGCTCATACTTCCTAACTTCAGAGGAACCAGGGAAGGGAGTCTTGCTGGCTTCCTATGCTGCCAGGATTTCAGCATTCACATCTGTGCCCTTGAATGTGCCTACTTTCTGTTCTCTGAAATCATGGTTTTTCTTTCGTCTGTAGTTATTTTATGTTCTTAACTGTCTTCCTTCGTTGTTTATTGTTATTTTAGTGTTGTGGCTGAGATTGGAAATAACTGCAGTTATTTAATGCTCTGTATTTCCAACAGAATGTTTATGTTAACTTTTAATGAAGTTTTCTTTTTTTAGTGTTAGGAATTGCTCCAAAATATTAATTGCTTTTGGCAATTGCTGGTCTGCACATAGGTAATCTTTCTTGATTCTAACTAGATTTTCAACTGGAAATATTTATTGGAAGCCATAATTTCTATAAGCCTGTATTTTATTATTTAAGGTATTTTAAATTCAAATAGTAATGTCTATTAATTGGTATTTTTGATGATATGAAGAAATTTTATTAATTATCAACATTATATGTTTGTCAATAATATGAAGAACAAATGTACAAAATTTCTAGTGAAGGGACCTGGGATGATAGCACAGTATTTACAGTGTCTGCAGCACAAGCACGGCAATATGAAGACCTATGTTTAGCTACCTAGCACCATGGCACATACACCTGTAACACTACAACTGGGGTTTGGGCGGCTGCATTCAGACAGACAGATCCCTGAGGTTCACTGGTCAGCTAGTCTAGCTGAATGACCCAGCTCCAGAGAGAGACCCTGACTCAGTGCTCCAGTGAGAGACCCCGACTCAGTGCTCCAGTAAGAGAATCTGAGTCAAAAAATAAGTTGGAGAATGATCAAAGAAGACTCCTGATGTTGGCATCTGGCCTCCACATGTTTGTGCACACACTTGTTATCTACAATATGCATATATCCACATGAACAGGTATATACAATACACATACACACACACACACACACACACACACACACACACACACACACACACAATTGATAAGGAAGAAGAAATGATACGTGTTGCAATAGCCAGAGGAGATTTAAAAAGCACAGGGGTGGGGCCAGTAAAATTGTTCAGTGGGTAAAGACTGTTGCCACCAAGCCTGGTGACCCGAGTTCAGTCCCTGGGACCCACATGGTAGAAGGTGAAAACCAACTCCCAAAGTTGTCCTTACCTCCACATCCTCATCACAGTACAAGTACAGCCTCAAACAGAAATACACATGTGTTACGATAAATCTTTCTGCCACCCGCTTGAGTTCTGCTTGCTGTATTAAGGCCCCAAATAATACACAGAGACTTATATTAGGTACAAATGCTGCTTGGCCAATGACTAGAATTTCTTATTTGTTAGCTCAGTCTTAATTATCATGAATCTATATATTTTATAAGACTTAGCTTATTTAGGATGCCTTCCATTGGTGTCCTCATCCCAGGATCACATGGTGACTCTGGAGGAAGAGAGAAGGGGAAAGGGAACCACTTCCTGCTTGTCCTTGCTTAAATATGAGTCTCTCTGCTATGTCACTTCCTGCCTGGATCACCACTTCTTTACTACATTTCCCAGAATCCTCCTTGACTCCTAGTCCCGTCTAACTTGCTGCCTCATTGGCCAAACAGTACTTTATTCAACAATCAATAAGATGAACATATACAGAAGTAATTCCCCATCACACATGTGTTATCCACATGTGTGCATATACACATACATGCAGGTGTGCACATGTGTTACCTATATGTGTACACACACACACACACACACACACACACACACACACACACAGAGAGAGAGAGAGAGAGAGAGAGAGAGAGAGAGAGAGAGAGAGAAAGAGAAATCAGTATAAAACAATTTAAAATATGAGGGTGGAGTAGTCTTTTTGCATTTATCAACTTTTACTTAAAAATAATATTGCAAGCCAGGCAGTGGTGGTACACATTTTTAATCCAGTCTTGGGATGCATAGACAGGTGGAACTCTGAGTTCCAGGCCAGCCTAGTCTACAGAGTGAATGCCAGGACAACCACAGCTATACAGAGAAACCCTGTCTCAAAAAACAACAGTAACAATAATAATGATGATGATGCAAATTAATAATTTATTATATATGTCTATTTTTTTTAAAGTTTTCTTAAAGCTATGTATTTTATGTTGTACATATTCCTCCTCATACCCCTATTTTTGGCCCCTTTCTGCTACTTTTGGACTAGATTATTTTATAATTCATAAGCAAATCTATCTTTGAATTTTTAAAAATTATGTGTATGAGTATCCTGCCTGCATGTTTGTCTATGCACTGTGTACATGCAGTGCCCTTAGAAGCCAGAGGAGACAGCAGAATTCCCCTGAACTGGATGTAGTTGCTTGTGAGATGCTGTGTGAGTGCTGGGAATCAATCTCTGGTCCTCTGGAAGAGCAGCCAGTGCTCTTCACTGCTGAGCAACTATTAACATGGAAAAATAAAATGTACCTGCTATGATATGTAGACAGTTGCAAGTCTATGTAGAAATAAACATGGGCATTGTGTGGGAGACAAGACTGGAAGTTCAGTTTTTCTCATGGAGGAGCTTGGGCACGGGGTGATGGCTGGTAGAGTGGGGCCAGCAAAGGGCAGCACAGAAGACACTGTGATGAGGAATTAACATTTGGAGACGAAGATGTTTGGGAAAGGCTGCCCTCCATTGTCACTCAGTGTAATACTCACGTTGTACAGTCTTCCACTTCCACATGCTCTTGTCACTCCGTGGGACTTCCCTGACCTAGGCTCTTACTCGTTGTTTTTTAGACTTTTTTCTTGGAGAACCTTCATAGGTCTGCTGCTATCACCCTTGCTATCACCACGTTAAACAGAACTTCCTAAAAACATTTCAGCACAGTTTTAGGGTAAGGCAGAATAATAATTTTCTGTTTAGCCACAGTTGTGGTGTTTTCTTTGGCCTTTTGATTAAACATGGTTTCAGGAGCTCAGAAAAATCCTCCTTCCCCAAATTCTAATGCTTTATGAGACTATTTAATGGAATATTCAACTTGTCTGGCTAGATCTGACCTAGCAAAAGAAAAACATTCTAAAATTTAAAAATCTGATTGTTTCGAAGATTTAAAGAATGGTGACAATGAGGGGTGAAAAATTGGCTTACAGGTCTTTTACATACTCCTCCTTGTCTTGTGACAGGGAGTAGAGGAACAAAAGAAAAACATGGTGATACTTAGGGAAAACCTGGGAGGAAATTGTAACATTTGGGGTAAGCCCAGGAGTCTGGCTGAACAGTGTTAGCTATTATGCTAGAAACCTGAGAGATGTTCAAATACTTCATGGGTTCGGACATTTTTAATCAGATTGAGATGAGTAACCAAGATGCACACAGGAAATAATATGGACGTACAGAGACAGAGGATGCCATTTGGTTGGTTTTTCTTTTTGTTTCCCAACATAATATTTATATTGATTATTTGGGAATTTCACATAATGCACCCTGATCATACTCACTTCCCACTCCTCCCAGGTTCATTCCTCCTTTATCCACTCCTCACCTCAAAAAAAAAAAAAAAAAAAAAAAAGAGAAAAGAAAAAAGAAAGAAAGAACAAGAAGAAAGAAAAAAAAACCCACCAGAAATAAGTTCACTTTGTGTTGACTATATACTTACTCAATGGCCAGTCCCTTAAAGAAAACTTTCCTTCCCCACCCACACCCCAGCCAGAAGCCATCAACTGTGAAGAGCTACACTTTAGCATCCCTGTCGCAATTCTTAAGAGTTCTCTTCAATGGCCTCCAGCATCAGTATAGATCACTCAGCTCAGCATGATCTCCAGTGGCAATACAGACCAAGGACATCAACATGACCCTCGGTGGCAGCCCATACCACAGATGTCAACATGGCCTAATTCACAGAGGACATATAACTAAAACCAACTATATCTTTTTGCCCCTGGTTTTAAACACTTTTTTTTTTTAGTCTTTTCTATCTGAAAGAAAGAATGAGGAATGTTCTGTGGTGATGGTCCAGCACTCCACTGGGCTTTTTTTGCTAGGTCACACTGTGATACATAAGCCTGTCTGAAGTGATGGGGTTACCTTTTTACTGTGTATTAGGCTTTTTTTCTTACAAGTCTGTGAAGTAATTAAAAAATATAAATATATGCATCATATGATATTGTGGCTTCTCATCTTGTGTACCAGGTAGGCTCTTGAAGCTATGAATACAGAAAACAAAACCAGAAACACACAGGGGTGAGTATAGGAAAGAGCCAAACTTATGTGGAAAAGAAGTTTTGGTGATGGCTAAGACGGGGAATATTTTTAGCAGTGCTGAATCACCACAGGGAAGTAAGTATATGATATGGACTGACTGTAGGGGTGGATGTCCCAGGGAAAGTTCAGATTAGGTACTGGAAGGGCCAAGGAAGCTTGGGACAAGAATGGACTTTTAATTGTTAAACACTCAGCCCTTTCCGGTTTTCTGTATTTTTAAAGAGGATGTCTGTTTGTGTGTGTGTGTGTGTGTGTGTGTGTGTGTGTGTGTGTGCACATGTGTGTGTGTGTGTAGGGTGGTGACTTCGGAAACCATTAGAGGCTGGAACTGGCGCTGCAGGTGGTTATAAGCTGCAGGACACAGGTACTTGGAGCCCATCTGTCCTCTGCAAATGCTGATGCTCTTAGCACTGAGCTATCTCTCCAGCCTTTTCTTCAAATGCTTTGGAAATGACTGATATTTCAGCATAAATGACTCCACATATTTGTATTTAAGTTTTGTAATTCATGTGATATCACCCATCTGACAGAACTCTATGGTACTGCCCAGTGTGAAAGGCAGCAGGGATGAGGAGGAGGGAGGACCATAGATAAAAGGAGTTTCAGAATGCTATTCAGCCATTCCTTTCTTCCCTCTCCACTCAGCAAATTCCATGCATTGTGTTGCTGTCAGGTTGCTATGAAAGGAAAAATAAGTGTATTTAATGAACTGTTGTAATATGGTTTGCTTATGAAAGTTTGGGTCTGTACCCATAATACCAGTTTTCAAAAAGAGTTGCAAAACTTGTGAATCTTCAGTGTATTCTCCCTGTTTTCTGGGGGAAATCTTTTTCAAGGATATGCCATGGAGGGTTCAGGGATATGTCTGAATTCTCTCAGGGAATTTACCTACAGTTTTCAAACTTGCAGTGGGCTATTGAAGGCCTGTAGGGCTCCACCCACACTCTCTGCTACCTACCTGTTCTCTTTGTAAGCACATTGGACTCGATTTAACCACTTCTCATTAGATGTTTGCTATTGTTCAACTCTGGGGCTTTTAAGACAGTATTCATGTATGTAATGGCTATCCCTGTTCAGACTTTGCATCCTGTTTTCATAATGTGTACCCTTGGAGATGGTCAGGTTGTTTCTCAGGAAGGGCCTAAGAAAATTCATCATTTTACAAGTTCTGCTGTTCTTTGGTTTGGAAATAGATGTTTTTGTTTTTTCTTTAGCAACCAAATTTCAACTACTATAGGAATTTCTCAGGTGCCTGTAGAGGAGAACATATGCATGCATTTCTCCAGTTTCTTTGTGCACACCTGGAAAACATGATCTTGTGAGCATCCATGATGTTTTCTCTATCCTCTGATTTCCACCATTAGACATAAGCTCAGATCCTAGCTCTTCCTATCTGAGTGACTAAGGGAGCTCTAGCCTGTGTCTTTAAACCTCATTGGCCTCATGTGCAAGTCTCACACTAGAGGGATCTGCTTCTGAGGTGGGTGTAAAAGTCAGATGTCATCCTTGTGTGTAAAGTGCATAAGGCTTTCTACCTAAGAGGCAGTGGATAACTGTTGGAAATGAGACGAGCATGGGTCTCTTTCAAGCAGGGAGCAGAAAGTACCTTGCTAGGACATTAGTCTCTACAAGACACTATAAAGTAGTTTAAAGTAATTCCCTGTGGTAGTGCACTTGTTTATATTATTGAAAAATCATATTTTACCTCCCAGTGGCCCTGCCTAATTTCTTCCTGAACTGTCTTGACTGGTGTGTTATCACTGACGACTATCATATTCTGGAGATAGGAAGGTGCTGATCACTGATGTTATGGAAATAACGATAGAAGACTGAGAAATTGTTCACAAAGCATAGGAAGTGGGACTAGAATCTACATGCCCATGTCAACAATGCAAGTAATCAATGTGAAAGTCCAACGACACCAAGAAAAAATTTGCTTAGACAAAATGAACGTCAAGGCTCTACTACAGGAAGTCCTCCACTACCAAAGTAAATCCATGTGGAAGGGAGCTGAAGCTCAAACTTTCCAGCCAATAATGATGTAAAATTACCCCATAATTCTAAAATTCATGCTGGGTGTATTTTATCTATGTATGTATTGAATTTTACAAAGTTCACGTATATAGTATGGTAAGACTTACCTGAGAGCATTAACTGCAGGTGGAAATGTTTACAAAGAACCGAATATAAAGACACCAGATAAGAAGTTGATTCTACTTTCTATGTTTTTGCAAATACAACTGCGATTAGCATACACACAGAACACAGATAAACGCACATGTAAGAGGGTCAGGCACAAATAATGTGTTTTGATTACAGGGCTGTGACAGTTTAAATTGTCTCCCTGCTTCCCACGCTTAGGGAGCAATTGTCTAGAGAGAGTCTGCTAACTTGTGTCCTAAAACAAGGTTATTAAATTACTAGTTGATCCATCATCTCAAAAGGCCTTAAGAGTTTACAGAGAGAGTTCCTTCAGATAAAAGCAACTTGTGTGTGTGTGGAGTTGCTGAGGCTCAGTTTGGGAAGCTCATGCTGGCTGAGTGTGGTGATGAGCTTAATCTGAAACTCTATTCACCATCTCTTTGACTCTTTTTTTTCTTTTCATTTATTATTTCTTCTCCATCTTCCTTCTTTTATTTTTTACTTTTTAAGTTCTTTGTTTCTTTTTAATTTTCAATTAAATTTTATGTAAATGGATATTTAGCCTGCTCGTGTCTGTATATTATATGTGTGCCTATTGCCTGTGGAGAACAGAAGAGGGCAATGGATCCCTTAAAACTGGAGTTACAAATGATTATGAGCTGCTACGTGGGTGCTGGGATCAGAATCCTGGTCCTCTTGCAGGAGTAGCAACTGCTGAGCCATCTCTCAACTCCCACTTCCTTTCTTCTCTAAAGTCGTCTTGAAACAGGCTAGCCCACTAATAAGCTGTAGTGAAGAGCATACAGTAGATGTGCTCCAAGTGCCCTGGTTTCCATTCTAAAATAACGTCATTTGTTGTTGTTGTTGTTGTTGTTATTTACTAGAGAAACACAAAAGAGGCTCTAAAATGTAGAAGTTATCTCAGAGTCAGTCAGAGGCATATGCCGATGTCAAGGAATACTTTTCCAGTTCACATTGTTTATAGTTATAGAGAGCTCTCACCCATAAAAGGGTCCATCCCATTGTAAGAGTTCATTTCAAAAAAGGACATGAAAATGTTGATTTCAATATACGTTCGAATACCTGAATATTCACTATTTGGAAGAAGATACCGTACTATGTTTACTTATCTGTTGTAAAATCTGTTTTTAAAAGGTTTCCTTAGTTCCTAAAATATGATTTGGTTCATAAAGTGAATTTATGTTCCAGTAGCAAAGTCATCCTGTTTGGAACGAATAATGAAAATCTTGTTGTTTAGCTGTTTCAGGGGAAGGGCTGTTTAGACTGTGAATTTTAAATAATGCCGTGTTTTCGATTCTTTTTATTGTGGTACTAAGACTCCATGAATGAGGCAATTTATAGAAGAAAGAATGGCTTACAGCTTCAGAGGGTTGGAGTCCATCATGGTGCGGGGCATGGCAGTGGGCAGGCAGACATGTTGCTGTAGCGGTAGTCCAGAGCCTTACATCCACAAGCACAAAGCAGAGAGAGCTAACTGGGAATGGGGTGGGCTTTTGAAACCTCGAGTCCACTCCCAGGGACACCCCTCCTCCACTCCTGTTAATCCTTTCCAAACAATTCCACCAACTGGGGAGCAAACACTCAAATATATGAGCCTATGGGGGCTATTGTCATTCAGAACACCACAGACCACCTGCCCTGCTGCAGTATTTGTGCTTAAGCAAGTTTTGAGTCACAACCCCAGGGTGCTAGAGCTCTCTTCCATGGACATAAGTTCCAGCCTCTGAGCTCAGCTTCTCTGTTGCTCCTGTTCTCTTGTGCTTGAGGAATAGCCTTAAGACATTCATCATATAATGACTGGAATGTTCTCCCCATGGGGTTCATTCATATCTTGCCAGTGGCTTTCTCCTTTTTCTGCAGGAAATATTGTTTAAAATTTTTATTTTGAAATTGATCATTTTCTCCCATTTTTTGTACTCATATATTTGATAGTGACTGATAAAGAAAACCCACCTTGAATAAAGAGGCCATGGAAAAATAAAATTGCCTATCACTGTGTGCTGCCCCTCCTCAAATCTTCCAGCTGTTGTGTTGTTCAGCTCACCCTTGGCGATGCTTCAAGTTTGCAATAAGTGGTTCGATGTAGATTCTCAGCATGTTTTTTCAAGCATGATGTGGTTCCTGCATAACCTATGCTGTTTTCCCTATAACTGATATCTTAGTAAGTGTGGAATTGCTACTGCAGTAGTGAGCTGGGGTGCGTGCCTTGCTGTTGACTAGCATCTGGGATGCATGCATTGCTGGTGACTGGCATCCATGCTTGCCGCCCAGGTCCTCCCTCCCTTTTGCTGTGTCTCATCTTCTAGGATCCCATTCTAGAAGCCACAGTCACATTAATTGTCTGGGCTGCAAAAGCTTTTATTGCTTTTGATAACCTTGATAATTTTAAGGATTACTGGCTACGAATTTTGAGAATGTACATCTGTGTTTACTTCATTAATAAACTGATTTGAGAAGGAAGATCTCAAGGTACACTGCCATCCTCATCTTACTGTATGGGATACCGTCAGTGTGGCTGACTGAGAACAGTTGATACCAGTCTTGATCTTCGCTTGAAATGGTTTTACTTTTTTTTTTCTGAAGACCAACCAAGCATTTTCCTGGAAACTTTAATGTCTCGTTCACCAAGGCTACCAGGGAGCTAATGGGAGCTGTTCTGTTTCTCTTTATTGGTGAAGTTGTAAAGCTGCTATAAGTTTCTAAGTATTTAGATGAAAACAGTTTTAGCGGTGGTGAAGAGCATCTCTTTTCATGTGTTGCAGGTGGGAATGAGATCTCGAAACCAAGGTGGAGAAAGTTCATCTAACGGGCATGTCTCCTGCCCCAAGTCCTCCATCATCAGCAATGCTGGTGATAAAGGTCCCTCGGAAGAGGCAAAAAAGAACAAGGCAAATCGGAAGGAAGATGATGTCACGGCTTCGGGAACTGTCAAACGGCACCTCAAACCATCTAGAGAAAGTGAAAAAAAGACCAAGAAGACTCTGGAGTTATCCAAGGAGGACCTCATCCAGCTCCTGAGCATCATGGAGGGGGAGCTGCAGGTAGAGACAGACTCTTCAGGGCATGTGCTTCTAGCTCCTGATCTAGCCACCTGTCCCTCAGTGGACTGTGAGCATCTTTGGGAAGGGAGGGCGGTGCTTATCTTCCTCATTTATGCCTAAATCCTATCTCTCTCTCTCTCTCTCTCTCTCTCTCTCTCTCTCTCTCTCTCTGTGTGTGTGTGTGTGTGTGTGTGTGTGTGTGTGTGTTCAGATAAGGAAGCCTCTGGGGTAAAGAGAAATATAAAACATATAGACGTAAAGTTTGAAAAACACAAGCAAATACAACTGAGCAAAATTATTTGAATTTCACAGCAAGAAAAAAACTTCCTGGAACACCACCATTACTAAAAATAATGTCACCACTCCTAGAGACATAGTTATTGTTTTGTCTGTTACATTTATTGGGTAGAGTTAAGTGATGACTCCAGCTTATCAAGCTGTGCCCCAGTGAGAGCTGATGACTGAGTATGGTGAGGGTGTGTATCCACCTTCAGATCCTTCCATAGCAGCACCATCTTCTCGCCCCATTTCAGCCCTGCTGGCTACTGTGGATCTGCAACTCCTGCAGGCACTTCTTTCTATAGAAGGCTATTATATCATGGTGGACTCTGAGGCCACTCATGTGGCTTTTAGGGACATAGTGGCACTATGTGTCATTCTAGATTGGTATGTAAAAGATAAGCTCACACTCCAGGGAACCTGAAGAAAATCGACAGATGTCCCAAAGACAGGTGTTTTCATTTGTCTCTTTGAATACAAGATGCTTTCTTTACGTGTATTCCTAGTCAGTTATAAAAAAGTAAATTTGTGTAATATTATTCGTCAGGGAGAGGGGTGATGATAAAGAGAAATGAAGGATCTGGTACTTCAAAGAGTTCCATGGTGGTTTAAATTGTAAAGCAAATTATCAGACACACACATATAAAGGCACCCATGTACATTTTTGTAAATGCATATTTTGCAAGGTTGCATTTGTTTAAGAGGAAAGTGATCTTCTATTTGGAGATGTAGCGGTGTAGTAGACATTTATTCTCTGTTAGCACCATCACATTGGAGGGGGGGTATTGTGACTAATAGTGGGAAGCTGTTCCCTCTAGCAAATGGGAGCGGGCTGATGAAAATCTGCTGGCTTTTGCTAAGCTTGCTGGCCAGGAGAAGGGGAAGAGTTCTGTCTGGAAGGCTGATACTGGGAGAAGATGAAGCAATGTGCATTGGAGAGTGAGTTACTGTCAGCTCAGGACTATAGGGATGGCTCGACATTCATGGAGCAATTAGTGGGCTGTTTCTCAGACCTCCATTGACCGCCAGTCTCTCTATGGGCTGACCATATGTGACTCAAATGCCCTTACCCTAGAGATGACACCTCAAGCTTCTATATGATTCTGGGCTACACTGCAAACTGGAGATGCTTCCCTCATCCCGTCTCCTTTACCTCACAAACAGTTGTGACCCTGGCCCATGGAGGGTCGGCTCTTTAGTCATAGTTGCTATAGATCTAAATTCTTTGTCTTACATCTAGTCCAGCATCCTATCCCTCTTACCACTTGCATTCTGGGAATGTCCCCGTGGGGCTCGACTTCAGGAACTTTATATTCACCCTTGATCTCCAGAACTTCCTCCATGTAAATTCGTATGTAAACTCAGAAACCAAAGACATTGTGTGGAAAGATAATTTTTAAGCAAGAGAAACTGAAGGGTTCTGTTTCACCAGAGGGACAGAGCAAGATCAGAGCCCAAGGTTTGCTGTGATGCAAATGTTAAAAGTGGGCCCAGTAGAGATGCCACATGCTGGGCATTCTGCAAGTCTGGAGGTTTCGTATTCACTGCTCAGTGGCTGGTGTTCACACAGGAGCCTCAGGGGAGCATATCTATAGGTCAATCCGCAGAAAAATACACAGATACACTGGGTGATATAGGCTTATGGTGTCAAGGCTAGAAGACAAAGATGAAGTCTGATAGAGGAGAACATCTTCCAGACTTTTCATTGCCACACCTCAGCTGATACAGCTTGTCTCAGCACCAGGGCCAGCCAGTGTTGCTGGCATCAATCAAGGTCACTAAGCTGGTTTCTGTTATTACAGTTCTGTCCTTGACTGTTTCCAGTAATACGTGCTTTCTAATAAACTGGAACATTTGTACTCTCTGGGTGAAAAACTAGTTACATATTTCCCAGACTGGACTGAAAGTAATGAAACTGTACACCCAAACCATTGTTTGGGCACCGTGGTTCATTTCTCCTTGTATTTGTTCTAAAATAGCACTTTTTAAGAATCCGCTCAACTTGGCTGTACTAAGACAAACAAAACTTCAAAGGAAGTAGTGCTCTCATCATAAAAACCACAGTACAAAAAAAAAAAAGACTTGGCAAAAGTACATTCTTGAAGTAAGTCAAAAACAAGACATGAGGAAATTCTTCTTCTTGATTAAAAAAAAACATTGTATGTTGTAAATTCCCTTGGCTTATCTGTTTCAATACATTTTAGGGGAGAGATCCCTCAAATTGGGTTTCATTATTCCTCCCTTTGTTGTTAAGTTTTGTTCTCTTCCCCCTGCATATACAGAGATACGGAGAACACTAGATAAGACAATTAGATAACATATCAGAATTCTGTTGGTTTTGGTGTTCTGCAAGCACATCACACAGTCACTGACACACTCTAGCTCTAGGTAACTGACAGAAGGTGATGTATTTCAAACATGGCTTACGAAACAGGCTAATATAAACAAATGACTTTAGCTCTGTCCCTTTGGAATGTCTAGCCATTTTCTTTAAGACTGCTCACTAGTTCGTATCTACTTCTCCATTTACTGGAGGGAAGCCTGTTCCCTGCACTTCTTCCTCACCGAGACAGTTTATTCATCCTTATAAATTTTTTATTAGTTCAAATTAGGAACAAGCTTGCTTCACATGTCAATCCCTTCTTCCTCCCCCTTCCCCACCCCTCCCCCTCAGGACCCCACCAGTCCCCCACCCATCCCCACTCTGCTACAGGGAGGGTAAGGCTCTCCATGGAGGCTCCCCAAATTCCACCACATCATCCGGGCCGGGCCCAGGCCCTTCCCCATGTGTCCAGGCCAAGAAAGCATCCCTTCACATGGGTTGGGCTCTCAAGGTTCCTTTTTATACCAGGGAAAAATACTGATCCACTACCAGGGGCCCTATAGAGTGCCGAGGCCTCCTCATTGACATCCATGTTCAGGGGTCTGGATCAGTCTCATGCTGGCCTCACAGACAGCAGTCTGGGATCCATGTGCTCCCCCTTGTTCAGGCCAGCTGTTTCTGTGGGTTTCACCAGCCTGGTCCCGACCCCTTTGATCTTCATTCCTCCCTCTCTGCAACTGGGTTCCAGAGTTCAGCTCAGAGTATAGCTGTGGGTGTCTGCCTCTGCTTCCATCAGCCACTGGATGAGGGATATAGGATGGCATATAAAGTAGTCATCAGTCTCATTATAGGGGAAGGGCATTTAAGGCATCCTCTCCACCATTGCCTAGAATGTCAGTTGGTGTCATCCTTGTAGATCTCTGGAAATCTCCCTAGTGCCAGATCTCTCCTTGGACCTATAATGGCTCCCTCTGTTATGGTATCTCTCATCCTGCTCTCCTCTATTCTTCCCCCAATTTAACCTTTCTGCTCCTCTATTTCCTTGTCTCCACTCCTCTTCTCCTCTCATTCTGGCAGCTCCCTCTCCCCTACCCTCATGCTCCCAATTAGCTCAGGAGATTCTGCCCCTTCCCATTCTCCGAGGTCCATGCATTTTTCTCTTAGAGTCCTTCTTGTTTCCTAGTTCCTTTGGTGATGAGGATTGTAGGTTGGTAATCCTTTGCTCTATGTCTAAAATTCATATATGAGTGAATACATATTATGTTTGTCTTTTTGTGACTGGGTTACCTCACTCAAGATGGTTTCTTCTAGTTCCATCTATTTGCCTGTGAATTTCAAGATTCCATTGCTTTTTTCCGAAATGTACCACATTTTCTCTATCCATTCTTCAGTTGAGGGGCATTTAGGTTGCTTCCAGGTTCTGGCTATTACAAATAATGGTGCTATGAACATGGTTGAACATATGTCCTTGTTGTATGAATGTGCATTATTTGGGTATATGCCCAAGAGAGGAATTGCTGGATCTTGAGGCAGACTGATTCCCATTTTCCTGAGCAATCGCCATATTGATTTCCAAAGTGGTCTTACAAGTTTGCACTCCCACCAGCAATGGAACAGTGTTCCTTTTTCTCCGCGTCTTCTCCAGCATAGATTGTCATTGGTGTATTTGATTTTACCCATTCTAGCTGGTGTAAGACGGTATCTCAGAGTTGTTTTGAGTTGCATTTCTCTGATGGGTAAGGATTTTGAGCACCTTCTTATGTGTCTTTCAGCCATTTTAGACTCCTCTGTTGAGAATTCTGTATTTAGTTCTGCACCCCACTTTTTAATTTCATTGATTGATGTTTTGGTGGCTAGCTTCTTGAGTTCATTGTATATTTTGGAAATCAGCTTTCTGTCAGATGTGGGGTTGGTGAAGATCTTTTCCCTTTCTGTGGGCTGTCGTTTTGTCTTATTGTGTCCTTTGCCTTCCAGAAGCTTCTCAGTTTCAGGAGGTCCCATTTATTAATTGTAGATCTCAGTGTCTGTGCTACTAGTGTAATGTTCAGGAAGCAGTCTCCTGTACCAACTCTTTCAAGGGTATCTCCCACTTTCTCTTCTAGAAGGTTCAGTGTGACTGGATTTATATTGAGATCTTTGATCCATTTGGACTTGAGTTTTGTGCATGGTGATAGATATGGATCTATCTGCAATCGTCTGCATGTCTGAATCCAGTTGTGCCAACACCATTTGTTGAATCATCCTTATAACTTTAAGTAACAATCACTTAATAGTGGGTGCTTTACAATATTTGAAGAACATTATTATGGAACAAGTCCAAACGCCCAGGATGTTTCAAATTTATGGTTGTTCTTATCTCAGCCTGAGGTGGCAGCCGAGAGGTCCATCAGTTGGGTGGGCAGAGAGTTCTGCCAGTGGAGGGCTGCAGGCTGAATTTACTCACTGGGATTGCTTTTCATAGTGATCCCAGAATTTCTTTTTTGTTGTTGTTGGTTCTTCTTCTTCTTCTTCTTTTTATATATTTGAATTACAAACAAGATTGAATTACATGACAATCCCAGTTCCCTTCTCCCTCCCTTCCTCCCCTACCACCACCCCAATGAAAATCCTACCTGTCATATGTCCTTTTTTCTAATCTACACCTGACTCAAAATTTCCGCTTTCTCATGACCTCTGCATCCTTCCTTTTCTTCCCTTCTCACTCTTGTAGCTCCCTCTCGCCTCTTCCCATGTTCTCAATTTGCTCAGGGATCCCAGAATTTCTAAGCCTGTTGCCAGTGGGGAGAGGTAGGGAGGGAAGTTAATGAAATAGAGAGTCATGTCTATCAGAAATCTAGGAATTTAGGAAAAATGGATAAGAGTTATTTAACTCTGAAATACACTCACTCATAAATAGAAGTAGAGGCTAATTTCTTCCCTCTTTAGCTGAGCGGTAAAACATGTTTAACATGGCCAAAACTCTTAGAATACACATGCTCACCTCTTTATTTGAAACCACTACAGTACTTTACTTTGAGCTTTCTTTAAGAGATACAAGCAGTGTGATTTGAAAGCTAAATCCTACAGAGAAGTGCAATAGAATTCTGAAGGCTTGCTGCCTGGCCCTCGAACATTGACTCTGGACCTCTGTTCAGCCCCTGAGGTATGAAGGAGGATTTCTAGTGTGATTGTCAGTAAACCTGGTTAATCAAGATAACTGCCTGGACTAGTTTGAACATGGAAAGCAGAGAGAAGGGAGCAGCCAGAGAGGAACTACATCAGGGAAGGTTTTCAACGACGAAAGGACTTCACTGTATTGATAGGTTAAGAGGTGACAGGACCAGAGTGGAGCAGTGCCAAGGACATAGGCGGCAAAAGGATTGTCGATGACAGAATGTTGGAGGAGACAGAAGAAAGGGAATCAAACTCATGATTTGGGAGCTGACCTGGATCTTGACCTTGAAATGGGGGAAAACCCTCCATCTTCTTCGTGACAGGCGGATGAAAGCTTGACTCTCAGGAGAAGACAGTTAAGAGCTTCCTGACAAGCCTGTCTTCTCATTCAGCTAAAGTGTTGTTCGTCCCACTGAGAGGAGATGTGGGCTAATCAGTGGTCCTTAGGAAGATCCTGTACATGCTGGATCACTGCCCCAGGTGGGGGTGAGGTGTTTGATGAAGGTTGTCATGGATAATGTGGTCTCTCATGAGTAGAACATAAAGATACACAGGAAGTAACGCTGCACATGTCTCCTTTTTAAAAGAAGACACAGTTCACGGTGTTGAAATTAGGGTTGAAGTTGTCAGAGCAGGAATGTAGAGAGTGTAGGTGAGGAATACCCAGCAAGGAAGAATTATTGGATTGAGTGACCAGAACAACTCAGAACGATAAAGAAAGGGCCGGAAGGACTGGAGATTAGCCTCTTTCCACATAAGATACGATGTTACACCGGCTTAACTAACTTAGGATATAGGGTGTGTTCTTGGAAGTAGCACTGAAGGCAGTTGGAGTTAGTGGTGTGAAGAAATGGTGAAGTTAGGATATTGATTAAACATCCCATTAAATGTCCGAAACCTAGGATGAAGGCAGATTTGGAATGGAGACCATGTCTGTAATCATTGGTCAAATATGAGAGCAGGAGGTCAAGAGGTCAGCAGATGACTTTGTAGACAACTTTGGCCAGAGTATTTCTCTTGATTATGTCATTCTGTTGCTTAGGAATTTGTGTGACAGCCTTAGCCTTTATTAGATTGAAACTGAAATTGCTCAGGCTAACCAGCAACCAGCGGACTCTGTTAAGTATCTACTCCTTAGCTATGAAAATTCATTTTTAGTGTTCCTTTTAAATGACCATTCCTATCCCAATAGGCAGGATTAACACGCTTCCACTACTCTGACTCATAAATACAAACTCAAACACCATCACCATTCCAAGGGGAATTTATCTTCTGTTTATTTCACACTAAGAATACTGCAAGACAAAATTTGGTCTCTTTCGGGAAATTTTGTGTCTTTAGAGACCACCAAAGACTTACTTCATTTGTGAAGTCTTTTATACTGCCTTCCCTCCAACACTTGCCCTTGTTCTGCTCTGAGATCCTGCATCATTTTGTTATGTACAAATCATAGCATCTCATCTATACATGTTCTGCAAGTGTCTTATATATTTATATTGTGTTGTCAAAAAACCAAAAACTTTAAAGGATTTAGAAAGGGACAGGGCATATATCATCATTGTTAGTCTATTGGTGACTGATAATCTCAAAATGTTCTAATATTTATACACCCTCTGAAGCATTCATAAGATCAACTTTCGTGTGTGTGTGTGTGTGTGTGTGTGTGTGTGTGTGTGTGTGTGTGTGTACATGATCATGTCTGTGAATGGATAAACGTCTGTGTGTTTTATGTGCACATGTATGTGCTCATGCAAGAACTTTATGAATTGAGCTATCTCTCCAGACCAAGATTGATGTTGTAATGTATTTAAAAACATTTGAATTATATAATCATCATATACAAAATTGTGTTCTTATCGAATTACTGATAATGGTCATAAACATTTGCAATGATATTTCTACCACACATACAATGATTCCAGGGTTGTTTGTGATTGCTTTGGCTGTTTGTTTGTTTTGTTCATCTTGGGAGTGGGGAGCAGAGCAGTCTTTATTGACATGTATGTGTTTGTGTGTAGGCACAGGAAGGAGTTCAGGTGCCTGAGGTCTTGGGTCCCATGGAGCTGGAGTTATAGGCTTTTGTGAGCCATCTGATGCCATGAGGATGCTGAGAGGTTAATTCAGATCCCCTGCAGCATTACGCACTTTTGACTGTTGATCCTTGTCTCCTGCCCCTCTTTTTGTCATCTTTAAAAAGAGCTGTCATACTTAACTGAAGATGAGGAATCACTTAGTGCAGCCAAGCACAACAGGCTCGTCTCGAAGGGGTGCAATATATCACCTTTTCCTTTGACGATAGCTTTTCTTCTCCTAAATGGGTCCCATTTGTCACAGGGTGTGGCCTCCCTTCCAAACTGCGTGCTTCTGAAGTGCTGGATTTCAGTTACCCTTTCTGGCTTTTTAGCTTGATGACTCACCTGCTCTCAAGTGCTTCATCTTTAGAATATCAGGCTGAGGTCACCTTGAGCAAGGCGCCCAGTGAAATCTCACACCACTGACATGATCAGCGTGCTGGGAATGGCATGTCTTCGCTGAGTTCAGGAGGTAGAAAGGCAGGCCACTTTCTGATTAAAATCAAGACCAGATCTGGCCTTTTGTTGACTCTAAAGCCACAGAATCGAATAGCAGTATTGTTTGCATTTTGACAAAGAGCTCTGCTGTCTGATTTTCACTGTTTGTGGTAGAGTATGTTTGGTGTTCCTAATAGGATCAGTCTGCAGTGAGGACAATATTCTCACTGATAGTACAGGGCAGAAGTTTTGTTGAGAAGTGTGGGGGAAAAACAGATTAATAAAAATAACCTCCCACAAAGTATTTTTTGTTGTTTGCTGGGATCTGGACAGGAGAGAGCACCCTGTAGGGGACTTAGTTAAAGATGGAGACAGCTCCTTTCTCCTATGACCCACTTTTCTATCAGTGAAAGTGATCTCAGTCATTCTAGCTGAGCCAACTTTATCCAAACATTCCAATTATCTATGTAAACACCCCCAATTATTTGTTGTATATGTGTATTTGTTGTATGAAGCCAGTTTTGAGTAAAATCAGGGTCTGTTCACATTAAATGGATTTGGAGCAGAAAGAACTCCTGATTTTAGAAGGGCTTCCAGGGAAGAGTCAATCACATGGCTGGGTCTTCTGTTGTGGGGTCTCCACTAGAAAAGACTGCTTGGACACAGATTTAAGCCAATAGAAAGTCTTCATTAGTCAGATGGTGACTATAGTAGGTGCTGGGGATCCCAGTGTAGCCCTGAACTTTTCTTAGGGTGAGTGTTTAAGCACAAAAAACTTGTTCAGTTAACAAGAACAGTTATCCAGAAGCAGAATTACAGAAGCCCAAAAGCAAGGCTAGTACATTTAGAGACTTTCCCAGAACTATGAATTCCATGGATTAGGTCTTTGTTTTGCCTGGTGGTGCTGTCTACATGCTGAGTCTTACACCCTGAATGGTACTTCCATCATGGAGTCAGTTGTGCTAAGGTCTGGGCCCTGTTACACTGCAGCTCAAGCAAGAGCTAGACTTGTGCAACTCAACTGGAACTTCTGATGAAGAAAGGAATGTTCTGTACTTGCCCCAACCTATGTGGTAGTCACTAGCCACATGTGGCTTGTAGTTACTTGAAATGTGGCTAATTAGGCTGAGAAGTTGTATTTTGACTTTTGTTTAGTTATAATTAAAAACATATATATTGTCTTATTATTTTTTTAAATTGTGGGAATATATTTGTCTATGTGTGGATTTGTGCTCATGGGTGCAGTGCTTTTGGAGGCCAGAAGAGGGCATTGGTTACTCTGGAGCTAGAGTTATAGACACTCCTAAACTGCCCACGGTAGATGTGGGAATTGAGCTCAGGTCCTCTGGAAGAGCAGTGTGCTCTCAACCTCTGAGTCGTCTTTCCAGCTCCTCTTGCTAATTAATTTAAGTAGCTACATGTGCTTAAGTAAACCCTGCGTTAAATACAGTGAATACAGAGAAAAGCACATAGCCATGCCTGAGGAGCACAAGGATGGTGCCCAGGCGTCCATCCTTGGCAGGCCCTTAGACCATGCTGAATCTGGGGTAGAATAAAAAGAGCTGGCTAGAGAGGAAAGGGAACCCTGGATACAGAGTGGGAAGTGATGTGTCATAGATTCAAGGGCGGGAGGATTCCAGAAGACATTTATAGACCACAGGGCTCCTTCAGAGCACAGGGTGGGTCTCAGTTTTCTTTCCTGCTGCTGTGATTTAAAAAAATACCCTGACAAAGCTGGGTGTGGTGGCACCCGCCTTTAATCTCAGTGTGTAGGAGGTAGAGGGCAAAAGGAACACGGGAGTTCAAGGCCAGCCTAGACTACAAGAGTTCCAGGCCAGTCAAGGATATACAGAGAGACTCTGTTTCAAACAAATAAGTAAAACAAAAACAACCCTGACAAAAGCAATTTAAGGAACTGTACATGGTAGTGAAACCCTGTTTCAAAAGAAGAAAAAAAAGAAAGAAAGGAAAGAAGGAAGGAATGTAGACAGAGTTTCTGTCCCACTTGGTCCCATAGCCCTTTAGCCCCAAATAAACACACAGAGGCTTATATCAATTATAAACTGTTTGGTCAATGGCTTAGGATTCTTACTAGCTAGCTTTCTCTTAATTATTAACCCAAACTATTAATCTATGAATTTCTACATGGCCTTATCTTACCAGGGAATGCCTGGAATCCTATCTTCTTGGTAGCTACATGGTGTCTCCCTGGCAGCTCCTTTCTGTGTCCTCTCACCAGAATTCTCCTAGTCTGGTAGCCCCACCTATACTTCCTGCCTGGCTACATTCTGCCTGTCCATTGGCTGAAACAACTTTAAGGACATCCCCCATCAAAGAAAGGAAGGAAAGAAGAGAAACAAGGTAAAAGGCAATTTAAGTAAGGGAAAGGCTTATTTTGGCTGACAGGTCAAGGGTACACTCCAATATGGTGGGGAACTGAAGAGAACAGGAGCGTGAAGCAGCTGGTCACATCAGTCCATGGTTGGTCGGGAACTCAGAGGGATACAGGCTGCCTTCTGCTCAGTTCCTTTTCTCCATTTACACAGGTCAGGATTCCAGTCAGAGACCCACAGTGGTTGGAGCTTCTCAGGTGAAACCCACCAGAGGCGTTCCCAGAGACCTATCTCCCCTTTGATTGTAGATTCTTTCAAGTTGAAAAGTAACACCAACCACCAAGGATGGAAACAAAACAGTCCATTATTGAGTAGACACTTTGCTTGGTTAGATTCACAGCAGATGACTGGTGTCCCAGTGAGCTTGGGAAAGCGGTTCTTTGGGGGATGTTTTCAGAAGAGGGGTGGTGGCGGTGCTGTGTATGAGTGACAACAGGGACGGTGCAAAGTGTGTTTGTTGTTTATTATTTTTATTTATTTTACATCTTGGCTGCAGTTTCCCCTCCCTCCTCTCCTCTCAGTCCCACCTGCTTACTCCCCATACCCCTCCCCTTCAACCCACCCCTCCCCCCATTTCTGTTCAGGAAAGGGCCTGGATATCAATTAAACATGGCATATCAAGTTGCAGTAAAACTAAGCACCACTCCATGTATTAAGGCTTGGCAGGTTGACCCAGTTTGTGGAGTAAAGAGTCAGAGACAACTCCTGCTCCCACTGTTAGAAGTCCCAGAAGAAGACCAAGCTACCAATCTGTCATATATATGCAGAGGTCAGTACTATGCAGGCTCTCTAGTTGTCAGTTCAGTCTCTGTGAGCCCAGGCTAGTTGATTCCGTGGATTTTCTTGTGGTATCCTTGACCCCCTCCGGCTCCTACAATCCTTCCTCCACCTCTTCTGCAGGATTACCTGAGCTCCTCCTAATGTTTAGCTGTAGGTCTGCATGTTTCCATCCGTTGCTGCATGAAGCCTCTCTGATGACAATTGGGCTAGGCATCACTACACTGACATTTTTTTCCCCCAGTTGTGTTTTGTTCTATCCTAGGTCTCTGAGTCATCCACCCTGTGGGTCCAGGGGTGGGCTTACACTCTTGGCATGGCTTTTAGGTTAGACCAGTTTTTGTTTGACCAAATCTCTAGGCCACCCTCACGGCAGCAGACCCCATAGGTAAAGATAATGTGGCTTGTTTGGTGTCTCAGTCCCTCCACTGGAAGTCTTGCCTGATCACAGGAGATGGCCAGTTTAGGCTATGTATCTGCTATTGCTAGGAGTCTTAGCTGGGGTCATCTTTACAGATTCCTGGGACGTTCACTTGCACCAGATTTCTCCCTGACCCAGAAATGCTCCCATTTTCCAGTATTCTCTTTCAGTACTCTCCCCGTCCACTGCCCCCAACCTGATCCCATCTCCACCTGCTCACAGTTCACTCATGAAATCTCCTCTATCCCCTTCCCAGGGAGATCTCCCCGCCCCCACCTCCCTGCCTGCTTGCCGCCAATAAACTATCCTTGTTACCTAGTCTCTCTGGGGTCTGTGGATTGTAGCATAGCTATCCTTTATTTTATAGCTAATATCCACTTATGAGTGAGTACATACCTTTTTTCTCTCTCTGGGTCTGGGTTACCTCACTCAGGATGTTTGTTTGGTTTTTCTAGTTCCATCCATTTGCCTGCAAAGTTCATGATGTTCCTTCTTTCTTTCTTTCTTTCTTTTTTTTTTTTAAAAGAGGACACTGAACACAACCTAGATGTTGGGTTTGACCTTTTCCTCTCCTAGTGCCTGCTCCTGCTCTTGAGGTTTTTGCTTCCCCATGGTCTGACCTAGCTGAGTTAGGAGATTGAGGTCGTCTTAACTTCCTTCCAAACCTCAAGCCTCCACTTATCGCTTCCTTTTCCTCCTCTTTTCCCTTCACTGAGAGTGAAATATCCTTTTTTTGTCAAGGACAGTTCTATTGATTTGATACTGCAATCTTCATTTAAGTGTATTTTTACACCTCTCACCCATCTCTAAATCACCCTCTCCATGGCCGTGCTGGCTCTTCATGCTGTGGAGAGTGGGGACTGACCATTTGCTATGTGAAGGAATTAAATGAATGAAAGTACCTGTGCTTATATATAGACATTGACTTCTCAGCAGTCTCTGTCGTCCCTGGTAAACTCAGGCAGAACATTTAAGACCCCTTCCTCCCAATACTCTCCTGACTAAATACTTTTGTCTCTTCAATGTACCCTGGTCCATATTCCTCACTTAAGTGAGTTCGTCTCCATCGTTTTCTGAACTTTATTTCTGACAAGACTTCTACTGGTTCCTGTTAAGGAATACTGTAAGTTGCAGACTCCTCAAGGATAGGCCCTGTCTGTAAGGTTGTCACACCAATAGGTTACTATTAGACTTTTTTAAAGTGGATTTTTTTTTTTCTAAAAAGTCATTGCACGTTAAATGCAGAGATCTGGCTCTGAGAAAACATTCAGTGCCATGAACAGGAGGAGATTTCAAGGAAACATCTGGTCATGTCATCATGTCAGTGCTCTGGGTTCCCTTCTGCCTGTCACAGTGGCTACAACACAGCGCTTTAGGAAGTGTCTTTCTTGAATGTATTAGGCCACTGTCAGTGGCAGAGCTGTCTCTTAGCCAGAAACCAAGTGGGCTCCTGCTCTGCAAATGTCTCCATCATAATCTCCTGATCCTGAGTGGCAGCAATAGGTTACTTGGGACTTCCTTTGAGAAGCCCAGCATCTCTTCCACATGAAAGCACCTGGTGGGGGGATGAGAGAGGGTGGCCTGCTGTGGGTTTTCTGTTTACTTAGCTGTGTGTTTCCATATTACAACAATGTATTATTCATAGTGTCCATTTGTCCATCTTTTGCTGCCCAGTGTGGCAGGGTCTTCACTATGTCATCAGCACCACTCCCTTCTGGGTGTGTTGAGGAGCAGTCAGTCTCAGAGGCTCAAGAGACTTCCCTAGAACATGTCTTTGTAAGACATACCACATACCATGGGCTCCAAAGCCAGTGCTCTTTCCCTCCACAACAATTCCCTATAGACTGGGCATCATACTCTCCTTTAAATTGTCTTTTAAAAATTCAACCTTGTACTACATTCTGATTGCTAATGATTTTAAATTGCACTGAATCACCAAATCGCATGCCAAAGAAAGCAACATATCACTGTTGTATTAGCAGTCCAAGTTAAGAAAGCAAACACTGGGCAAAGAATCCTGTTCTGTGGATAAGGGAGAGAAGTTTAAGTCATCAACCAACAGGAATTTTTCCATATAAAACTTTTTTTTTAATTTGTTGGATTTCAAATTCTGGCTTACATTTTGGCCTCTAATTCATATTTTAAAGTGAGGCTACATCTCAACAGCATCTTGCTCTTTTTTTTTTTAATTCTTTCTTAGCAACAGGAGTTTAATCACCTGAATAGGTTGCACCAGTGTCAGTTTGTAGTTGGTGATTTAAAGCATTCAAGGAAAGAGGTGCATTTCTGGAAGGTGCATTTTTCTGGTTTGTATCATTATATCATATGAGATGTTTCTAATCAGGGAAGCAGGAAAGCAAGAGATGGTAGAAGTATGCTATGTGAATGTTCAGAAATGCCACAGTAAAATCCATTAGCTTATATGATTACTATGTGTTAATACTTAATATTAAAAATGAATGATGTTGGGCTTGGAGATGGTTCAGAGAAAGGCTTCACTGTCCAACCTGGTGATTTCAATTTGAGTCCCAAGATCCACATGGTGAACACACACACACACACACACAAAAAAAAAAAAAAAAAAACCACCCTAAATGTAACAAAATTTGTTTTCTTTTAAAAATTATTAGTTCTTTAAGAGTTTTATACAATATGCTTTAAACATACTCAGTCCCCCCAGCTCTTCTCTGATTCACCCCCATTCCTTACTCACTCAACTTTGTATTATTTTGTTTTGTTTTCCAAGACAGGGTTTCTGTGTAGTCTTGGATATCCTAGAACTCGCTCTGTAGACCAGGGCTGGCCTCTAACTCACATAGATAGGCCTGCCTCTGCCTCCTGAGTGCTTGGATTAAAGGCATGTGCCACATATTATTTCAATCCTTCATGGTAACTTTGTGGTGCCCAGATATCCTTGGATATGTGGCCATCCACTGGAGAGGGGTCAACTTTCTAAGGGCTGCACTCTTAAGGAAACTGTTTCTCTCTTCCAGAAGCTAATAATTGCCAATTGCTTCACCATGCTTGAGGTCGGACTGGATGCCTAACTCCTTTTTCCTTACTGGGATTTGGTCTATCTCAGGCGTGCACAGGTTTTATGCATGCTATCATGTGTGCAACTGCCCTGCTGTGTCTGGAAGATAATGTTTCTTTGTAGTCTGTCACTTACATTCTCTCTGCCCCTTCTTCCACTATGATCCCTAAGTCTGGGAAGGGGGTTTCAGTATATATGTTCCCTTTGGGGCTAAGCATTCTATAGTCTCATAATTGTAATAAAAAAATTTTAAATTAAATTTGTTGGCTTTAAAAACAGAATAAAATGCATACTAGAGCTATAGCTCAGTGGTAGACTAAGCACTTAGCAAGTGTAAGGTCCTAGATTTGATCCATATACCATCAAAAAATAAGGCCAAAGAAAATGCAGGACACAGTGTCCAGAATACAGTAAATTTAAACTGATGGTACCACTGCATTGACATCACCTATGTGTAAACCTCGACATTGTGTATGATGTCCTGACTAGTCCTTAACCTCTTTTACTCCCTTCTCTTTTCTTTAAAACTACTTGATAAAGACAGTAGATAAAGGATGGCTCACTCTTACAGTGGTTTCTCTTGTTCTTCTCTGTTTTTCCCTCCAATTGGTCTACAGGAGCTCATTCAGGGTGCTAGGGTGAGAGAAGACAAGTTTGTACAGTATTTGTCTTTGAATAGCTGACAAGTTCAACTGAGATTAAAATTGAACTTCACAAGCACCATGTCAACCAGTTAACAGACCAGCCTTGAAGCTGTGAATGACTCAAAGTGACTCATGCCATCACTGTCAGCAGCAAATATTTTTACTCAACTTGTGAATACTCAAGAGGAAAAGCAGGGCACTGTTGAGAATTGTTGAAATAATTTCAGCAGGATATTTACATATAGTAAAAAGGAAGGGCATAAACTCTGAATTACAAAGACTATTTGGGGGCTAGAGAAATGCTCAGCAGTTAAGGGACTTGCTGTTCTTACAAAGGACCAGGTGTGTGGTTCCCAGCACCCACATTCAGTGGCTCATGGCCATCTGTAACCGCAGTTTTGGGGGATCCAATGCCCCCTTCTGGCCTCCTTGGGCACCCACATGCTGCTCATGGCATACATGGGCACATAAAATACCAAAAAAACATTTTTCCCCCCAAAGAATGCTTGTCTTCTGGGCTTTCCAGCTCACATGTAATTCTATCTGTAGACCAGTCCGGCACACCAAGAACACAATGCTTGCCTGCTTGGAGCAGGACAGGATTTCTATCATCCCCTCCAAACATCGGCTGCTGATGTCGGGAAATGCTTGCTCTGATGTTAAACACTTCCTGATCAAGGGCCTGAAAGGAAACATGAAACAATGTGAACCAATTATAGCAGACCCTGTTCTCACCCAAACTTCAGCATCAGCCATTAGGAGAGCACATTTGCAAGTTCACAGTCCCGTGGGGATTATCTAAAGTTTTTATTGTTATTGTGTATGCGTGTGAATATATGAGTCTTGGGCACCATATTAATGCTGCATGCATACATTGTTTGTCTATTTTATTCTCTGTTGGTTAAATCTTCAAACATGGAACTGGTGACTCCAAGGTGTGTGTTATTGTAGTCTTTTGCTCACTTGCCTTGCTTAGTCCTGTGTGTTCACATGCTTGCCAACAAAAACTGCTGCCTATTATTTTATCAGTTAGATGTTTTATTTCTTTTGACACTTTGTTAGATGGAATGGGTATTTCCTCATAGTTTTAATTTACTCTTATCTTATGAATGTAGTTGAGCATTTTTTTTTCGAGATAGGGTTTCTCTGTGTAGCTTTGGAGCCTATCCTAGCACTCAATCTGTAGATCAGGCTGTCAGGCTGGCCTTGAACTCACTGAGATCCACCTGCCTCTGCCTTCCAAGTGCTGGAGCTAAAGGCATGCACCAGCAACGTCTGGCCAAAGTTGAGCATTTTTTTCAAATGTTCTTAGAGATTCTGTCTTTCCATTTATCTGACTAGTCTGTTCTCTTTTATCCTCTGGAATTTTGAGGTTTTATGCTAATAAATATTATTTATACAGCAGTTAGTTCTTTATGACATGGGCAATAAGTCAAATATTTTCTCTGTGTAATTTTTATTTTGCTTTTGAAACATTTTTTTTTATTCTGTGGAATTTATAATAACTATTGTTAGTCAGACATCAATACTTCCATTTATGGCTCTGATAGGGATCGAAATTTATATTCCCTCTCTTAGATTAAGAAAATAATTATTTTCTAATTTTGCTGCTAGTAGTAACACCTCCCTGTAGTTTTCCTCCCTATGTATTTCGTCCATCAAGGACTCACTTTAGTTCAAAGCATACAACTTTACTCTTTTATACACGGCTAGTGTGGCTGTTGGGGTTTGTTGGAAGAACTGAAATCACACCACATGCTGAAATAGAAAGGAGTTAATAGAGGCGTTTGGTCACACAGATGTTAGAGGATGAAAGAGTAAAAGATAAAATGCTGAGGGAACCAGGCTGTAGGCATGTGGGTTAGGAGAAGCTGGGTGAAATCGTGACGGAAACGCATTTGGATACAGATAGGAGGTAAGAAGACAAGTCTGGCATACGATGCTAGAGAGACGATGGGGAGTCGGAAGAGGTGACTGGGAACGAGTGGTTCAAAAGGTCCAGAGGAAATTAGCACATGGTCCCAGAGTTCACGTTCTCTCCATGAAAGTGTCGTTGCTGCAGCAAGGAAAATGGAGAATGAGAATTGCCCATTGCAATTAGCAACAGGGACATCACAGTCTGCCTTCATAAAAGGCTTCAGAGGAGCTACTACAGCCCAATCCTGATGAGAAGAAGTTCAAAGAAACCCCACTCCTCTTGAGGAGTGAATCCTGGAGCGAATACCAACTGCTCTTTCAGTGAGTTTCTTGGAAAGGAAAGGAGAAAGGTGAAGTGAGGTCTGTGGGGGAAGTAGAGTCACAAGACAGTCTTATTCTGATGGGAAAAATAACTGCATGCTTGGTTGCTCTTATAGTTCAAAGATTCGGGGGTTAAAGATTTAGTTCTTAATCAAAGAAGTGTCTCACTCAGCAAATGAAACCATCACAGAAAAAGCACAGCTGGACACAATGCAGGGAACATTGGATCACAGGGAACAAAGCCCCAGTGGGTACATTTACATCAGGGCTCCTACATCTGCAGTTTAGGGGATGAGAACATCATGGAAGAGAGGCCAGAAAGATTGTAAGATCCAGAATATGATGAATTTTACTGTGAATGTTTCTTCTAGAAATGACTACATAAATAAGACTCAAACAATGACGATATCGGTGGGAAGATTAAGTTGATGGGGGAAAATTTCATATGGTCCCACCTCTAGACAAAGAACTACAGGCAACTAATGACTGCTAAAGAAGGGGAATTAGCATCTCCTAGGGATGAGCCCCCTTACTGGCAAGGTAGTCATCCCTCAAACCTTATACACACAAACAATAAAAACAGACTCCTTGAATTTATTTATCTGTTGTATTTATATGTGTGTGTGTGTGTGTGTGTGTGTGGACATAGTTGAAAGTAGATTTCTAGGAGATGTAGCCCTTGAAGGTGACAGTGGGACCTAGGCCATCCTGCTATGTTTCTTGGCTACCACATGCTTCTGTAAGAATGTGCAGCCTCACCACAGGCCTGAAAGCTATAGAGCCGAGACCATGAGGTTCTAAAATGCTGAGCCCAATCAAATCTCTCTTCCTTCAGCCTTACTTCCTCAAGTGTCTGTCACAGCAAGGGAAAGCTGACTTACACTGAGGCCCATAAAAATGAGAAAGTGCAGAAAGAGCACATATGCTATTGACTGGCTGAGCAGTTGAGAGGGGACAGACCCAAGTGTACACGACAAAAAAAAAAAAAAAAAAAAAAAAAAAAAAAAAAAAAAGCTGGCCTTGGCAGTTAAATTCTCCACATAGGACATGAGCTTTATGGAATAAGCTACAGGTAGAATCTGAGGTGACGGGAAATTGTGCAAGTTTGTTCCCAGTTGTTTTGCTCCTCTTGGCAAGCTGGTCAGTAAGGGGAAATGTGTGTGGATGATTTGATAAGGGAGAAGTCGGGTGTGAATGTATGTGAGAGTGGGGAGAGAAGTAGTGTGATGATTTGTGGGAGGCATTAGAGTAGAGGACTGCAATAATGATTTGAAGTGAGATCAGTTGGTCTGATGAGTTTTTGCTGTAGATACAGATTTGAACCTTTGAGGGGAAGACTTAGATTTAAACAAGGTTGTATGTGATTTGAACTAGAGAGTATAGTCAAGCGAGGGAAGGAGCAGGAAAATGATGTCTGCAGTGGAAACTGAGTAGAGATGAGAAGGGAAATGAGCGTATTGGGAAATGAAGAATGAAAGTCAGTGAAAGGATGGAAACGTCAATGGTTTATCAGCTGCCATCATCAAATATTGTTAAATTTAAGGTTCTAGAAAGAATCGATGACAAACAGCTGAGATGGTGGTACACACTTTAAATTACAGATGGTTACAGTTTTTTATAATACCAGAGAACTAGATTGTGACTAAAAGTATTTACAAGGTAGTATAAAATAAAGACAGATCATTAGAATAGAGGGTTCCAGGACCATGAAAGTCAGAGTGCACCTGGCCCCATGAGTATGAGGGTTCTAAGGGGATACTGTGTCTCTAATTTTGGACAATGGACCCAAAGAAATTGTAATTTCCTAGGAATTTCATTTTGGGAGAAGAAAAGGCTAAATCCAGAGCAGTGAAGAGATTTGTTGCTTGTCAGACCTTGCCTTGCTGAAGAGATTGGAAACTGAACAATGATGGGGAAGTGATGGGTGGGACCAGGCATTGGCTGTATTTGTTAGCTATGTGTTTCTTTGGCCCTCTACTTCAATCTAAACCTCTTGCTAGGACCCCAAAGATGGACTTGAGGAGAGGAGTGTCACTGAATTTCTTTGTCTTTTCCAATGTGGTCACATTGAATAAGTCTCGTTTTTCTACTTTTAATCATTAAGCTGGCTCTTTGAATGGGTGATGAGGGGCTGGAGAGATGCCTCAGAGGTTAAGAGCATTGACTGCTCTTCCAAAGGTCCTCTGTGTTCAATTCCCACTAACCACCTGGTGGCTCACAGCCGTCTATAATGAGATCTGATATCCTCTTTTGGTGTGCAGGCATGTATGCAGATACAACACTGTATACATAATAAATAAATCTAAAAAAAGAAAAAAATCAACAACAAGAATGGGTGATGAAGCTTGGCTTTTAGGGCAGCTGGAGCACAGGCTGTGATCCTAGGGAATTACAGACTCATTCAGAAACTTGACAGTGATCCAGAGGCAATAGCTTTAAGGAAGGAGAGTGAATAATCAAGGGTGATTTATGCAAAAAGACGAAAGGAAATTAGCTGGTATTATGTGATGACATGAAAATCAATGATAGGATATTTCAGGCATGAGAGAATGTTCTGGAGCAGTGATCAAGAACAAGAAGGAAACCTTTATCACATACAAGCCCATCAAAACAAGGAGAGTGGAAGAGAAACCATTCACTTCTGAACTGTTGGGAGGTGGTATGCATGTTAGTATGTTCTCTTTAGGCTGTGATTCTCATGCTTGGCAGTTTAATTGTCTGGAGGCAAAAGTCAGGAGTCTGCACTCATATGCATGCATGTGTGTGTGCATGTGCCTCTGTGTGTGTGTGTGTGTGTGTGTGTGTGTGTGTGTGTGTGTGTGTGTGTACTTCTAAAGATCACTGATTCCAATATGCTGCTAAATGTGAATCACTACCTTAGACTGATGAGGTGAAGGGGACAGTCTCAGAAGAGTTGGTAAATATATGAGAATTTGCTTGTAGTTGAGTGTGAGTTTCAGAGAACACTGTTGGAAAATTCATGGTGATAGGAAAGACACATGATCAGAGTGATGGTGATAGGGAGAGGCATGGGTCAATTTGAGTTTGGGGCGAGTTTTTTGTTTTATTAGTCATGCCCCAAATACCAAGAGCCTGTTGGCGGCTGCAGTACCAGAAGTGCGTGAGTATTTCTTTCTCTCATGGCTTCGGTGAATTCTTTGGAAATCCAGCTAGAAGAGCAATGCCAGATTCCCGAAGAAGAGATGGTTTTGAATGGTTTTCTGTAGTCTAGTCACCTGGGAACCTTCAGAACCGATCTCTGTGAATGTAACATCACGCCACTAGGACTTTGGCTATATCAGGTGTGTCCATGCTGTTTTGGTTCCTTTTGCTAGATTAGCTTTTGGGAATAAGCCTGTGTAAAGAGTGTCAGTAGAAAGAGGGTATTTATACTACATACTTGTGAGACTTTAGGGGTCATGGAGAAATGTGAAAGGCATTTAGGGATATGCTCATAGTGTTATTAACCAGACTGGCCACTATTAAACATGAAACGATGAGTTCAGTGCTGAGAAATCTGGCAGCACTGGCTGACTTACTTCACCCACCTGCCTCTTCTATTTAGTCATCGTCACCATGCTTTGATCTGACCATTCACTTATGGATGACAAAGTGTTCTGATGACAGCTCAGATAAGGTTCCGGACCACAAAATTCTCAGCAGAGATCAGTGCATATCAATTGTCTGAGACAATTATGTTTGGCAGCTCAGCAAGTGCAGATAAACAGTAGGGAGCTTGAAATAAACTGAGGGCACTCTGGGCCATTTTATCAATTCTATTGTAATCTAGAAAGTTCTTTTCCTGGAAGTTTTCAGCTATGGATCAAATTTTGGCTATTGGCTCTTGGTCATTTATCTTGAAAAGAGAAGATGAACTGGCAATATTAGAGTAGCCAGTGTGACAAATATTTCCCACATCAGAATAAATGTCATGCTGCCCCGTACAGCTTAAGTTTAATTTATTATGGCAAAATATGTAAGACATGAAACCATGGCCCACATGTCTAACCTAACTGCTCTGATTTTAGATGATAGATGTTTGGAAGTAACTACTCATGAGCTTGTAGCAAAGTCAAGTTTTCCATCATCTTCCCTCAGAAAGACTGAAAAACCTACCAAACAATTCTTGGTTGACTGTGGGAAGTGCAGACAGGGAGAAAGCATGTTGTAAATAATACTTTATATATGCACACACCTGAATATTGAGGTAAAAATGATGAATTAAATGTTTGAGCACTTTGACTATATTCCTATTGCTAATGGGCAAATAATGTACTTGAACACTGTGTGACATTTCAGTGAAATCCAGCTATTTGTTTGATGGTGTTGATTTTATAGTCACAGATCGCCATTGACATATATACAACATTTTTCTGGTGTACCCAATAGCATTCAAATACATAAAATACTGATTTCAGAAAAATTACTCATTTACATTTTAAGAATTAATTGATCAGCATATAAATTAATTACTACTTGAGATTATTGCTGTGTACTTATTAGCAATTTAAGATAATGGAGACCTCTGGTCTGAGAATGAGGCCCGAGTTATGATCTATAATTTTAAAAAATCAATTAGTTGTATTACTTGGGAAAAATCATTGACCTCTCTGAACCTTTGTGCCCTCAATTTTAAGAAACATAGTCCTGTCCTTGGGGGGTGGGAAGCTGGATGAGTGGTTAAGAGAACATTCTGTTCTTCGAAAGGACCCGAGTTCAAGTCCCAACACCCACATTGGATGGCTCACAACTACCTGTAACTTCAGCTCCAGGAGTCCAGATGCCTCTGGACTCTAAGGGCACGTTATCACTTATGTGCACCTATCCATATCCAGACAGACAGACAGACACACACAATTAAAATATATTTAAAAAGAAATTATAGTTCTTTCTTATTTTAAATTTCTAGAGTCTGTCGCCTACTAAGAAGTCACTTAGTTTAGAAAACTACAGCAATATCAACAACAAAAACTAGAATTGATATTTAGCATTCCTGGTACTTGTCAATTATTATATGCTCCAGAACTTTCCTTCCTCTCTTCCTTCTGAAAAGTGGTTTGATGATAAGTAGCTGTGGCGGTTGCCTTCCCACATATCACTCCCAGTAGTCTGTAAAGTCATATGAGAGCATGGGGATATCTGTCTGCTCTTGTGGAATCACCATAGTAGCTAGCAGAATGTCTTGCATACTGCTGCTAAAATAAATTGGCACATAGAATGAAGGAAGAAGGTGGAGAGAAGCGGGGAAGAAGTGATAGAAGGAGATAGCTAACTGCTCTCCCAATGGTGGGCAGGCAATAAAGGAAAGGTTAGAGGTAAATTGGTCCCCCAGCTGTTGTTGTTTGTGGTAGGATCTTTCTATGTACTCCTGGTTGTTCTGGAACTTACTATGTAGTCCATGATTGCCTTGAAGTCACAGAGTTCTGCCTGCTTCTACATCACAAATGCTAGGATTAAATATATATATATACCACCATGATTAGCTTGTCCCCCAACTTTTATGCAGAAAGGAAATTAGAACAAATTATATAAATGTTGGAAATGATTTAATTACTCTATTCAAATAACAGTGAAGATCTGTATTTCAAATATAGCTACTATGTGGAACTCAACATCAACATAACCACATATCTGAATCTTCTCTTAGGGGAAAAAATGTACTAGATTTTTGATCTAAATTTGATCTAAACTTTGGTTTATACATTCAGGTAAGGAAATAAATTGAGAAAACTGAAAAGAGACCCATTTAGGAGAGGTATGTGTCTAAAGCACAATTCAAACTGATCAATGCTCATTTCTTTTGGTGGGGGATAATATTTTAATGTATTAAAATGCCTTGGTTGGGTGGGTAGTGATGGCCCATGCCTTTAATCCCAGAACTTGGGAGGCAGGGGCAGGCAGATCTCTCAGTTTGAAGCCAGCCTAGTCTATAGAGCCAGTGCCAGGACAGGCTCCAAAGCTACAAAGAGAAACCCTGTCTTGAAAAAAACCAACCAACCAACCAAACAAACAAACAAACAAATGCTATAGTCTAAGTCATTGCAGTTGCACAAACCTTTAGTATCGTTATTTCCATCAAAGTTGAGAAAACTGAGACTCCTATCACTTCCCCCATGAAGAAAGAGCTGGAACTTGATCCATCAGAGCCTGCCCACCTATTTTCTGCCATCTACAGTGCCCCTCTGCTTCCCACAGAACCTCAGCTGTAGAGACAGTGGCAGTTCATTTACATAATCTCATAAACCCAGCAGCATAACAAAGAGGAACCATCTTCTGATGACCTGACTCGTTTATTTTAGATCTATATATATATATATATAAAACATGTGTGAAAACTCTCATAGTATACCATCATTGTTCTGGCACTTTCTTATCTTGTGTGAGGTTTAAACATGCTAAAGCTTTATGCTTTTGTGTGGGATAAGCCAAGCTTTCTGCCTTACCGATGAATAGCTTTGATAACTTTGGTCTGGATCTCATTCTTCTGGCCTTGGATTCATGAGTTCCCCCAGAATCTATTCAGTAATTGAGATGCATTCTTGTAACACTTGAGACTAAGCCCTACAAGCTGTGCCTTTGTGTCCTCCATCTGCTGTGACCTTTGTCATTTGCTACCCATTGAACGGAAGGTCTTCCTTGTGAAATCATAGACTAGTGCCCCAGTTCCTCTGCTACTTGATATCACCAAACAAAAATACCATTATCAGTGTCTAAGAAGGAAAAAAGACATGGTACCCTGTCTCTTTAAAAGCTGAAGGATAGAGAGCACAGCGGAGTTGATTCTTCAGGGGCTGTGCCTTGAGAACTTTCTGGCCCAGAATCAAGTTCCAGATAATTAATTATGTCAGTAAAAAGCTCTGATGGTCTGTTCTCTTCAGAGAAAAGTGACATCACCCGTAGAATTCTCTGGCAATAAAGAAGAACAAAGCTGTGAGCACAGGAAATAGCCGACGAATGTCCACGAGTGCATATTTTATCAGCTTCAAACTGCGAGAAGTCATTCTGTGGGGCTGCCTCCCCGCCGCCATGACTTGGCCAGGACCCTCTGGGCAGCGAAGAGGGAGACAGACGGGAGGGCTGGGCTCCCAGACTCAAGCTGTGGCCTGATCTGAGTGTGCTGTTCTCAGAGAAGATACTAGAAAGATGACAAAGCTCAAAAGTTTTGGCGAGCCCCGCAAGCCAATCAAGTGATGTAGTGTGAGGAAATCGCAGCAGATGCTGAGGGCTTCAGCTGTGGATGAGGTCAGCGCAGCAAGCTGCCCGACCTCTCCTTCAGACTTGCTTTGCTTTGTGCTCGCCTCATGCTCACTCCCACACCGACCGGCACGGCATCAACGCATGACAAGAGCACACAGCTCAGAGTCTGACCCCGTTTCTTACTAAAGTGACCTTGCACAAGCGATGGAGTCTCTCACAGCTTTAGTCTTTCTCGTGACAGTGGAGTTAAGAGAAACCCATTCATGTTCCTGATAAGACGTTTGCGCAATGAAGTATGAATCATTGTTAAACGCAAGTCTGCCCCTTCCCTGTGAAATACGTTAGTCTCATGTTAGGTGTCTAAAGCTAGGCTTTTATTGGCTGAAGCAGTTTCACTTACATAACCAGTTTAAAGCATACTAATAGAAAACTAGCTTCAAAATTTGAGGTGCCACATTTCCCACCATCAGAGAGAGACATATGTATTTCTTCGAGGCCACCCTGGTTTACACAGAGAAAGACTTTATCTTTAAAAAAAAATGTTGTAGGTTTAAATTTTTAAGTTTACTACTTGTAAAGACTCTGGGTTTGTTTACTGAGAATTTATGTTCAGAGCCTCTTCCAGTATGCAGGCTGGGCACTGGCGATGTGATGTCCAAGGACATTCAGTGGTAGCCCCGACCTTGCCCACCTCTGTCCAATGATCTTAGTCACTTTGCAATGGAGATGACCCATGACATAGTATCAGATTCTGTGATTCTTAATAACATGTATTGATAATCCCTAATCCAAAGCTGCAACGTATCTGCTGCTGTTCTCAGTGGCACAAAGGAAGCCAAGAATCCTGAGGCAGGGCTGAGCTCCACCTTCATTTTTAGCACTCATACACATTTCCTATTTTCTTTTGCTTTTGTTGTTGTCAAAATGCCCCCAGGTGAAGGCACACCACTTTCTTCAGTGGTGCAACCATTAGTGAGTTGCCCATCCTAACGGGGACACTCCTGTTTAAACTGCAGGTCACTCAAAGACATTCATAGAAAGGCACTTGCTAGGAAGTCAAGGGGTTTCAGTGGGAGAAACGGCAGATGAGGGAGGGTAATAAGGGGTAAGGGGAATAAAATCCATTATATATACACATACATTGTTTGTGGAAAACATCGGTACATCATAAACTGGGCACGCCTATGGCTCTTTAAGGAATTGCCTGTATTTATAGGGTGAAATTTCAAATCAAGCAGGGACTTTACAGGTACATTGTAAATTTGTCTTTAAAAATTGAAAAATTAACATTTCCTGTTTGTACTTATTAATTTATTATAGTTTTCTAGACAACCTGCTTTTGGCACGAGTGCTTCTTGCCAATGCTACTTTCAGCCGTGCTGAGAAGGGTTTAGGAAAGAAACACAGCTTCTGCTGTGATGTGCTCCGACAGTGCAGTCTAACTTCTTGAATTACACTTTAAAAACCGGTTCAAGGGACAGGAGAGGTGGCTTAGGAGCTAAGAGCACTTGTTGCTCTTACAGAAGACCCAGGTTCAGTTCTCAGCACCCAGTTGGCAGCTCACAAGCATCCCTAATTCCAGCTCCATGGGAGCCAACTCCCTCTTTAGACCTCCTTGGGCACCAGCCACTTACATGATGCACATATATACATGCAGGCAAAACACTCCTACGTATAAAACAAGTATTAGAGATAAGGAAAAAGAGTGTTTCAGAAAAGGTGATAGCACTGGCCTGGGCTGCCATCAATCTGTTAGGCTCATGGTGTAGGAATTGAAGGTATGGTTATGAGTGTGTTGGCAGCCACAGGATATTGAAAGCAACAGGAATGAGATAAAATACCATGGCTTTGACCTATTGAGTTAGTCTGTGGAAAGGCTTTTTGTAGTGTTGCCCAATTGATCCAGCTGTTCCACATCAGCCAATTCACTGTGATGAAGGAATGAAAAGAGGAAATTGCTTTCAGTGGATATCCGCTATGTGCCAGGAACTATGCTAGCAACCTCACACACGTTTCATTTCAGAGTCAACCAACCCAAATCACACAGTTTCAGTGAACAGCAGAGCCACAGCGGGTGATTCCCAGAGGGTGGGAATAGTAGCATTCATTTACCCAGGTACCTTACACACTTTAGGTCAAGTACAATCTGTGAGGTTGCTGTTGCTGTGCCCATTTTATAGATGAAGAGACTGAGTTCACAAGCTGACTCACTCCCTCAAGGTAACACAACCGTTGTGCATGTTTCTAGCACAGATTCCCAGGTGCGTGCTGCCCTTTCTACAACATTGTATCTACTGAAGGGACAAGTCTTGATTATTTCCCTTCCCCTTCCTCCCCTCCTCTCTCCTCCCCTCCCCTCCTTTCCCTCTCCTCCCCTCTTCTTCTAGCAAATATCCAGTGTAACATTTTCTGCCGGATCAGGATGGCTGAGGTTTTTTGTTTTGTTTTGTTTAAATTAGATTATAGTTTTGCCAGTTGGTCACTTATATGGTACAAATATGGAATTTGCTTAGGTAGGAACTGAAATGAACAGAAAACACACTCACCCCAGGGGAGCACAGTGCTGTGTGATTCAGATAAACCTCATGTATAAATTATATCTCGGCAATCTAGTCTTACATTGTTTTTCTTTAATGCTTTCTCTTTTGAGAAACCAATGTCTGTATTTCTCAGTCCTGATCCACAACAATATAAAAATAAGATGGAGTCTTATATAGTTATCTCTTCCCTCCCCTGCCTCTGCCCCACTCCCACTTAATAGAAATGCCAAGTTTTAGAGGGCTCCAGAGAATGGCACACACACACACACACACACACACACACACACACACACACCATACACCCCTCTAGGTTACCACTGGCATTTGCCTCTTTATCCTGCCCTTGGCCCAAGCGATCCTGTGGATGCCTGGGTTGCTGCTTGCTGCAGTACAGCCAGTGTGTTGTGCATGGCCCAAGGCTCACTCTCTTACAGGTGTTAGCTGATTTCTACTTGGAGGGGTGCTCCTTGAAACCCACTCTGAGCTCTACTTGGGACAGCACGCGCCTCCTCCCCACCCTCCTTCATGCTAAAGCTGCAAAGTCTCGAATTCTAATTTACCAATTCTTCTAATTTTCATTTGGGTCTTTGGTTGCCCAGCCGTTACTGTGGGTCTCAGGGAGGAATAGAAGGGGGTGGGCTGGACGGGAGTCTGAGTGACAGGCCCTGGGCTGCACTCGGATTTACCCTTACCCTCTGACCTGCTCCATTGTTCTACAACCAAAATGGTGCCTTTCCTCCCCTGGGATGAGTCCTTTCCCATGGAAAGCTTTGGTCGCGCAAACAACTCTGTGGCAAGACTAGTGTGCCAGTCAGTTTCCCAGAGGAAATAGCATCAATGGATTGTACCAGGGCTAAACTCGTGCCTGCTATACTAACTGGATGGGAGGCCGCCCTAGAGAAATCAGTGTTAAGGGAGAGAGGAAATGTCCACCTATGAGCACAATGATGGCAGAGACGTCTGGTCTGCTCTGCGACCTGTCTGGCTGGATTATGTTGACAGCATTACATTTTCTGAGCTAGAGAAGCCACTATTAAATATCTGAGTGCACTTCCAGTGTTTCAGTGACTTCAGCTTCTCGCTGGAGTCACAGAGAGTTGTCTACACAGAGGTGAGCAGTATAAGGGCAGGCTCCGAAGTCTTTGGAATTTAAGGAATTGTCACAGCACTGCACGAGGGAACCTGTGACCTTATCTAATTTCTAATCCAGGACACAGCAGCTGCCGTACTATTAATATCCCAATGTGTACAGAGAGAGAGAGAGAGAGAGAGAGAGAGAGAGAGAGAGAGAGAGAGAGAGAGAAGAGACCACCGAAGGTTTTTTTTTTTTAATTCATGAATAATGGTGATATTTGAATGACTAACCATAAGGAAAGTTGACTACGTTTTCTAAAATGTGTTGCATAGAATTTTAGTTTTCCTTAAAAATTATAGTCTCTGGATAGTGGATTGGGAATGATTTTTATTTTCTTAATTTGAATTTTTAAAATTTAGCAAAATAGACAATTCTATAAAAATCATTGTAACCTCTTTCTCCTTCCTTCGTTCTTCCTCCCTCCCTCCTTCCCTCCCTCCCTGCCTCCCTCTTTCTTTCTCTTTTTTCCTTTCTTTCTCTTTCTTTTTGTCTTTCTTTTTTCTTCCTTTCTTTCTCTTTCTTCCTTCCTCTCTCTCTCTCTCTCTCTCTCTCTCTCTCTCTCTCTCTCTCTCCCTTCCTTTCTTTCTTTCTTTCTTTCTTTCTTTCTTTCTTTCTTCTTCTTTTTTGACGAGGCCTCTCTCTGTAGCCCTGGCTGGCCTGGAATTCCTGTAGACTAGGCTGGCCTCAAACACACAGTGCCTACCTCTGACTCTGAGTACTGGGATTAAAGGTGTGTGCCACCACACCCTGGCTTTTGTGACTATTTCCAACTGTATACTTCAGTAGCACTAACTCTGTTGACCTTGTTGGGCAACTGTTACCACCGAAGAGCTCAAGAAGTATTTTTCTCATAAACTGGAAACTCTGCATCTATTACACAGTACTTGCTTTCCTCCTAGATCCCATCCCTGTCAACCACTGTCAGCTTTGTCTCCATGAACTGGATGGCTCTAAGTACCTCATATAAGTGACACACACAGCATTTGCCTTTTTGTAACTGACGCACAACCCTTAACATAACATCGTTATGTTTGGTTGATACTGTAGTGTGTGTCAGAATTTCCCTGCTTTTTAAAACTGAAGAATATTCCACTGGATGGGTCTATTGCATTCAGTTTATCTGTCGTCTCGGGGTGGACACTTAAGTCCCTTCCAGCTTGACACTGAGCATAGCTGCTTTGAAGGACTTCCACAAATATCTACTATAACCACTGTCCTCAGTTCCTTGGAGCACACACCCAGCTGTGGAATTGCTGGATCATATAGCAAAGTGTTTCCAAGTTTTTGAGGGACTTCTGTAGTTGTCTGCACTTGGCTGCATCATTTTATTTGCCCATAGGCACCTTAAGAGTTCTGATGTGTTACAACCTCACTACCACTTAATATATTTTTTTGATTTGTTTTGGTAGCACTCTTTCTAACAGTGTAAATATCTTTCATTGAATTGTGGCTTTGATTTGTATCTCTCTAATGGCTTGTGATTTTGGGCATCTTTTCACATGTCTTTTTGCTGCTTGTATTGTTTCTTTTTTCCCCCTTTGGAGAAACATTTGTATATTTGTTCATGAACAGTTTTTGGACTTGTAGAAGTTTTTATTATTCCGCATATTAACTTCATTGGTCACATGCACTTTCTCCCAATCAGTAAGTTGCTTTGCATTCTGCTGGGTATATTCTTCAATGCTTAGAAGGTTTTAAGTTTGACATAGTCCAGGTAATCTACAGTTTTCCTTTCTTTGCTTATGCCCTTGGTGTGTTCAAGAAACAACTGCCAGATTCATTATCATAAAACACTTTCCTTGTGCTATTATGAGACTTTTATATATATTTTGATTGATTTTTGAGCTAATTTTAGTAAATGCTCAAAGATAAGGGTTAAGTTATACTAAATATGTGGATATCCATTTTCCCAATGCTATTGAAAGCTCTCATCCTTCCACATTGAACAATCTTGACATCTTTGTGGGAAATCTTCTAAATAGCTTTATTTACAGGGTTTTCCATTCTGTTGGTCTACACCTTTGTCTTAACGGCAGCACCCCACTGTCTTAATTAGCATAGTCTTGTAATTAGTTTTGAAATCAGAAAGCATCTGACCTCTGACATTATTCTTTCACAAAACCGCACTAGTTACTATAGAGCTCTTAAGAGTTCATATCAATATTAATGTGAGTTCTTCCATTTCTACAAAAATTTCAATTTTGAATATTTTATTTTTAAAATACCAAACTGCTAACTTGAATATAAAAGCAAATTTTAACATGCATCAGTTACATCTCTTTCCAATATTGTAATGAAAGATTTCTCCTGTTGGAGTATGAATGGTGCTCTTTTGTGGGCAAGCTCTGTAGAGAATTTTAGGCTGCTCTGTACCATACAGTCGTAGAGGAGAATTATTTCAGAGAATGCAAAAAGTAGCATTTTAAGCACCAAATGGCCTTTTAAACCAACCATGTCAGAATGTTCTCCTGGTATGTTGTATTACTAATCATGTTAGCTTTGCTTTTTAAAATCCAGGATAAACTGGGTTTCATTTCTATAATAATAGCTAATAACATTATAAATTACAACATTTTAGCTTTTAATCCACTTATACCATTACTATTTACCTAAGTCAGATAAACATGTAATTTAATTTGTATGAGATTTAAAGATAACCCGTTCCATCTTGCAACATTCTGGTGGAATGTACTGTTTTCCTTATTCAGTTTACATATTTTCTTTCAGAATAAATTATAGAGAACAAAGTGACTCCTGAATTATAGACAAAGCTGTCAGATGAAAGACTAAGGAAGTTGATGAAATGTAACTGTTTGGATCTTTTGAACAAGGATTAGTAGTCAAGGTTGTCCTGAGGGGTTCAGGACCAGTTCGACTGACCTTCTCACTTCACATAACTTAAATTTACTCTCCTTGATTTCAACAAATATTTACTGAGTGCCTATCATGTGGCAGGCCCTCTGTGAGGGATGGTAGACACAGCCTCTGTCCTCACAGTGGCTCACCACCCCAGGAGGAAATAGACAAGTAAACTCATAAATTACCTTATGTAAATAGATACAGAGCACTCCAGTTCCCAGAATGGGGAAGCCCTCACAGAGTGGCCATGTTCCGACCTTCCCGATGCAGAGATGGGGCTATATTTAAGCCGTTAACTAAACCATACAAAGGAGTGGTAGTGTTTGAGAATAGCATCATTCTGGGTCTTCCATAAGTAAAGACAGATTTGTTTTTGTTTTTGTTTTTTTTCTCAAATATATCGTTTGTGGAAAGCCAATGGCTCTTGGCAGAAATGCCATGCTTAAAGCACACCAGATCATCTTCTAGGGGTGGGCATCTACCCTCCCTACTGGGCATGCTTCCTTCCAGCCAAATCAGGGGAAGACAGGGGCCAGAGGGGCATCACCTAAGAGTCTGCAGCGAGCTGCCTACCTTAGGTCAGTGTTTTTTGAAGTCTGTGTTTCGTCATAAACACCCAGGTAAATATTAAGATGCTGTTACTATTCTGGAAGGTGAAAGAGCAGTCAACAGTTTTAAGTCATAGTGAGACTGGAACAAGCGGATCTGTTGTTCTGCTGTTCATATGTAGGTATAAGGTACCTGAGAGGATTATGAATGTGTTTACCACAAAGAAATGGTAAGTGTTCAAACTGTCTTGAACTGACATATTAATATATATTGAAGCATGACATAGTCCCTTGTAAGGATGTACAGTTTCTACGTGTCAAACCAAATAAATGATACTAACCTTGTGTAAAGTTATAAACTGTCACTTAATGTCTTCCTGTGAGTACTGACACAGGAGATTGCATTGTTTATGTGTGGGGCATTGTCATTCCCATTGTGCTCCCAAAGTGACATGTGTCCCCATTTCAGAAATGCAGAAGGAGGGCACAAGAGCAAAGTTGTTTTCCCTGCACACTGTTCACGGTAACTTTGCTTTTTTCAAAGACTTTCATAATCCAGCAAGTTTAAACATAGTAAAAATTAGTAACAGGCAAATAATCAATAACAGCATTTTTCCTTCCAACACATGTGTTTTGAGGTTCAGTTTCTGAGCACCGTGAGGTCAGTTAGGGATGCTCTGCTACACACCGGATGTTGTGGACTACCCAGTCTCCTCACTGGCATCGCCCATAGTTTGGATGACTTGTAGCTGTTTGCCTGGGTCTGGCCTGGATTTTCACAGTCCAGCTTCCCAGGATTCTGTCCCCTTAGTGACCAAGGCTTATTTGCAGGCAAACTGGGATAATGGTGAGCCTGATTTGTCTAGAGCTGGTAAATACATCTCCATTTCCAGGGACTCTGTTGGTCGGAAGGGACCATGATCCTTCAGTGAAGAAAAAGTCAGTGGGACTGATAACCCCAGGATATTGTGGAGGAAATCTAGGAGGCAGCAAGTCCCTGGAAATGAGTGAACCTTCATTAACATCACAATGTATTTGAGAGGGCACAGAAAAAACTGCAGACATGAGCGTTCTATTAGGGGAAAGGTTTTTAATGTGGGTAAAAGAAGAGAAAAGATACCAAGGCCTCTGGAAGTGTCCAGAGCAGAGAGAAAATAAAGCAGACTAGACATGGCCAGGGCTATAAGGAAGCAGGAGAGCTGTCGAGAAGAGTGGAGATAGAAAAAAAATAGAGCATAGCAGAGGCCAAGAGAGCTTGGCTCTCCACACAGCATGAGAAAGCAGGTAGAGAATTGCCAGATAGCGCCAGAGTTCAGGTGAACAAATCACATGGATTATAAAGAATGGTTAGTGGGAGGGGCTTTGGACCTAACACACAGCAGTCTTTCTGTGGTGCTGGGTTGCCATCTCTGTCCCAGAGCAGTGGCTTCCAAATGCAGCTATGTTGCAGAATCACTTGTAGAGACATTTTAAAAAACCCAGTGACATGGGGGAAAGCAGTCATGCAATGAAGGTTTTCTTGCCTCAGGTGAGCATGACTCAAGGGCCTGGGTCAGACAATCAGTACTCATCAAACAATGCCATAGGCCAGAGGCTAAAAGGTGTTTTGTCTGATGAACTCAAAGAATGTCTTTCACAGACAATGGAAGAGTGAGTTTAGAGAAGAGTTTTATTTTCAGGGAGAGCTTAAGAGAAAGTAAGCAAGCAGAGCTCCCATATAGCCCTGGGGAGGGAAAGAGAGGGGAGGGGAGGTCGCAACTTTGTACAGTTGGTTCTCTCCTTCCACTTCACATGTGTTCCAAGACTCAATCTTGGGTCACCAGGCTTGCCCACTGAGTGTCTTCATCTTAATGTGTCCCTTCTGGGTCTTTATAACATACATATCTGACCATGTCACTGTCCTGTGGATTAAAAGCCCAAAGCTTCTTGCTGCTCCATGACTCAGTGTGTGACTCACAGGGTTTAATGTGAGGACATCATTGCTGTTGTGCTTTATCATCTTTTTGGATGTTTCATAGTCTTTCTCTTAAGACTTTTATTATTTCTTTAATGAGTATGAGAGTTTCTCCTGCATGTGTGTGTGTATATTAACCACAAATGTGCCTGGTGCCCTCTATGAAGATGATATGGGATCACCTGAAACCAGAGTTACAGACTGCTGTTAGCTAGCCAACATGTGGGAGTTGGGAACTGAACCCTGGGCCCTCTTCAAGAGCAAGTGCTCTTAACTGTTGACCTTGTCTCTCCAGCCCCATGTTTTACAGTCTTCTGTAAAAGCCCTTCTCCATCTTTACTCACTGAGATTTCAGGTTACATCCTCCTGGAAGCCTCCTCTGTTAGCTCAGATTCAAGTCAAGCATTCCGGATAAACATTGTTACTCCCTATGTTTCCTCCGGTTCATGCTTACTGTACCGTATTATAAATTATTTCCCATTGTCGGTATCCCTTCACCCTTGAATTTCTGAGGCTACAACTGTTTCTGTAATACTGAGTACAATGCTTTGTACAAGGTGAATGTACGTAAGTTGTTTAATGAATGATGGATTCAGCTCTGCTTTTGAGCCCAGTTTCATTTTATTATGCCTCTTGACTCGGGTTGTCAGGCAAAGCCCGAGCCCTGCCATGACTTCATGACTCACCTGTGGCCCAGGGAAGCACAGGGTGGCTCTTTGCTGCCCCCACATGTTTTGAATCAGCTCCTGCTGCAGCCAACTGAGGCCACACCCCTTGTTCTCCAGTGTTACCATGGGCACAAAGGGCAGTAGGTCTGATGGCATGGGACTTCCATGTTTCTTTATGTGCCTGGATCTCATTTGTTTCATCGTCAGTAAGCAGATTGAACATTGTGCTGTCTGCTTCTACAATCCCCCTTCCTCCTCTCAAACAGAAGGCAGCTCGCTTTGAGAACCCTTTTCAAAGCATTCTCTCTGGTCCACGTACATTTTGCAGAGCTATTGGGAGCTCCCTAGAGTCCTGGGACCTTAACCACTTGTTTCTGGCTTAACTTCTCTGTGGAAATAATGTTCAAGGCCAGAAGCTTTCTGACATGTGGGATTTTATCCTCTTTCATGAGTATCAACACATTTCTTTAGCCTTTAAAAAAATTGTTTGTTTGTTTGTTTAAGACAGGGTTTCTGTGTGTAAGGGCTGCCTCTGCAGCCAGAGTACTGGGATTATAGGCATGTGCCACCACCACCACCAAATCAACACATTTCTCAAAATGGAGCTGTAAAGCGGTTTTATCCCCAAAGTGCAGGACCTTTTTCCATACACTGAATCATGTATTTGAAGTAGTGAACAAATTTATTGTGGTCACATAGTCACCATCACTAACCCACAGATTCAAAAGATGTTATGCACAGGCTGGGTGTGCATCTCTAATTGCAGCACTCTGGAGGCAGAGACAGGTGGATCTCTATGAGTTTGAGGCCAGTAAGTTTCAGGCCAGCTATAGAGAGTCCCTGTTTCAAAATACACACACACACACACACACACACACACACACACACACACACACACACACACCACAACGGCAGGTGAAATGGTTCAGTGTATAAAGGTACTTGGGGCCAAGCCAAATGACCTGAGTTTGATCCTTAGAACACTCATGGAAGAAAGAGGGAACCAACTCCTGCAAATTGTCCTCTGACTTCCACATGCATGCTGCAGCAGTTTGCACACACTCACACAAGCAACAAATAAATAATAAGTAAGTACAACAACTGTAATAAAAAGATAACACAGTGTTGAATTACTCTGTTAAATTCTTTTCAGGACAAAACAAAACAAACAACAAAAACCAGCCAAGAGGTAGTGATGCACTCTTTTAGTCCCAGCACTCGGGAGGCAGAGGCAGGTGGATCTCTGTGAGTTTGAGACCAGCCTGGTCTACAAGAGCTAGTTCTAGGACAGCCTCCAAAGCCACAGAGAAACCCTGTCTTGAAAACCCAGAAGAAACAATTATTTTCAGGTAGCAATATCATAGGAACGGCATTGCTGTTTTTTCCAGTGTTGTGTTTATAACCATTTACAGAGTTTCTTAGTAAGTTCGTGATGGCTGGAGTTGCTCTAAGTATGTGATACACTGTAGCTCTTTTATTTGATAATTAGTATCTAGATTAAGCTAAAATGAAGTGTGTAACACGTGGTGTCATATTATGACTAAGTTCAGGAATAAGTGTTTTGTTTTGGTTTGTTTTAGTAAAAGAAATAGGTGTTTCCTTGTCTCATATGGAAGCACACACACAACAAACAAACAAACAAACAAACCAAACCTGAACAGCCAAAGGCTTCCTGGACAACAACAAACAATGCTGGAAGTATCACCATAACCAACTTTCATATACATTGTAGAGCCATAGTAACAAAGACATCATAGTACCGGCACAGATACAGAGACATAGATAGATAGAAAAGAAGACACAAATAAACTCATGTAACTATAGCCAACTAGTATTTGACAAAGATGCCAAGTACACACATTGGTGAAAAGCCAGCCTCTCTAACAAAAGCTGTTGGGAAAGCTGGATATCTGAATGTGGAAGAATAAAATTAGTTCCAAATCACTCATCCTGTACAAAAATCAATTCAACCTGGATCAAAAACCCTAATATATGACCCCAAACCCTGAAACTTCTAGAGGAAAACACTTCAAGACATGGGTATAGGAATAGGCAAAGCCTATCTGAGAAGGATTCTGGTAGCTCAGGAATAATATCAAGAATTTACAAATGGGATTGTGTGGAATCCAAAGGTTTCCATCCACCAAAGAAAACAAGTGAAGAGAAGCCTGCAGAAGAATATAAAAATCTTTGCAGCCACACATCTAAAAGAGGGTTAAAATCTATAATTTATTTAAAAATTCAAAAAGCTGCATAGCAAAGTTACAAACTAATCAGTAAATGGGCTAAAACAGTCAACAGGAAGTTCACAAAAGATGAAGTTCAAATGGCCAATAAATATGTCAAAGAAATGTTCAACATCGTCCATCAGAGAAAACAATATTGAGATTCTATCCCACCCCAGTCACAATGGCTATCATAAAGAAAGCAACATGCTGGCAAGGACTCGGGGAGGGAGAGCTTACACACTGTCTGTGGACTGTAAATGAGTGCAACCACTAGAGAAATCACTAAAGAAGTTCCTTAGTAAACTAAAAGTTTATCTTTACCATATGACCCAACTATACCACTCTGGCGTATCTACTCAAAGGACTCTAAGTAACAAAAAAAGAAAAGAAGAAGCAGAGGAATAAGAAGGAGAAGGAGAAGAAGAAGAAAGGGGAGGAGCAGGAATAGGAGAAGGAAGAGGAGGAGGAGGAAGAGGAGGAGGAGGAGGAGGAGGGAGAGGAGGAGAGGAGGAGGAGGAGGGAGGAGGAGGAGGAGGAGGAGGAGGAGGAGAGGAGGAGGAGGAGGAGGAGGAAGAAGAAGAAGAAGAAGAAGAAGAAGAAGAAGAAGAAGAAGAAGAAGAAGAAGAAGAAAAGCCAGGCAGTGGTGGTACATGCCCTCAATCCCAGCACACTTGGGAGACAGAGGCAAGTGAATCTCTATGAGTTCAAGGCCAGCCTGGTCTACAGAGCAAGTTCCAGTACAGGCTCCAAAGCTACAGAGAAACCCTGTCTCAAAACAAAACAAAACACTCTAAGTCAACACGTCAACACAGCATAGAGATTCTCTCTCTCTCTCTCTCTCTCTCTCTCTCTCTCTCTCTCTCTCTCTCTTTTGGTTTTTTGAGACAGGGTTTCTCTGGGTAGCTTTGGAGCCTATCCTGGCACTCGCTCTGGAGACCGGGCTGGCCTCGAACTCACAGAGATCCACCTGCCTCTGCCTCCCGAGTGCTGGAATTAAAGGCATGCACCACCAATGCCCGGCTGAGATTTTTTTTTTAACATTAAAGATTTATTTTTATTTACATTTATTTGTGTTTACCTGCATAAGTTTATGTGCACCATGTGGAAGCAGAGGCCTGCAGAGGCTAAAAGAAGGTGTTGGATCCCCTGGAGCTGAAGTTACAGGCAGTTCTGAGCTGCCAGACCTGGGTGCTGGGAACCAGATCCCTTGCAAAAAGCAGCCCACGCGCTAGTTGCTGAGTCATCCCTCTAAACCCTATACTTGCACTTGTATGTTTACTGCTGGGCTACTCACAATAGCCAAGTCATGAGTCAGGCAAGGTTGTTTGTTGACAGATGTGGAAATAAGAATGGTACATGCATAGTGGATTTTATCCCATCATAAAGTTGAACAAAATATGTAGTAGACAGGAAAATGGATGGAAATGGGGACCATCATATTAAGCTAAATAAATCAGTCTCAGGTAGATAAATACTGCATGTTCTCATCTGTGAATCCTAGACTCTGTACAGATACATAAACCCCATAGATGAAAGAAGACGTGAGGACGAGGGGAATGAGAATAACAGGAAAGGGAATAAAGGAGAAGGGATGGGACACTTGATCAAAGTACATGACATAACTGTGCAAAAATATCCATGGCAACAAGCATTCTCCAGTAAAAGTGAAGTCCACTAGAAAAAATTATAGTAAATGTCTCCATTGACTTAGGACCTACTGTGTGCCAAGTTCTACATCAGTCACTGTATGAATGTATATCTAATTCCATCCTGGCAACATTCACGTGATGAAGCTGTTACGGTTTTATTCCATAGGTGATAAAATTAGCTCAGAGCAACATGTATAAATCACCCAGGTCTCGGACCAAAAAGTAATTCTGAGGCTCTTTAAAGACGGGCCCATCCCATTACACAACAATGTGGATTTATTCCATGTTTTAATTATGTTCTTGTTTGTCTTACTGCTTTAGAATTTACTGAATTTCCTTTATGCTTCTGTCACATAGGCTAGTGTGAATTAATAGTGCAATCCATGCTGTCAGGAGTGTTTACTTCAGTTTATGCTTGAAAGACAACTTCCTGAACACTTTAACCACAGTGTGGGATTAGTCTTCTTCAGAACGTGGTTTGTGGGGCTAGTGTGTGACCAGCTCTGTGGTAGTTCCTTCTGTGAGACAGAAATGCGACTGAATCTGAACAAACATGATGGGAACCTACCTGTTGCTCCTCATGCGTCTTGTATCTACCTACATCAGCGACTGCTCCATCCTCAGATCCACCGCTGTGTTTGAGTAATCTAAAAGGAGTCTCGGCAATGCCAACAAGTGGGTGTAGCACCATCTTTATGACTTCGGGTTTATGGCTTTGTCATGTATAGCCAGAATGGTGACTTTCTCAGGACCAGGCTTCCAGGTAGAAAAGGGTAAGGCAGCTCCAAGTGTAGAGGGGAATACACATCGAACATCAGCTGCATCACAACAAATCAGTTAAAAATAGAAAAAAAAAAAGCACCAAGAAGTGTGTGCATTGCATGATGGGACCAAAGACAATGTCACATAGACCTACAGCCGTGGTGTTCTTGAGAGTTTCAGTAAGATGTTGAGTTAAACCACTGAAAAACTAACCATGACCTACCAACCTGAATTGTCTGGTGATAGGCTAGATGGTAAAAGGCTAGAACTTGATGTGAATTAGTGAAAAGACTAGCCCAGCACAGTGTGAGTTCTCAACCATGTGCTTCTGTGCAAAGCAAATTACTTATGAGAAGGGAATCAGTAAAAAAAGCCTGCTCGTTAATTGCATATAGAATTCTAACTACAATAAACGGGGTTATAGAATAAAGGGAGTGGGGTTTCCTACAGATTTGAATACTATATTGAGAGCATAACTAGGAAACTTGAGGATTTTGATTGTTGCTGACCTCATATACATTGAAACAGGGTTTCCTGGACCAGTCCTACCTGCCTCCTCTCTCATATCACTGCTACTTAAGTAAAGCAATTTTTGTGTGGTTAATATTAGCACAAATGCTTTTTCTGCTACCCTGCTTCCTAGCAACCAAAGCAGAGTATCTTCTTGCCAATCTACTGTTGTTGTTGGTGGTGGGGAACAGAACAGGATCCCCAGTGAATCTACCTGAAGCAGTGGGGTATACCCAGTAAGCTCTGTGCTGATTTTGTGAGTGCGATGTGTGAGCCGCAGTGTCATCCATCTGACCTTGCTGTACTTTCTGCCACAGGCTAGAGAAGATGTGATCCACATGCTGAAGACTGAGAAAACCAAGCCGGAGGTTCTGGAGGCACATTACGGATCTGCAGAGCCAGAGAAAGTGCTTCGGGTCCTGCACCGAGATGCCATCCTCGCTCAAGAGAAGTCCATAGGAGAAGATGTCTATGAGAAACCCATCTCAGAGGTAAAGCAGGGCAGCAGCGAGCCTCCCTAGAAACTGCAGAGAGACCACCCCTCTTCCTTTTATATGCTTTGATGCTTTCTCCCAAATGCAAAATTGTTATGATGCCCTAATATAGAATTAAGTATGGTAATTCTGAATTAAGTAATCCATGGGATGTAGTTACTAGATAAGTTCTGATGGAAGTTTCCAGCTTTTACTTAAATATGCTTCAGGTTTGAAATCTATTTTCCCATATAGTTAGGAAAGCTATATGCTCTTGAGGTGCATTATTGTTTTACTCCTCTAAGAAATAGCACATTTAAAAATTTGAGGTGCTGACTAGTTCTCACATCGAATTTTCAGGATTACTATAAAAATGGTAACCTAGCTTTAGCTTGAATTCATTATTGATAGTTATGGTTTCCATTGGGAGTATCTTATAACGTCCTAGTTTAAAAGGTCTTATGTGAATTCCAATGATGAAGACAAAAATCCCAATGAAATATTTAGGGTGATATTTAAGATGAAATAATATCAGTAGGGCTGTAACGAGTCACTTTATGCAAAATTATATTAGGAATTCTGGGCTGGTTTTATTACCTATGACATGACATTTTAAAATTTTCCCCATGCTATAGTGGACGTTCAGTGTCAAATTGTGATACTCTCACAATGGATGTAGCTACACTCAGACTTCACAATTCAGGTGAGCGATTCATAGCTTTGCAGTTAGTAGAATAAACTAAAAGTCAGAAGAAACTAATTTTAAATTTAACTTTTAGCCTGAGTCAGTGACAAGATCTGATTTAGATGGTATCTAAAACAGATTGGCAGCTCCATCGTTTTCTGATTAATGTAGGTCTGGACTCTCAGCTTTCCCTAAAATACAAAACAAACAAACAAAAACAAAAAACAACAAAAAACAACAAAAAACAATCAAACATAACCAAAGTTGTTGGTGGGGCAGGATTTAGACAACAGGCTGTCTGGGATCCAGCTGTGTGTGGTTTTGCAGAGCCCACTTCAGCTCACTAAACCTCGGTTCCTTATCTGTAGGGTGAGGGAGTGACATACACCTCACAGTGGCATTTCGAGGACTAAGTGGGACAACACCTGTACAGCTTTTAGCATAGCATCAGGCACATGCTAGACACTCAGGTGCTACTAACCATTAGTATCGGCTTCGGTTAGAAGATGACAATTATTCGTACCTTCAGTTTCTCCCACAAGTGGGCAGGGTGGGGCGTGAGGAGTAAAATACACAGGGAAGTGAAAACTCCAGTTTTACAATGATGATGGTGGTGGTAACAGTGATAATTGGGATTTCAAAGCTCAGTTTAGGCTTCCTAATTCTTTTCTCCCTCAGCCAGGACTTGAGGTGACTCCCCCAACCCCAAGGGACAGGTAGGCCATCAGAGCAGACTCATTTACCAGAATCACTACCCCTAATCCACAGAACTCTGAAAATAGCACACAGAGAAGGGCTGCTAATGAGCACCAAGAGATGCACCTGGGCCCAGGAGAGAGGGCCATGCCGAAATGCTCAGCTGTGAACTGGCCTGGACCGTGGTGCTAGGCCTGCTTTTCTGGTTCTTTCTTCTCTTATAATCTCCCTAGTGGATAAATAAGGAGGGAAGAGGAATCCGCTTTTCCCCACAGTATCAAATGAAGTCCAGCTCTATGAAAGAAATAGAATATTTCTTTCACCACTGTAGATTTTTTGGCCCCTTATTCCATCCCTTTGTATGGGCTCAGTTCACTACCAAAAAAAAAAAAAAAAAAGAGCTAGGACTTTTAAGTGTGTCTGTGTGTGTGTGTGTGTGTGTGTTGTGTGTGTGTGTGTGTGTGTGTGTGTGTGTGTGTGTCTTCGCCTGTGTGGGTATGTGTACTTGTATACTGGTGCTCACAGAGGTATTTGATCCTCTTGGGCTCCCCTGAAGCTGGAGTTGCAAGCATTTGTGAAGTGCCTAACATGAGTGCTAGGAGCAGAAATCCGGTTCCCCTGCAAGAGCAGTATATGCCCTTGGCCTCTATGCTTTCTCTCCAGCCCCTAAAGATACCCTTTGAGTTTGTAAGTATAAAATTGGTATTAGGATAATTGTGTATTCCTAATAAACCCTTGAAGTTGTTGAAAAACTAGAGCGTGGACTTCAGGACGAATTAGCAAGACTGAAAATACTAATACAGTCAGGTCATTTTACTGCATCTCACAGGGTAATCAGTTGCAATCCTCCGGCTGAGGCTGAGCAGAGTAAGAAACTAAAAGGAAAGAAATCAAACCCCTACATTTTCTTGGAATTTTGTTTAAGAAGTTTGAATTTTGGTATTCTTGAATTATTTATAAGCGATTTCCGGGGATTTAGTATTTGCTGTTTAAGTTCTTGCCAGAACACTTGGTAAGGGAAAGCAGTCCATTGTGTTGGGCTTATTACTTAATCTTCAGTGAATCCTATTGGATAACCCAGTGAGACTTAATTTGTGTGCATATTTATTTATTTTGCATTACAGAGGATCAAACCTCCGGCCTCACATGCGCTGGGGAACAGCCCTATGGCTGAGCTACAGCACAGCTCTTATTCTTTCCTCAGCTCCCAGGCCCTGGCCTCCATCCCTCCTGAGGCCTGTGTGACTTGAGCCTACTGGGTACTATTTATTCTCAGAACTAACCCTTCTTTCACATTTCACCTGCTTAAGGGTTACTTGTCCTAGTGAGTTTTCTGCTTAGGAAAACTCGGCTGAGTTATTTTTCGTTAGGTTTAGTATTTCAATTGGTTTCTTCAAGTGGTTCCCTTCTTTCGCCACTATTTTATGGATTTCAATGATATTTTGAAATTTATCTTATTGCCTTTTTTTTCCTTATGCTTTGAAACCCAAGTGCTTAGGTGCTTGTTTTACCCCTCTTCCTCTTCTTCCTCCCTTTTTTTTTTTTCTGTCTTTAGAGACAGGGTCTTATCATCTATCCCAGGCTGGCTAAATATCTACACAAGTATTTGCTTTTATGTCTGGATATGGTAGCACATACCTGTAATTGTAGTCCTAGAGTGAAGGAGGGGTTGAAATGAGTCCACCAGACCCAAGATAAATGATAAATAGGTATTTATTCGGGAAGCACACAGATGAGAGTAAATAACCGCCTCGGTCTTCCTGCAACAGAAGATGCGGTCTCTGCCCTTCTGATACTCTCTGCAACCCAAGAGAGCTCGAGCCACCCCCTCCCCTGCTTTATAATGGACCATGTCTGCACCTGAAACCATGCCCAAAGGGTGTGGCCACCATCACAAGTTCAATGACAAGGCAAAATGCCACTACACTACAGGGCTGAGGAAGGATAGCATCTGGTTCAGGACCAGCCTGGGTTACATTTATGTAGCCTTTCCCATTCTGTGCTGTGTGGTCTCCTTCAGGGAGACCACGGCTTGAGAGTCTTCAGGACTGTGTGTTTGATATGAATCTTTTCGAGTTTCCTGTCCTTGAGTTGGATAATCCTCAGTAGGGTGTCTTCGCCATCACTCCTGAGCCATGTTGGGATTGAGATGATGCTGCCTGTCTGAATCCCCTTTAGTCTGCCTACTTTTTCTTCTGATGTAAGCCCAATGTCACAAAGTATATGACATGTTTAGTCAGACTCAAAGCAATGTCAGCAATTTAGTCTGTCACCAAGTGGTGCTTCTGATATCTTATCCCAAACCCAGTTCTCTAGTCTCCATGGACTTTATTAAATAAATCATCTTGAAAATCTGTTGCATCCTCAAGGGAAGGATCATGTGTGATCTCATGAGACCACTTGAAGGGTTATAGCATGTTCTTCAGTTGTGTCCTGGATCCCAATAACCCCTGTCTACAAGAGTCACCCTTCCCCACTCTGGGGCTTTCCTGTCTCCACTGTTCCGAATTGTGATTCAACAGGGACTAAAAATAGCCTTATCTTAAGTGCCCTTAAACCCATGACCCTTCAGTGTTTGTTTGCTAAGACCTTGTACGTTCCCTTCAGTTGATTTCTCTTCTCCTCAATTCCTCCATGCTTGGAGTTAAATAAACCTCTGCAGACAACAGAGCTAGAACTGTCTTCCTGCTATGGTCCTTTATCATAAAACATGCTGAAATTGTTCCCTTTTCAGGTTTGCCCACTTCTGGGGCCCTGCAAGGTGCTTGCCACCAAGCCGGACAAGTTGAGTTAAATCCCTGAGGCTCACGGGTGAAAGGAGAAGGCTGATATGTACAAGTCTGACCTCCGCACTAGTACCTCTAGCATATGGACCCTCATATGCATGTATATACACACACACACATACACACACACACACACACACACACACACACAGAGAGAGAGAGAGAGAGAGAGAGAGAGAGAGAGAGAGAGAGAGGAGAGTAAAAAATGTAATTTAAAAGGCTTCTAGGAAGGTGGTACTCACCTTTAATTCTAGCGCTCAGGAGGCAGAGGCAAGGAGATCACTTGAGTTCCAGGCCAGCCAGGGCTTCAAGAGAAACTGTCTCAAAAAACAAAACAAAACAACAAAAAAGAAAGGCAAAAAACCAACCCAACAAAAAGAACTCTAGGTACATTCTTTCTTTCCTTAGCAAATTCTTGGCCTTTCCAAATAACAGATGCCCTTTACAGTTGCACTGGTCTTTAACAGCCGTTCCTCTGTGTTGAACCACCTCTTAAAACTCAAAAGCCCAAAGTCAGTACCCAGTGTGTACTTGATGTCACAAAGCAAACAAACACAAAACAAGAAATAACATCTGACAGAGCTGGTTTGTGGCTACCCGTGTAAGAATTTAGGATTGGAAGCTAGACCCCATACTGACACTTTTAATCAGAACTTTAGCTCTGCAGGAATGCCTCAGTAACTTGTAGATGGAGGCCAGAAGACTATCTTCCTCATAATGTAGCTATAGTTACAGCAAACTATATGAGGTGCATTGAGGTGAATGTTATCCACAGCAATTCCAGTAACCCACTCCAGTGACCCAGCCCAAGACTATTGTTACCTTAAAAAACCCACTTGGTTAAGGCCAAGGCCTGCTCTGTGCTGAGGCTGCACCAAAATATTTGATGTTTCCATGTGCTAGTTTTCTCTCCAGGTGTCCATACAGTCAGTATCTCTTGGGATTTCTACATCTACCATCTAATTACTAATGGCATCATCTTCTGCTATACAATTTCTTGGCTAGATTGAGATCTTAGGGGACACTGGGCCTTCAGAGAACAGTGCATCATGCTACAGTATGCAGGATGCAAAATAAATTAAAAGTCTGACCCATACATACTAGGCTCTTCATTCTAAACAGCTTTCAAATAAGTTACTGCCCTTTCCTTAGCTGAGAGAAATGAAGACACAGGCAGAGATGTTCTTCAAATACTTTTCCAGATTTGTCAAAAGGCCCAAGAGTTTAACGGCCAAACTGCAAAGATCTAAATGCTATGGGTCACCAGTGATTATGGATCTTTCAACCAGTTTCCATCTGATGTATGCTCCAAAGCAAAGAGAAGACAGGAGGATGAAGCAACATCCTTTTTATTTGGGGTCCCAGAAATAGTCCATTCACAATGAATGCATCATACATTTGCAAAGAGAACTGTAAAGTCTTCCTGAAACTGAAGGGCAAACAGAAATCCAGAGAGCAGCTCCAATGCTGATACTGCATGCAGCCTCACTCCCCAGCAGGGTTAGGGAGTTGTTAGTGGCATTGAGAATGGATTTGAATACATCTGTTATGCCTGGAATACTGGGTTCAGAGAGATGGGGAATAAGTAGAGGATTTCTTTGTCCAGAAAACATGGCACAGTGTCAAAGCTTTTGTTCATCACAGATGGATATAGTGCTGGAGGCATCCGGTCAGAAGGATGCTGCTGACATCCCTTGCTGCACAGGACCGTAAGTGGCAGGACTTCTGCTGACCGATGCCACATGGACAGCCCCACAGAGGGCCATCTCTTCTCTCCTCAGCAGTGCCGGATCAAAGTCCTGTGCTGGAGTTGGAGAGAAAGAAGTAATGAGTAGGAGAGGAAGTGGCGATATTGTAACATCCAGTTCCCTTGAACAGGCATTTACTAAACATATACTTTATGCTGACTGTATACTACATAGTCAGAACTAAAGGCTGATGAAGCCATGGTTTCATGAAGATTGGATACTCTGGCCACAGAGAAGCAGCAGCCCTGTGTAAGATTTGTAAGACCTCATTTAGAGAAATGTGCCTTTTAAATGTTCTAAAAAAGTCTTCCTTTAGCATGTCTTGAAAAAAAAATTAGGAGTGTGGGCCCTTCCTATATTTTACCTAGAAATTCAGGTAGTTACAAGCCTTATATTATGCCAGTGATAATTGCTACCCAGAAGAGAAGTCTGGTACATGTGCATGATGAGATCCTAACTTTTCTGAGGTCGGGAAGATGTTATCCACTTTCTGTGAAATAATGTAATCTAAAATCTGGGGAGTGCGCCCCAGAAGGCCAGCAGGTGAATTGCAGCATGACAGCACAAGCATGCAATTCCTGCAAGCAGGAGGCCGAGGCAGGGGGATTGTGGGTTTGAGGTCAGCCTGGGCTTCATAACAAGACTGAGTCTCAAAACAGCAAACCAAAAGCATTAGGGTCATTATGGCTAGTTTATAGATCCCATTGGCATTGAGAAAACACCAGAAGGCAATGGCACACCATTTCCCTTCCAATGTTCTGCATGCGGTCATAGCCCCCAGGCCAGTGTCACAACGTACAGTCGTTACAGATGAAGTCAGGCACTAAGCTCTTTCCTGGCTTTGCTCACTCAGCTGGACAGACTGGAGGAAAAGCAGAGGGAGACATACCGCCGCATGCTGGAGCAGCTGCTGCTGGCAGAGAAGTGTCACCGGCGTACCGTGTACGAGTTGGAGAACGAGAAACACAAGCACACTGACTACATGAACAAGAGCGATGACTTCACCAACCTGCTGGAGCAGGAGCGAGAGAGGTAACTCGCACACACACACTGGCCACATCCGAGTCCCTGCCATTTCCTAGCTGGCTCACAGGAGAGGCCAGGCTCAAAGCACTAGCTGGAGCAGTAAGGCAAGAGAAGGAAATTAAAGGCATCCACCCAGGAAAAGAAGTCATCACAATACGGGAGATGAGGGGGAGAGTGGACAGCCTTCTCGTTACTGACGTCAGTGGGATTGCTCCAGGGTTTTCTCCTCTATGATGATGTTGGCTGTGGGTTTCTCATATATAGCTTTTATTATGTTGAGGCATGTTCACTCTAGCTTGAAATTCTCTAGGACAGCAGTTCTCAACCTGTGGACCACAGCCCCCACAGGGGTCAGGCATCAGATATTCTGCATATCAGATATTTACATTACAGTTCATAGCACTAGCAAAGTTACAGTTAAAAGGTAGCAACGACACACTTTTATGGTTGGAGGTCACCACAACATGAAGACGTGTATTAAAGGGTCCACGTTGTTAGAAAGGATGGGAAGCAGCCAGTCGTTGGTGGCGCACGCCTTTAATCCCAGCACTCGGGAGGCAGAGGCAGGTGGATCTCTGTGAGTTCGAGGCCAGCCTGGTCTCCAGAGCGAGTGCCAGAATAGGCTCCAAAGCTACCCAGAGAAACCCTGTCTCAAAAAACCAAAAAAACCAAACCAAACCAAACCAAACCAAAACAACAACAACGAAGGACGGGAAGCAGTTCTCTAGGACTTTTATCATGAAGACATGTTGAATTTGTCAGAGGCTTTTTCTATATTTATTGAAATGATCATGTGACATATTGTTTTGTTGTAGGGGAAGTGGGTTTGAGAGGTAGGGGAGACTTATCTGATATTATCACATGACTGTGTTTGAGGTGTGCATAAATATGGTACAATATTCTCACCAGGTTGCTTAGAGCCTGGAAACCATAAAGCTGGAAGGAAACCTAAGGGGTTTGTATATGAATTTGATCAGTGAAGCTCCTTACATTTGAAAGCCTTCTTACACATTGACTATGATGTAGATTGAAATAATTTACATTATTGAAATGATGTAAGTTTTCTCTCTGGGGTTGAAATCCAGTTTCTCATAAGGGTAAATTCTTACAGTTAATTATAAGTGAAACTTTCCCATTAATGCTAGTTTAGAAAATCTTAATATTGGATGTATATATATTACTATCTTTTTAACTTTTAAAAGGTTGCATGCTTTTTTTTTTTTACTGTATGTGTATGAAGGTCTTGCCTACACACACACACACACACACACACACACACACACACACACACACACACGGGGGGGGGGCACCTGGAGTTACAGATGATTGTGAGCTGCCTTGTGGGTGCTGGAAAGCAAACCCTCATCCTCTACAAGAACAGCAATTGCTCTTAACTGCTGAGCCATCTCTCCAGCCCTAGGTTGCACACTTTAAAACGTTAAGAAACCAAACAGAAACTAAGTGTGTTCTATCATGATCCACCAGACTTGGGTCCTGGAGCCCTGATTAGGGGAGGTGAGGTAATGAAAAAATGACAGACACACATACAGAAAAACTGATTAGGTGGGGTGTGCACACTCTGATGGCCGACTACCTATTACTGCCACAACTTGGAACCTTAGCATCCTCATTATGTACTGCACAGCATAGGGTCGGCTAGTCTCTGTAGGAGTTCTCTGTGGGCAGCTAGTTTCATGCGGTAAACATTCAGGAGGAGGAAGCTACACTTGCCAGTTTTTGTACAAACTGGTCAGTGGTCCACACTGCCCATGAGGAAGGCTTTGCCATCCCTCTGAGCTTCACCTGGGGAAGGTCTTGACACTTCTCGGGCTGAGACATTGGAGTCCTTGATATGGCTCTCCCCATGTCAACAACACACATTCCCTACAGACTTTATTCATTCAGAACTTCCTCTGCTTCCTAGTGTTCACTCTATGCATTTTTTTCTAGTTGAGATATTATTTATTTACAAGCTCACAGCAAATCTATAAGTAAGGGTTATATACTATGTATATTTTCAATACAGTTGCAGGAATTAGAAATATAATATGTCATCTTTTTTTTTTTTTCAGAGGAAAAGAGGTTTATTTCCAGAATATGGCTCTGGAAATACAAATATTCAAATCCATATATATTTAGATGATTTTTTGCTTTATTAGCATAGTAATTTTTTGTAATATTTATTATTAGTTCAAATTAGGAACAAGCTTGTTTCACATGTCAATCTCTTCTCCCTCTCCTTCCCCTTCCCCCCACTCCCTCCCCCTGACCTACTCCCCACCCTATCCACCCTCTACTCCCCAGGCAGGGTAGGGCCCTCGTCGGGGGCTCCCCAAAGTCTACCACATCATCCTGGGCCAGGCCTAGGCCCTCCTCCATGTGTCCAGGCCAAGAGTGCATCCCTCCATGTGGGATGGGCTCTCAAAGTCCCTTCTTGCACCAGGGAAAAATACTAATCCACTACCAGGGGCCCCCTAGAGTGCAGAGGCCTCCTAATTGACATCCATGTTCAGGGGTCTGGATCAGTCCTGTACTGGCCTCCCAGATAGCAGTCTGGGGTCCAGGTGCTCCCCCTTGTTCAGGCCAGCTGTTTCTATGGGTTTCACCAGCCTGGTCCTGGCCCCTTTGATCTTCATTCCTCGCACTCTGCAACTGGGTTCCAGAGTTCAGTTCAGTGTATGTCTGTGGATGTCTGCCTCTGCTTCCATCAGCCATTGGATGAGGGCTCTAGGATGGCATAAAAAGTAGTCATCAGTCTCATTATAGGGGAAGGGCATTTAGGGCATCCTCTCCACCATTGCCTAGATTGTCAGTTGGTGTCATCCTTGTAGATCTCTGGAAATCTCCCTAGTGCCAGATCTCTCCTAGGACCTATAATGGCTCCCTCTAATATGGTGTCTCTCATCCTGCTCCCCTCTATTCTTCCCCCAACTCAGTATTTCTGCTTCTCCATTTCCTCCTCTCCCCTTCTCTTCTCCTCCTCTCATTCTGGCAGCTCCCTCTCCCCTATCCTCATGCTCCCAATTAGCTCAGGAGTTCCTGCCCCTTCCCATTACTGGGGTCCATGCATTTTCTCCTTAGAATCCTTCATGTTTCCTAGTTTCTTTGGTGAAGAGAATTGTAGGCTGGTAATCCTTTGCTCTATGTCTAAAATTCATATATGAGTGAGTATATACCATGTTTGTCTTTTTGTGACCAGGTTACCTCACTCAGGATGGTTTCTTCTAGTTCCATCCATTTGCCTGCGAATTTCAAGATTCCATTGTTTTTTTCTGCTGAGTAGTACTCCATTGTATAAATGTAACACATTTTCTCTATTCATTTTTCAATTGAGAGGCATCTAGGTTGCTTCCAGGTTCTGGCTATTACAAACAATGCTGCTATGAACATGGTTGAACATATGTCCTTTTTGTATGGACATGCATTATTTGGGTATATGCCCAAGAGAGGAATTGCTGGATCTTGAGGTAGACTGATTCCAAATTTTCTGAGCAACTACCATACTGATTTCCAAAGTGGTTTTACAAGTTTGCACTCCCACCAGCAATGGAACAGTGTTCCTTTTTCTCCACATCCTCTCTAGCATAGATTGTCATTGGTGTTTTTGATTTTAGCCATTCTGACAGGTGTGAGGTGGTATCTCAGAGTTGTTTTGAGTTGCATTTCTCTGATGGCCAAGGATTTTGAGCACTTTCTTAAGTGTCTTTCAGCCATTTCAGATTCCTCTGTTGAGAATTCTCTATTTAGTTCTGCACCCCACTTTTTAATTTCATTGTTTGGTGTTTTGGTGGCTAGCTTCTTGAGTTCATTGTATATTTTGGAAATCAGCCCTCTGTCAGATGTGGGGTTGGTGAAGATCTTTTCCCATTCTGTGGGCTGTCGTTTTGTCTTACTGACTGTGTCCTTTGCCTTACAGAAGCTTCTCAGTTTCAGGAGGTCCCATTTATTAATTGCAGATCTCAATGTCTGTGCTACTGGTGTAATGTTCAGGAAGCAGTCTCCTGTGCCAATTCATTCAAGGGTATCTCCCACTTTCTCTTCTAGAAGATTCAGTGTGGCTGGATTTATGTTGAGATCTTTGATCCATTTGCACCTAAGTTTTGTGCATGGTGACAGATATGGATCTATCTGCAATGTTCTGCATGTCTGAATCCAGTAGTGCCAGCACCATTTGTTGAAGATGCTATCTCTCCTCCATTGTATAGATTTAGCATCTTTGTCAAAAATAAGGTGTTCTTAGGTCTGCGGGTTAATATCAGTGTTTTCAATTCGATTCCATTTGTCTGTCTGTCTATTTTTTGTGTCAATACCAAGCTGTTTTCAGAACTATGGCTCTATAATACAGCTTGAAGTCAGGGATGGTGATGCCTCCAGAAGACCCTTTATTGTACATAGTTGTTTTGGCTATCCTGGGTTTTTTGTTTTTCTATATAAAGTTGAATATTGTTCTTTCAAGGTCTATGAAGAACTGTGTTGGGATTTTGATGGGGATTGCATTGAATCTGTAGATTACTTTTGGCAAGACTGCCATTTTTACTATGTTGATTCTACCTATCCAAAAGCATGGGAGATCTTTCCATTTTCTGGTATCTTCTTTAATTTCTTTCTTTAAAGACTCAAAATTCTTACTATACAGGTCTTTTACTTTTTTGGTTAGTGTTACCCCAAGATATTTTATGTTGCTTGTGGATATTGTGAAGGGTAATGTTTCACTGATTTCTTTCTTATTGGATTTATCATCTGTATATAATAGGGCTACTGATTTTTTGAGTTAATTTTGTATCCTGCTACCTTGCTGAAGGTATTTATCAGCTGTAGGAGTTCCCTGGTAGAGTTTTTCGGGTCACTTATGTAGACTATCATATCATCTGCAAATAGTGAAAGTTTGACTTCTTCCTTTCCAATTTGTATCCCTTTGATCTCCTTTTCTTGTCTTATTGCTCTAGCTAGAACTACAAGTGCAATATTGAAGAGATATGGAGAGAGTGGACAGCCTTGTCTTGTTCCTGATTTTAGAGGATTCGCTTTGAGTTTCTCTCCATTTAGTTTGATGTTGGCTGTTGGTTTGGTGTATATTGTTCCTTTTATTCCTGTTCTCTCCAAGATCTTTATCATGAAGGGATGTTAGATTTTGTCAAAGGCTTTTTCAGCATCTAGTGAGATGATCATGTGGTTTATCTTTTTCAGTTTGTTTATATAGTGGATTACATTGATGGATTTTCATATGTTGAACCATCCTTGCATCCCTGGGATGAAGCCTACTTGATCATAGTGGATGATTTTTCTGATGTGTTCTTGGATTTGATTCGCCAATATTTTGTTGAGTATTTTTGCATCAATGTTCATGAAGGATATTGGTCTGTAGTTCTCTTTTTTAGTTGTATCTTTGTGTGGCTTGGGTATCAAAGTGATTGTAGCCTCATAAAAAGAGTTTGGCAATGTCTCTTCCTTCTGCTTCTATTGTGTGGAACAATTTGAGGAGTACTGGTATTAGCTCTTATTTGAATTTCTGGTAGAATTCTGCAGTGAAGCCATCTGGCCCTGGGCTTTTTTTGGTTGGGAGGCTTTTGATGACTGCTTCTATTTCATTAGGGGTTATGGGTCAATTTAAACTGCTTATCTTTTCTTGGTTTAATTTTGGTAAGTGATATCTATCCAGAAAATTGTCCATTTCCTTTAGATTTTCAAATTTTGTGGAGTACAGGTTTTCAAAATATGACCTGATGATTCTCTGGATTTCCTCAGTGTCCGTTGTTATATCCCCCTTTTCGTTTCTGATTTTGTTAATTAGCATGCTCTCTCTCTGCCTTTTGGTTAGTTTGGATAGAGGTTTATCTATCTTTTTAATCTTCTCAAAGAACCAACTCTTTGTTTCATTGATTCTTTGTAATGTTTTCCTAGTTTCTACTTTATTGATTTCAGCCCTCAGTTTGATTATTTCCTGGCATCTACCTCCTCCGTGGTGAGTTTGCTCCCTTTTTCTAAAGCTTTCAGTTGTTCTGTCAATTCTCTAGTGTGACTTTTCTCCAGTTTCTTCATGTGGGTACTTAGTGCTATGAACTTTCCTCTTAGCACTGCTTTCAGAGTGTCCCATAAGTTTGGGTATGTTGTGTCTAAATTCTTCACCTTCTTCTATACCTATTATTCTTAGGTTCGGCCTTTTCATGGTGTCCCATAGTTCCTGGATATTTTGTGTTAGGGATTTGACAAGGGTGGGGTGTGTCCGGACTCAGGGTGGGCCTTCCCAGTCTGGACAGGTCCACTCTTGCCTGGGTGGGCTCAGGCAGAAGCGAACAGGGGTTAAGAGGGGAGGTTGGGGGGTAGAGCAGCGCCCAGACTCACCTGAGGCTCAGGCACTCGCTGCAGGGCAGAGGGCGGAGTGTGGCCGGGGTCTATGCATTCATTCTTATAGCACTGTTTCCTCAAACCAGAGACTGCCAAACAGGAAGCAGAGGACCCCATGCCCCAAGTTTGTAAGGCTATTTAGCTGTTGGACTCACTCTTTTATATTATTATTCTCCTGTCCTTCAGTCAAATGGTTACTTCTTTGCCATCCATAGTGTTTGAAAATCACCTAATATTGAACTGCCCATAACCTTAGCCTTTGGAATATAGAGTCAGGAGAATCAGGGCCAGCCTCAGCATCATAACAAGTTCAAGGTCAGACTGTGCTACTCGAAACCTTGCCTCAAAAAACAAACAAATCCAATAAATTATACAGAACAGATCATAAAGATTTTTAAAATATGTAATTGGTAATGTTACCTCTTACTGGATGTAGCCCTTCCCCTGGGGAGGGAGAAATGAAAGAAAACAATGAAGTTTTATGTCCCACATTCCTCATTTACAGTTTATTTGTGTTTCTTTTAAACACAGCAAGACAAGGCTGGCTGGCTTCATGTTTGAACAGATGAGCTGGTTTAGCATTTCTGGGTAATCAGAGAGAATAAGCTTCCACTCCTAGTGTCTGTGAACTATCCATTCTTAAAATATAGACCTAGTGAAAAAAGTCCTGTGTGTCCAGAGCATGACAGATGGGAAGTCCTGTTAGGGTCATCAGGCCTCCATCTCCTAGATCCCTGGCCTCCCAGCACTTGGGAGGTAGAGTCAGTAGAATCAGGAATGCAAGGATAGCCTTGGCTACATAGTGAATTAAAGGATACCCTGGGCTACCTGAGATACTACCCAGGAGCAGGAGCAGGAGAGATGGCTCAAAGATTAAAAGCACTTAATGCTCTTGCAGAGGACCCTAGTTCAGTTCCCACCACCCACTTTGTTGGCTCACAACCATCTGTAACTCCATTCCCTGGACTTCCTATGCCCTCTTCTGGCCTCCCCAGGCACTGAACACAGTATGTACTCCACAGTACACACATACACACGCAAGCAAACAAAATGCTCAAATACATGGTTCAAAAATCCAAATCTGGGGCTGGAGTGATGGCTCAGCAGTTAAGAGCACTGGCTGCTCTTCCACAGGTCCTGTATTCAATTCCTAGCAGCTACATGGTAGCTCACAACCATCCAAAATGAGATCTGGTGCCCTCTTCTGGCATGCAGGCATACATGCAGACAGAACACTGTATACATACTAAGCAAATAAATCTTAGAAAAAAAAAATCCAAACCAGAACAAACAGATATCACAAACCAGGTTCTGAGAACAATATAAATCCACGTACCTACTACAGTCAACATGTTAGATACTTCCTGTAGGAGTACAGTCAGGAAAGACATAGCAACTTGTTTGCTGCTAACATTTTAAAATATCTGAAATTGATGGGGGGGTGTACATGTGACATAATGATAGAAGTAGTGGGTGGGTGGGGGGTGTGATCTACAGCACCACAGAAATACTTAAACATAAAATATCTGAAATGTAGCAGTTCAATGTAGGGAGACACCGTAACCACGCCTCCTAAGAGGTAGCTACAGGTGTGCCCGACCACGCCCATCTGTCTGTCCTGCCTGTGATTTCTCTGTTAAAGCTGACGGCCAGAAGTGGCACCAGTTCACTTGGAGATGGTTTAAAGGGCTGCCTCTGCAGTTTCTTCTCTGCTGAGAGAGTAACTGGAAAACTAACACAAACTGGAGAGCCCTTTCATGTTCAGTCTACAGTATCAGATTTGTTTACTCACCACCTTCAAGTCGGTCAACACCAAAAGGACAGTTCTTATCCTTCCTCTTTCTGAGCTGTTTAATGAGGGGTCAGCTATCCTGTGCAAGGTACTGTGTATACAGTGTAAGGAGTCAGGAAACTTTAGAATCATAACAAGCCTTCCATACTGTCATCAGCTGACACCACTGGGACATGCCACCTAGCTTTCACATGTTAGGGAAGAATCCGAGGTGATTTTAGTTTGCTTTTGTCTATATTTCTTTACAGATTAAGCCACAGTGCACTTGTACCTTGTTAAACACTCCAGCAGGCTCCTGCTGACTTAGCCCGGCACTCTCAATTCCTCTTACATTTGAAGTGTGGCTGGCTCTATGGCAGTGGAGACTTGAGGAAGTTTGGAAAATACACGGCTAAAACACTCCCGGTCAGTCCTTTTGAAGTGAGCATTTGTGTTAAGATCTTCTGGGAGCTGGCAGGACATCAGGTTGCCCATGCTGCAGCCCTGCCTCTCTGGGCTCTCTGGGCTCCCCAGCCTTTCTCTCCCTATCAATGGCCACCCTCTTGTTGTTCATCAGCACCTCTCTATGCATTTTCATCCTTACTCTCCTGAGTCCTTAGCATCACTCTCCTGGCTCACCAGCCTCCCTCTCCTCCCTCTTCCTCTTCCCTTTCCTGGTACCCTTGGTCTGGAAAACCACATTTCTGATCATAAGCTGGAGTCCTAATGGACCATGCCAAGTCTTTTGTTTGCATCTTTGCTTACTTTTCCTTCTCTCCCTCCCCCAAAACCTTTATGTTGTCAATAAACAGTCAGCCAAGAGGCATCCTTCCTCCTTGTGTCTGCTCTGAGCATGTGCAAGGAGGAAAGAGGTACTTCAGGTCCCAGTGGCTTTGTCCTTGTTCACTAAGCTTGTTCCACTGGGTATAGGACTTTGAAGGCTATGGAAGGGTAAGGTGCCAGCTCCCCCTGTAACACACACACACACACACACACACACACACACACACACACACACACACACGCAAGCAAGGATTCTACTGCCACTTGCATCTTTTAAACTCCACTCTCTATACTTGTCCTTCTTCACCAACCCCTTTTCTGGATGCTGGTTTAAGTTAAAAAAGGAACCAGGAATGCAGGGTCAGTAGCAGGCATTGATAACAGTCCACAACCACACATTTAGTGAACACAGAAACCCTAGGCTTTGGGCATTGCCAGCAACTTCCAAGATCAGCACCCAATGGTACAATACTGGATTCATGTAAATTAGTACCTTAAAAATGGATTGGTCTCTTGAGGAGGGGGGTTTTGCTTACCTTTAAGGTTCTTGTGTTCAAAATCTATTGAAGAATCTTAAAAGACAGAATTAAGGTCGTAAGAAAATGTAAAGAGGATATTATCAGTGCTGTCTTAGGACTGTCAAGGCAGCATCTTCTCTGGAACAATCTACTATTAGACTAGCCCCAGAAGTAGTTTTGAAGCTGATTTTGAACTGCATATACAGTATTTTACTTAGGGTGCCTTTTGCTGGGGGTGATTATGTAGTGAAGCTGATGATGTTTATGGAAGGCTAATAAAGTTTCCTAAACTATCCCCTTGCTATTACACTTTGAGGGTAAAGACAATATATGCAGAAATTATTTTTCACCTTTCAAGGATTGTTCGACTCATATAGTATAATAGTCCTACAAATTAATTACTACAAAGGGACATGTTCTGTGCTTTCCTTATTATGTTAACAGATTGATCATAATTTATTACCACCATATATTAAATATTTATCTCTATACATAGACTCCCAAGTTGGAAAGAGAAAACAGCATGAAAAAGGCATTGGTTCAGTTTGGAATTTTAGTAATGAAGATGAAAATGTCTTGTTGCACTAATTAAGATGAGATAAAGAAGGCCTCCTTGCTTAAATAGTATACTATATTCAATTTGGCCCATGTTTCTATTGGCCTTGCTCTTTGAAGGCATAACTCTGAGCATCTGAGATCACCTGCAGAGTTTGCCCTTTATCCTCTGTCTGAGCTGCATGTCTTGTGATTGTAATCCTAAACTTCACAGGGGCTGCTCCACAAGTGTCAGACTAGAACACAGTTACATCATAAAGAGAGTGTGTGTGCTGTCTAAATCTACCATGGTAGATAAGACACAGGTTTTAAAGCCTTTGGATTTTTATAGACTCAGCTGGAACAACATAAATAATTACATCATCATATAGTATCACAGTTGGGTTTCCAAGTACATGTTCATTGTTTTGAAGAACTGTACAAATCAGTATCTCAAGACAACACTTTAAACTGTGCAGTAGAGAGTTCTTGGAGGAGAGACCTTAGTGGAGGAAACCCCTTTAAGTCAGTGTGAGAGTGGGCACTTCCCTACTGATCTATTTGGTAGTCTCTGCTATTCTAGTTACTCAAGTAGGAAATGATCTCCCAAAACCCATTTTTTTTTACTACTTAAAAAAAGATTTATTTTATTTATGTGTCTGAATGAATGTTTGCCTGTGTGTGTGTCTGTGTGTGTGTGTGTGTGTGTGTGTGTGTGTGTGTGTGTGTGTCTGTGTGTGTGTCTGTGTGTGTGTGTACATTACATGCATACAGTGCCCACAGAGGCCAGAAGAGGGCATCAGATTGCATGAAATTGGAATTACAGGTGATAAAAATCCACCCTGAGGGCTCTGTGAATCAAACCAGGGTCCTCTGCAAGAGCAACAAGTACCCTTAACTGCTGAGTCATCTCTCCAGCCACAGCTAAGATCTACTGTGTCTGAGAACGTGCTCTAGTGGACTGGAATCACTGGGAATGTTTTAAATTAGAAAATGTCAGAGCCCTCTTCCCTGAGTTTAGCACTTGACTACAGGCTAGTGCTACCAACCTTTCTGATAAGATAGACCCACAGACCACCTTGTTTACTCCTTACAAAATTGTGCTGTTGACTTTTGTCTCCACTGACAAATGGGGAAGTCAGTTAACTTACTTCCATCAAGTTCCTTTTCCAGCAGATAAACTGTCAGTCAGGTTTGAAAAAGAATTTTTCTGCTTCCAATTTCTTACCTTCTGAATAAAGGAACACTTTATTCCTCCAAATGTATGGAGGAAGGAGAGAGAGGTGACCTGGAAAGTTGGTCTGACACTGACTTCAGAGAGTTTAACTTGATCAGGAGACTTACCATTTGCTATTAGTGTCCTACTGACCAAGAAATTGCTGGGAATACAGTTTTAGGGTGGGCTTTGTTATTTGATTTGGTTTGGTGGTGGTGGTGGTGGTGGTGGTGGTGGTGATGGTGGTGGTGGTGGTGGTGGTGGTGGTGTGTGTGTGTGTGTGTGTGTGTGTGTGTGTGTGTTGTTGTTGTTGTTGTTGTTGTTGTTGTTGCATCTGCTGCTGCTGCTGCTATTGTTTGTTTTTGAGACAGGGTCTCACTGTCACCTAGAAGGCTAGCTATGTGGAGCAGGCTGGCTCTGAACTCACAACCAAATGCCTGCCTCTGGCTCTTGCATGCTGGGATTAATGGAGTGGGCCACGTTCCTGGCTTAGGAAGAGCAGTTTTTAAGAAAGGAGAGGATGGTCGTAGGAGGACTGCAGCTAAAGACTGGCTATCATAGAAATGCAATGAAGGAGGGATTGAGCAGGAAGAATACCCCGAGGCAGTAGCTGTTGAAATACAGGAGGGCCTCAACAACAAAGTGTTTGATGCTGGGGTTTCCAGAGCTGAGAGTCTCCTTAAATCTTTTTCAGTAATTTCTTCTGAATGCCATTCTCAAGGATTGGGGACTCCCATGTCTGCTAGCAAAGTTGTGTCTGAGAACAGGGATAAAGGGACCTTGTAAGACAAAGAATGCCACTGGAGAATGCTGATCCTCAGAGTCAAAAAAAAAAAAAAAAAAAAAAAAAGTGAACATGTGCATAAGGCACTGTTTTCTAAAATTCCTGAAAGCAGTCACAGCAGAGTAGAAGACACTTGGTGTCATGGATTGCACGGTTGAATTGACATAAGCAATGATACAAATAAGGCAAATTTCACGATGGGTTGTTGGCCCAATGAAATTATTTGTTTCACCACTCTGGCTGGTGTTGGCACAGGTGGGTGGAGTTGGGGTAGTAATACTAACCCAAAAGAAGCAGTTTCAGACATTGAAGGAATGGAAACACATTCTTCAGGCATGGGGGTTTGGATGAGCAGTCCTGAGAAAAAATGTCCCTTCACAAAATAATGTCTCACAAGAAACTAAAATTTCTCAGTCCGTTGTATTAGATCAAGTCTCACCTCCAAAGGAAGCCTTCGGATTCACCTGGCTGAAGCTGCAGTGTTATCTGCCATGCTATGGCTAGCCGACAGTAAGATCATTGTGCCAGAAACTTCTTTGGTGAGAGCATCATTGCCTTTCCAACTCTAAGACCCTTAGATAAAGAACAAACAAACAGGAGTAGTTTAAATTTAAAAAGAAATCCAAACATTTTCCCTTTTATTACTTATGGGGTATTCTTAGTCCTTAGAAATCTGAAGAATTCACTTGTACTCACTTCTGTTCAGTCCACTTACATTGTGTTACATAATGTTTAAATATTCAATGTTTATCAAAATGTATTTAAGATATGATACTATCTGTCTCATGAGTGTTATGTTTGTAATATTCTAGTTTTTGTGGCTGGTAACCTGAAGCCTCGGATCTTAGACTACACCAGAGAAGCGTAGAAAAATGAGTCATATGATCAACAAAAAATTTTGATTAGCCAAGGGTTAGATAGTAAGTTAGTTTAGTACTGGACAGAAATTTTCTCAAATGAATTACCTTTTCCATTTGAAAAAAATGTCACAAAATTCACTTACTCTGTTTAATAATTCAGAATCTTGCAATATCTGTGTCTAGGTAAACCTTAAAACCACTGTTTATTAGATTATAACTAAGTCTAAATTTCAGCCATGGTTGTGTTTTGTTATCAAGAAGAGTGATGAAGATGTTTTCTAGATTATAGGACTTATTCTGGCTAAGAGAGACTTACAGACAACATATTTGGACTTTGTTTCCCTTTCCAGTAGAATTCAGTATCTGACATATTCAAGGCAGGGTCCCCACCATGGAGCTACATCCCCAACCTATCAGCACATAACATTCCCTGGTAGGGACCACTGGCTTCGGAGAACATGCTTTGACTTCCATGGAAAGTTAAGTTCAGCTCAGGGTGACTGGCTCTATTAGAGTATAAGCCAGACTGATGCCACTTGCCTCCCTCCTTCACACCTTCCTTCTTTCCCTCTGTCCCTCCCTCCCACCCTCCCTCCATTCATCCTTTTCTCTCCCTTCCTTCTTTCCTTCTGGCAAAGAACACAACTCTGACTTTAATAATATACTCCCACGTCTCAACATTGACTCAAGTTTATCTCTAAAGCATCTAGTTTGAGACCATGGATGACTTAGACACAAGAGAAACTTGGGCCTATCCAGTGTCCTGGCATGAGAACCCCACTTAAATAATGTACTGTGTTTGATAGTTACCATTTAACCCAATGTGGTGGTCTCTTGAGGCGTGATAAAAGAAAAAGAAAGTAAAACAACAGAATCCAAACAGGAAAAACAAAACAAAATAAAACAGCATCCTACTGGAACATGGAAATCTAGGAGTCAATAATAACCTCACTAGGCTTAGGATGCAATGCACATCCAGCCTGGGTCTGTTTGCCATGTAGACAGTTTCCTATATTAATTCATTTTGGAGTATATTCCAAACATGTTCATCATAATAGTTTTGACATTATTATTTGCCTATGTTCTGTCATATAAGTACTGTGGAGTGGTAGTAACTGGGTCTTTTAACTTAGTGGTTCCCATTACCTGTCCCATTTGAACAGCCAACCAAGAGCAACCGTTGATTAAAAGGAAAGTTCCCCAACTAGACAAGAGTCAACATCTCATCGTTTGGGTTTCAGAAGCAAGGATTTAGGTTATTATTGAGGGCTACTTGGACTAGTGAGGATATGTATCAAGTAGTTACAACTCCCACCACTTATTTTCCATGCTGGTTAAATAAAATGCTTCTCTAAGAGGACAGAAACTAGTGGCTACGGGAGGGAGTTCACAGTCTAAACAGAAGGCTCTGGACTGGGGTGCAATTCAGTGGCTGGGCACATGTTTAACATGCAGGACGCACTGGGCTCAAATTCCTGCACCAAGAAATCACCCATCCACCCAAATAAAAAGATTCTGTCTAAGTTTTGGGTGCTAGAAAGCAATAATATAGAGTAATATAAACTACAGATGGATTAGATGTGGAAAATTCGAGACTAAAGGGATTCTTAGCTGGGGTTCAAGGATGTCTTAGTGTGTGTGGATTATCATAACAAATAATTTAGACTTGGGTGACTTACATAACAGTTGTTTACTTTCTCATAGTTCTTTAGCCTCGAAATCTGAAATCAACATTATAGAACTATTGGGTTTTGGTGGAGTTTCTTTTGCTTGCTTAAGAATGGCTGCCTCATGGTTAGTTGTTGATTTTTGCATCTGCTTCTATCTGTTTCTGGAAGAGGGTTTTAGCTTCTCTGGGGTTGTGGATTGTAGTTTGAGTATCTTTTACTTTATGTCTGGTATCCATACTACCTTTGCCTTTGTGGTTTTGGGTTACCTCATTCAGGATGGTTTTTTTCTAGTTCTGTCCATTTTAATTAACCATGGTGTGGCTGGGACAATATGACAATATGAGGCCACCAGTATTGGATCCAAGATCTAAGTCTAATGCACAAACTGACTTAGTGGAGCCTACTCTATATGGAGAGATACCTTGCTCAGCCTAGACACAGGGGTGGAGGGTGGGGGTAGAGAGCTTCCTTGGTCCTGCCTCAATGTGTTGATGGGACAGGCTTAGTAGACTTCTTAGGGGAGGCCTTACCCTCTTTGAGGAGCAGATGGGAGGTGTGTGGGGTGGGAAGTGAGGGGACCGGAAGGAGAGAAGGGAGAAGAACTGGGAGTGGAATGTAAAAAATAAATTACTAAAACAAAAAGCAAAAAAAAAAAAAAAAAATGGCTGCCTCCTCATGGTGCTTTCTTCAGTTGAAGAAGAAAGATGGTGAGGGAAGGGGAAGAAAAATGTGAATCATTTTGCATGAGGACCCTGCCTGTCTGACCTGACTTAATTTTCTCCCTTAAAACTGTGTCTCTAAAACCAGTCACAGCAGGGATTAGAGCATTGACATATGAATTCAGGAAGAGGGGAAAGAGGACAGAATCTCACAGTTCAATGCAAAGAGGACATGATGACATGCATTCTCCCTCCAAGAGGGGAGAGATGGACTAACATGCTGTGTGCTATTATCAAGTGGTTGAAATATATCCAGTTGCCATTTCTCCTTCCCACCTTATATAGTAAACACTTGGAGGAAAGCTATGTTGAGTTTCTTGAAATTGGAATTTACATTGTATCAAACTTAGATATTTTGAAGACAATGAAGAGTACCCCTCCCCCCAAAAAAATAAATTAAGTGAAGTCTTGGTCTGGAGAGATGGCTCAATGGTAAAGAGCACTTGTTGCTCTTTCGGAGGGCCCAGGTTTTATTCCCAGCACCGGCAAGGTGTCTCCAGGGATCTAATGCCTTCTTACATCTTTTGGCACCAAGCATGAATATGATACACAGACATACATTGCCATGTAGGCATACCATTCCCACATGAAATAAAACAAATAAACCTCATTTTAATTTTTTAAAAGTAAATTCTTGTTCGAATGTGATGTTTTGAATTTAATCACAGATGGACTCAAGAAAATGGAAAACTTACTACAAACAGTTGGAGAAGCCACAAATTACATTTTACCAAACTTAAGATATTTTGAAGACAATGCAAAGTATCAGAAAAGACATGGAAATCTGTGTTTTTTAATGTTTAAAATCAGTCAACAAAGTTGGGTCCCTTAGGAATTAATGGCTGTTGCTCCAGTCACCTTATGTGTGTAGTACAAACCATTTCATTATAAACACAGGGAACAGCTGACCATGTTGTAGTCAGGGTTATTTCCCTCTGGCCTGCTCTGCCTTTTCTTCTTATAAGAAAATCACCATGGAATAGTTTTGGTTAATGTCCATGGAAAATGTAGCATTTACTTTTTAACTTTCCAAAAGACAGATAAATCCTATGTAATAAAAAATTATATTAGAGGAATAAAACATAATTGTAAAATATATAGCTGGAGAGCAAAAAAAGTGGTATTTTGGTTTTTAGCCACAAAATTTTATGAAAAGTAAAATATGTGGTAACTTTAAGTACCAGTTGGAAGAAAAGCTGCTACAATAATGTTGCCGAGGCTGTAAATTTTCACTATATTTCTACAACTTTTTATACTTAAAAAAATTAATAAATCAAAAAGAAATGGCAGGAGATACTTTAAATCTTGGAAAGACATATAAATACAATTTAGCCAGACTATTACAATAATGTAGAGAGTAAATTCTTTTCCCAACAGCTACATGAAAACAAACTGCTTTAAATGGTGGGGGGGGAAACGAAGAAAAGAAAACCTGATGTTAGGAGCTGTACAAAGTCAGCTTTGTGTATGACTTCCTGGAATCCAGATGCAAATTTACTTACAAAGGTATGGTTCGGGCTCACTTTATAATGTCTAGGTTCAAAAGTTGATTTGAATATTACAGTAAATATATGCAAATAAAAACAGGGTTCTATTTTCTGGTTAATCAGAGAGCCCTCAGGAGCTGGAGCAGATGAGGTTTTGCAGTCATTCAGTGAAAGCCACCAGGAGGACTGGAGAGATGGCTCAGTGGTTGAGAGCACTGACTGCTCTTTCAAAGGTCCTGAGCTCTATTCCCAGCACCCACATAGTGGCTCACAACCATCTATAGTGGTATCTGCTGCCCTCTGCTGGAATAAAGGCATATATGCAAATAGAGCATTCATAAATGTAAAATAAATAAAAATTTTAAAAAAGAGATCACCAGGAAATAACAAATGCTCAAATGGTACTCTACAGTTTCTGTCAGTGATTTACAGCCTCAGTGGCTACCCAGGTGTCAGAATGCCAACCTTCAATACCACTTCCTACCGACTTGTGTTTTGATGCTCTGATCTAATGATGCATTGATTCTATTATGTATACTACAGGCAGCTGTAAAGTTGGATGTAATGATCTATCTGACTGATAAGTTTTATGTCAGAGCATGTAAAACCAGTGTTCAATACATAGTTTTTAATTGAATGAAGCGTTGGTGAGATGTCTAAGTTCCACACAGAGAAAAGGGACTCAAAAGGCAAAAAAAAGCAACCGATTTAAAGGTAGCCAATTGCAGCCTCTGACCATAGACATCATTTTGGGTGGATGTTGTCTTTCAGCACTGTGGATAAACTCAGATAGTAAAACGTGGTAAGTTGCATCACTCTGTTGAACCACAAACTCTGGAGTGCTGCTCTGAATTGACATGTAGCTGCCACCATTAAAATATCAGGTCAGTGTTTTTACAGACACCAAGAAAGAGTTAAGAAAAGTGCTAGGAAAACTGCTGTGTGTTAGCACTGAAGTGAGTAACTGCATCAGGTTTCTGTTTCTATCCGTTGTCCAGGGAGGAAGAAGGTCCTTAGATCAGCATTCAGAGCCTGTGCTTTGAGAGGGAGCTGGAACTTGGGCGGCAGTATTTCAAGTGTTTGCATTTTGTTCCTCTCTGGCTCCTTAACTAAGTGTTCAGTCTTTTTTTCCAGGAATGCTTGTATTTGGAAAGTGCTTCGTGGTGGTGAAAAGTTTGAACAGGAAAGATTAATCAAAGGTTGGGTCTTTCCTGCTCAATGCACAAAATGTTTAGTTCTTGGATGTGAGCTCTTAGCCAGGAAACTAGTTAAATAATATTCAGAGGGTGCGTCTGAGCTCCATCTGCAACTAAACTAGAAGTCACCTTAGTCTTAACTGGTTCCTCTCAAGTTCAGAAATACAGTACCATCAGGATTTACATCATATTTCTATATAGCTCCTGAAAAAGAAGAGTTTACTAAATAATTGCTTTTTTGTTTTGTTTTGTTTATTGTTTACTTGATTGCTTGTTTTGAGACAAGGTCTCACATAGCCCAGCCTGGTCTCAAACTTGTTATGAGCCTTGAACTTCTGATGATCCCCTTGCTTCCACCTCCCAAGTGCTCGGATTGAAAGCATGCTCCACCATGCCCAACTGGACTATTTTTATGATTTCTGAGACAGGGTCCTATGTAGCCCAAACTGGCTTTGAACTCAATATATAACCAAGGGTGATGCCAAACTCCTGTTCATCCTGCCTCTGTAACTGGAATACTGGAGTTGGCCTTGCCTGTCCCCAAAGACTCCAGTTTTGGCACTGTATTGTTGCCTGCATTTTCCCTCATTACCCTCTCTCTGTACAGTAGGGTCACATATACCCATGGCTGCCCAATCACATTCCTCCTGGGACACATTTCTGTGAAAGGCTAACTCAGAACCAATTGTTAGCAGTGTGACCTGCAGATTCCTTTCTGTAGCACCAAGTACAAGTGTGCTCTTAGAATATAGAGAAGAGGTGCCCTACCCATCCTTTCTGTTGCTTGTCAGCTCCACCTTCCAAGTGCTGGGGTGGCAGGAGTGTACCATGCTCAGTTTCAGCTTTAGCTTTTCCTTAAATGAGTAAGAAAATACACTAATCTGACCTGAAATATGAAGGGCTATAGCTCTTCCACATCCAGTATATACGGGAGTTGAAGGGGCCAATATTTTGGTATGCTTAGCCTTTCATCACTTCTTACAGTGTCACCAAATCCTGTATTCTAATCATGTAAGTGTTCTCATTCTGTGCCATGAACTATATCCCTGTCCCTCCCTCTAGGACTTTCTGATTTGCTCCACTCTCCACTGCTTCTGGGTTTGACTGATAACTCCTGATATTTGTAACTCACGGGAGATTGTCTCAAAGAAAAAGGCATAGCTGCATGTAGCAATATGATTACAAGTAATGTGCGATGCATCTCTAGGCCTTCAGGAGGAGATCCTGGAGGAAGACATCCCTACCTCAGCTAATGAACTGCAGCTCCAGGCTTTCGTCCTGTGACCTTGATCTTGCGTGCTCACTCTACCTGGCTCGTCTCTGCACCATATGTTCTGTCATGAAGCCCAAGGGCAGCCAGATAATGCTCTGTCTTCAGATTCAACAGTCTGAAAAGTTAGGGCCATTCTTGACCCACTTAAGACTTAGCCTGAGGAACCAAGATCCCATGAATACTTATCACATACACTATAGACCACTGGAGTATATATTTCAGTTAATTTGTAGCCAAAAGTTTCAGAAAGGCTACTATTTACAGAAAAAAATACTAGTCTTTAAATGAAACAATGTTTATTTAATTCATTTAGTGATAATGAGTAAGCATCTGTATTGTCTATACCGCTAGCCCATTTGGATGCCAAATACGCTTCTCCAACTCAGTGTGTCCTAGAAAGAACTCTTGGCTACTTCCTAAACTCCATTCCTCCTGGACTGGCTATTTCTGTTAGGACCTTATTCTAGTTACTCAAATCGAAATCCTGATTATTCCTTATCTCTCAACCTCCCAAATGCAGATACCAAATGTGCTGTATTGATTCTGCTTCCAAATTAAAATTTAGAATCAGGACATTTTCTTCCAGAACCATTGCCACTGCCCTATTCCAATGTGAACTCTTATCTAAGCTGCCAATGCAGTGCTGATCTGGGGTAGGGGGTACAACAGCTTCTTTCTAATGATTTGTTCCACCCATATCCTCTCTTTGCTCTCCAGCAAACTCTTTACATATAATTTGTGTAAGTCAGAACCATCAAAATAACGTCCAAGCCTTTATAACTGGATAGCAAACTAGTTCCTGTCAACTCGACTGTTGTCTATTGGTCTTTTTACAAATGCTGGTCAGTCATGACAAACAATATGTCACAACAAAAGCAAATCTAAAACTGCACTTTGCAGCACATACAATTGCCAGAAAGTAGTACTTATAATTTGGTGGCATTCCTGTCCTCTGCTTTGAGGCCACACTACAAATTTCCCATGCAAAAAGGTTCAACCAGGCAGCAATATACAGTAGTCTTCCCTTGTGCTCAGAACACAGGGTTCAAAACCGCCTCCAGATGCACAAAACCACAGACAATAGTCATAAATGTTTTTCTTCTTATGTGCATTTGTGTTTCACAAAGTTATAGGAACAGTGAGATATTAATAATAATAACTAAGAACAAAACAGAACAAGTGTAACGACATGCCATAGCAAAGATTATTTAAAGCTTGATGTTTTTATGACTATCATTTTATATTTAATATTTGTGGGCTACAGCTAAAACTCCAGAAAACTAGCTATAGACTTGATGAATTTTATAGATAAGTGGTAGAATTCTCTAAGTTTCAAGACCCAGGCTCAATCTGAGTCCTGGACCTAGAGCAATACCCCAAAGAACATTAGGCCATTGTATGAACTTGGTCCTTACACCTTGTTCACATAGGGATGGATGAGTATCTTGTATCAATCACTCTTTTGCCAGTATTAATTAACAAATAAATAAATAAACAGTTTCTGGAGTCCCTGACCTCTGCACTTCGCATGGCCAGTTTTCTGGAAACCCTCAGCCTCAAATGCCACTCCTTAGGGAGGAAGGTCTTTACAGTGTGAGCTTCTCTGTGCTTTCTTCCTTCAGGCCATTAGCAGTAAGTAGAGTGTGGCTCTCCCAAGATAGGGACTTCACCAACCTTGTTCACTGTGCTCCCAGTGAACACAACGACTGACTGCTCTGCTCATACAGAATTAGATATTGGTTGTGAGAGTGAATATAAGATTCTGCCTTCCTTCCTTCCTTCCTTCCTTCCTTCCTTCCTTCCTTCCTTCCTTCCTTCCTTCCTTGTTTCTCAAGACAGGGTTTCTCTGTATTGCTTTGGAGCCTGTCCTGGAACTCGCTCTGTAGAGCAGGCTGGTCTCAAACTCACAGAGAGATCCGCCTGCCTCTGCCTCCTGAGTGCTGGGATTAAAGGCGTGTACCACCAATGTCTGGCATAAGATACTTTCTTAAAGCAGACCTTCTCAAAAAGAAGTGGTCCCTGCTTCTCCAGATCTGATGAAGGGACTTTTTAGACACAGTTCCTGTAAATAGTTATGTCACCTCTTAAGCATTTCCTTTAGCTTCAAGAGGTTCCTAATAACTACTATTATCTATTGAAAAACCATTAATTAATTAATTATCACAAATATCATTTTAATGAATCTTAGCAATGGGGTTTTAAATTAATCTGGAATGCTATCATTTAATGGTTTTAAAGAAGAAAAACAAGCCTGTGATGGATGGTCATGATATTTAAAAAATGTTTCCCAGAGATATTAAAACATTTCCTCTGGCTGTTATCATTTGTTTCCAACTCATGATTTTCTCATGGTTTTGAGCATAATCAGTGTCAAACTGGTTTGACTCTCCAGAAATTGAGTGAGGGCAGGATGCTACCAAGGAGTAGTCAACCCTGACCTCTTGGGTCATTTTAACACAGAGGCTTATGGTTTCTGGATCAAAATTAGACCACTTATTTATATTTTTATAAAGGAACTATTATCAAATTGAATAAGCTATACATAAAGCTACCATGTATCAGGTTTCCAGGTCTTGACTTACACATAGTCCTTTAATTCTCATAATAGCCTTGCAAGTTAAAATCCATATCTTTATCATGTGGCCCAGCAGACTGAAGCCAGAGCTGTCAGAAAACACATTGCTAGCCATCTGCCAAGCCAAGGCCAGACTTAGCTAGTCAATCAAGATGCCCCTCCCACCAGAGGCAGTCATTCCTTCTTTAAATTTAGTTTCCCATTCATATTAACACTGATAAATTAATGTCTGTCATTTTAGCAATGAATGTTGCTTTGTGTAACTTTTACCAAGTAACTCTATAGCCCGAACATATTTATTTAGTAAGTACTGTAACCTTAAAACATACACTAAGAATTAGACTCAGTCTGCACTACCAAGAAGTTAGACATATAGGTGAGCATGGTGGCGCACATCTGTAATCCCAGAACTTTTAAGGCAGAAGCAGGCAGACCTTTGTGAATCTGAGGCTAGCCTGGTCTACAGAGTGAGTTCCAGCATAGCCAAAGCTACACAGAGAAGTCTGGAAAAACCAAACCAAATCTTTTGTTTCACTTAAAATTACTCTTAAGTGGGGAAAAATATCAGATTAAAAAAACCTTTAGAGGCATAGCTAGGGAGATGGCTCAGCAAGTAAAATGTCTACACAGCAACTGTGAGGACTAAGTGAAAAACAGAAATAAAAGGACATGAGGGCTCCTAAGAGGTTGCGGCTTTATTATAGATATAGGGAGAATATACAGGCAGAGGCAGAGAATCTGGGAGAGTCTAGAACAGTCATGACTGGCAGACTGAACCAGGCCATGTTGCAAAGGGGGGAGGAGAAGGGGAAAATGGGTCAAAAGGCCAGGAAGGCTAGAGGCCAAAAAGGGCAAAAGGCACCACTGTAGCTGAAATGGCCAAGTTACATAGGGAAGGGCAGCCCAGAAAGGGCAGCCCAGGGAGAGTTCAAGGTAGTGGGCAGGGTACACCAGCCTGGAGGACCCCTAATGGGTGGGGACTGAGGGATACTAGGGGAGCCTGATGGCCAGAGTCTTGCTTTGATACCTTAATAGGCACCTCAGTTAGGCTTTTGTCATGGGTTTGAGACCAAACATGGACCAGAGTTGGGATCCCCAGAATCCACAGAAAAATCCAGGTGGGTATAGTGGACAGCCTGTGCATAGGGCGTGAGTATGTAGGTGATCAGTCCCAGGGTAAGATGGCTACATAGACTAGCCTAAGGGTTTAGCTCCATATTCAGTGGAAGACCCTGCCTCAGTCTATCCGTTGGAGAACAATTAAGGAAGCCACTTTAAGTCAACTTTGGGATGTACATGCACCATTCATATGTGCCCACACACCCAGACATGCAAATAGACAAACAAGTAATTTTTTTTTCTGAAGACAGAAATCATCCTCAAGCTAAAGACTACTTGTCGCTCTATAGCTTATGCTACGGTGTTGTTCTTTAACTACCAGGCAATTTGGTTGAGTTCTCTCCTACAGCATGAATCATAGATGAGGCTCTGCTGAAATCCCATTTTAATTCCAGCCTGTACTCAGTCAAACTGTATGGTGTAACAGTTGGAAAAATAAATGAGGACATTTCATACATATCTCTTCTTATCTCGCATTCTTCCTCTTCAACTCCAGCTTTCCCCCTAGTGCATTTTTCTCTGGGTTTTGCACAATTCCTGTTTAAAGGAGGCCTGCCTTTCCAGCCCAGGGCAGCTCCACCCTTTCTTCTCACAGCCCCAAAGTGAATCTGCACAGTAATGAACCGTGTAAGGGAAGACTGACATCATCGCTTAGTGGCCTTGAGCTGCTTTACACAACATCCACCTTGCCATCAGGCAGGGCTGGAATTCGATGGTTAATTCCCTGTGCAGTAAGGGACCTGCTGCCGTGGAGCAAACTTCAGTACCTCCTTATATTAAAAACAAACAAATAAACAAAAAACAAAGGCTACACGCTTTCTAGTAGGAAGGTAAGGAAGTCAAGTTCGTCTGTGGTGCGATGCTGGCACTTCAGTCCACGTGCTTTTCATTTGCTGAGAGGCTTCCTTGGCAGTGAACTCCTTTTCTTCAGAGTTACGGCAGAGCCTCTAGGAAGCTGGGGTGGGACATTTGTATTGTCCTGACTGACTGACAAAGGCTATAAGGACAACAGGCTTTCAGCTCGACACTACAGGTTGTACTGAGTGTGGATGGTGACAACCCTCGAAAATCACATTTATTGTGACTTTTCCTGATGCTTCAGAACCTTTGAAATGGGCCAGGATGTCCCTTGTGGTATGATGAGCATTGATTTTCTGATGGAGGAGGACATCTCATTCTGCGGAAAACACGGGGAATTTGTGTCAGAACTGAAAAATCCCTTATCTTTAACCATCATTTCAGCTGATGCGTTCTGAACATTTTGAACAAGAAGCTTGCTGAGCTTGTAGTTTCTGACTTGTACTTCTTGATAAGCAAAAACAAAGCAAAACAAACAATGCTAATTTAAGGCTAACTGTAGCTTTCAGTATTTTTGTTGTTCTGGTTCTATGCATGTGCTGCTGGTTTTTACCCTCCCCAGTGTGGAATCGTGTAAACGTTGTCAGTGATTGGAAAGTAGAGCTCTAAAGAAAGCCGTGTTTGATCTGAAACACTTGAGAGCCGAAGTGGTAATAGGTCTGATTTCAGAGTCAGCATGGGAGTCAAGTTCAGATTGTATTAAATAATCGTGAAAAAAGTTCAGCTTTAGTGGTTTTTCCAAATGTTGAAGAACATTGATTCAGCAAGGCATATCAAAATAAACAGTTGATAGTTAATGCTCAGCGGAGCTGGAGGGCGCTGTGTTTCCAAAAGGAGTCTGATTTTCACGGTGTTGTTTCAGATTCACATTACTTGTTTTGAAGAAGTTTGAACTTAAAGGGGCAAATGGCATGGTCTGCACTGTCAGGGTTCATCTGTTTAGTTGGTAACATTTTGACTGTGCTGAAAGTGACAAAAAATCCCCAGTACAACAGTCATGGAAAGCCAGCAACAAGACAGGCTACGCATGTAAGTGTTTAGCTTCCGATATCTGAACTTACATTCAGAGGGAGAAGGTTCTGTGACTGTAACACATGTGACCCCTACATGGAGCATCTCATAATTAGGTGTGATGAACTCGGGCAACACATTTTGGGGGATGGAATTTGGAAATCCTCTTTGGGAGAGGGAAAGAGGTGAACGTGACTCTGGGAAGGTGAGCCCAAGGTGATGCATTTGTATGGCAAATATGTTATGGTTCATGACTTTTTTTTGTTTCTTGTGAAAACTGTTAAATAAATGTATTTACTCAGTTCTTTAGAAAAATTCTCAAAAACAGAGACTAGTGTCTGCTTTCTTCATCCCACCCATTTCTTTATTTTACCAATCTGAGGGTGTCTGCAAAGTACCTTGAACAATTTAAGAAGTGGGAAATATATGAAAACTTTTTTTTTTCCCCCTGGGAGAAGGCATGTGAACTGAAGCTGAGAGAGCAGAGTCTGTAGTATTGTGTACCGTGTCTATTTCATTCACGATGTTGTGACAAGATGGGCTAGCTCATAAACATCAGAAATTTTCCCTTGTGGTGGGCCATGGTGATGGCATGGCTAAATTTTGGTGTAAGCCTTCTTCTTGGCTTGAGACTGCGAGCATTTCTTTGTATACTTCTCAGTGTGGAGACATAACAAGAAAGACTTCTCTGGGGTCCTCTTTTCAAGGACACCAATCTCATTCACAAGAGCTGACCTCATAACCTAATCACCTCCTAAAAAGCAGTGAACTAGAGATTAGAATTTTCAAGACTACAAATTTGTAATCCATTTCATTTTTACAGGTTTCAGTTTGCAAGAGTACCTAACCATAAAAGATGAGGCCTGGCATCCAGCTATCATTCAATAAGTCAAGCCAGACATTTTACACTGAAACTAGTTGGCCAGGTGGGGGACCTTAGTCTGGCTCTCAAAGAATTACCATATGGTTTTCAGCTCTAACGGCAGGAGAAGAATATTAATAACAATGACAGCCGGGTGTTGGTGGCTCACATCTTTAATCCCAGCACTTGGGAGGCAGAGGGCAGGCGGATCGCTGTGAGTTCAAGGCCAGCCTGGTCTCCAGAGCGAGTGCCAGGATAGGCTCCAAAGCTACACAGAGAAACCCTGTCTCGAAAAAACCAAAAAAACAAAAAACAAAAAATAAAAAAGTAACAATGACAAAGGGGTCAAGTAATGAAGTTTGCCATCCATATTCTCATCCTTGACTTGGTAGCCTATATTTAAAGTATAAATGGCACTTTTCTTTTTTTAAGATTTATTTATTTATTACATATACAGTGTTCTGCCTATGTGCCAGAAGAAGGCACCAGATTGAATTGTAGATGGTTGTGAGCCACCATGTGGTTGCTGGGAATTGAACTCAGGACCCTATTCTGAGCCCTCTCTCCAGCCCCTAACTGGCACTTTTCTTGTTGCCTTACAATGACTTGAAAAATTATTAGTAATATATAGTCCACTGATGTTAGGTAGAGGACATTCAGCCCCTCTCTATTAAATTGCTAAATGAGTGAATGAGTCTAGGTGATATTTTGATGCACATCAAGGAACTTCATACTGGTATGTGTGCTCAAAAATTTCCCTCTTGATGATTTTCAAATATAGGCCTCCTAGTAGACACAAACTATCAAAAAATGTCAAGCATATCCACGGTTCTATACACAAATGACTAACACTTACCTAGAGCATAATTGTTGCTATGACAAATAATTATTTACTAATATACTAAATTATTTTTAAAAACTATAAGATTTATCATTGTATATTAAAATGTTCTAGATTTAGAATAAATTGATGTTTTACACTGGTGTATAGCTACAGACAATGTGCTTAGCTGCAAGTAAGAAATCCTATAATCTTCATGAGGGATAATTTCTTATTATCTGTGTAGGTGTGTGTATGTATCTGTATAAGTTGCTGCCATCTGCAAATTTTAAAGATAAATTATGATGGGCTTAACTTCCTAATCAGTTTAGTTTGTTGTTAGAATATCCTTTGTACTAGTCAAGATTAGAGAGAGAGAGAGAGAGAGAGAGAGAGAGAGAGAGAGAGAAAGGAACGAATGAATCTATCTATCCATCTACCTACCTACCTACCTACCTATTTATAGAAAGGGGAGTTTTTTTTAGAATGACTTATAGGCTATGATCCAGCTAATCCAACAATGGCTGGTTATGAACAGAAAGTCAAAGAATGCAGTAGTTGCTCAGTCCATGAGACTGGATGTTTCAGCTGGTCTTCCATACATCTTGGAATCCCAAAGAAGTAGGCTCTAATGTCAGGGATGGGATGGACTTGCTAGCAAGACAAGAGCAAGCAGACAAAGAGGAAAAGTTTCCTTCTTCAGTATCCTTATAGAGGCTTCCAGCAGAAGGCGTGACCCGGATTAGAAGTGGGTTTTCCCTGATCAAATGATCTGTATTAAAGGTGTGTCTTCCTGCTCAGATCTGTCTGGATTAGTCGTGGATCTTCCTACTTCAAATTAAGCAGAAGTCTCCCACAAGAGTGCCCTCCATTTTTGTGTTTTAGGTAATTCCAGATGTAGTCAAGTTGACAACTAATAATAGTCATCATATCCTTCTTTTATTATTTTCAGTAACTAGACCTTAAGACACATTATTTATGTCTATTCTAGAGCAGAATTACATATAACTCTTCAAAATCATATTGAGTAGAACTTTATGGTGCTCTGTCTATGAGTTGTGTGTTATTTAAATCATTTGGATTATAATACCAAAGTATAAGTAATAATTGCTCATTATTCTCAACTTCAGAGGTTGTAGTGTAACAATATAAAATCATGACTGTGACGACAGGGCTGCCCATAGTGAAGTGAGAGCAACTCATAAAAGCTGCTAGCAACAAGTTGACTTTTAAAGTTTCTTCTCTTTTGATTTTGTGTCACTAAGCTCTTTGTCTCTTTACAGTGGACTATGGTCAAGGGTTTAGAGAAGGAAAGGAGGAAAAGTAGATAATGGTGTTATAAATACATCCTCACTACTAAGACAAAACAAACACACTGGTGAAGATACTTGTTACTATGCCGGATGACTTGAGTTCCATACCTGTGACCTACATGACAGCAAGAGAGAACCAATTGTCCCTTGACCTCCATTTACATACCACACATGCACCCTCACCTCCCACACACATACATATATAATAAATCAAAAGATGAAAGTTTAATATACCCATAAAGGTCAAAAGCTGTGTCCTATTATGAAGTATCTACCATTTCTTTATATATATAGAAAATGGCTCTCTAGCTTCAAGTTATCAGAGCTAGGTCTAGGGTCAGGCAAGAGAGATTGTCACATTAGTATAAAATTTAAGAAGTTGCCAGAATACCAGTAATCAAGATAGACTAAATTTTAGTAACACAGATCCATGATGAAAAAAATGTTGGTATCGCAGATGAAGGTGGAACCCTAACTCTGAAGCTTCAGAACCCTGCCCACTGCTTCCCCATCCCACTCCTGTGTATCACACTGAGGATATTAGCTTATTTCTAGATAATTATAATAGTCACTGACTTTAATCATAATTGTAATAATCACTGAACCACGGTGATTTATTATAAAGAGGCTCTTATTCCTCAGTCATTTCATAAAGCCATGCCCCATCATGTGAACAAGCTGCTTAGCTTTGGACTCTTCTCTAATTGGGGGGAAAATGCATTGTTACTAAAGATTTCAAATTGCATGCAAGCTTGACTCTTTTGAGGTTCATTCATCTTTAATTACTATCATGCTCTTGCTAGTTTGAACCTGCCCTCTCTCTTGAAGAGACAGATATAACAAGAGAGTTTGGGGTGGGGAGAAGCTGAGCATGCTGAGCAGAGTGGGAATAAGCATCATGTGGCCAAGAACAAGCCCAGGGTGACTTCAGTGACAGCTGCAGTTCACAATGGGGATGCTGCCGAAAGACACCTTCTTAAGGACACAAGGAGACAGCTGCTGCTTGGGACTAAGACATCTGGGGGAAATGGTTGAAAAGAAGTATCAAGGAAGTTGAGGAAAAAAAATCCATGAAGTCTTATATCACTTATTTCCAGGGAAAAGTGAGGGTATATATAGGCTCCCACACCGGAAGGAACACAGACTAGTAACTGCTTCAGAGCTGGTGCTTATTAAAAGACTCGACCAAAGAGCTGGACCTCACCTCTCTATTATTCCTCATAAGACTATATTCTTAGATTGTAAAAAGAAAGATAAATTCACAAATACATGTGGATCAAAATAGAAAGAATACTTTTATTTTAAAGCACAAGTTAGACTATCAAATACAAATTTTTAAAAATAACAAATTTAATTTTGTAAATGTGGGGAAGAATGGAAGAATCATAACCACAGAGTACCAGGAAGGTTAAAATACCAGAGATGAAAGGAGACTTGGGGAAACAGGGAGAAGTTAAAAATTCAGAGAGAATTAAAAATTTCCATATGGACAGTTTCAAACATTTTCAGAGATAAAGTGGCTAGTGTAATGAAGCCCTGTGTACCCACTGTTTAGCTTCGTCAGAGAACTCACCACCAGCTTGCTTCTATCCATTCCTCATCTCTTAGAATGTTTTGATACAAATATTACATTCATTTATGTCTTCATTCATAAATATTTCAATATCTATTTCTAAAAGGTAAGTTTTGAAAGATATTATTTAAAATTTATAATCAAATCTCAAATCTGCTAATTCCTCAACAGCATAAATTTTTCATTGTCTCATTCAAAATGAAGTTTAAATATGAATCTGAAAGATTATATTGGTCTGTCTTCTAAATTTATTTGAATCTATAGATAACCACTTATTGAAATGATTTTAATTTTAATTTTATTTTAAATGATCCTCATGTGATTTTTATATTGAAATTTATTTATTGAAGAAACTGGGTTCCTTATTTCATAAATTACCCATGTTTTAGATTCATCATCATGATGTCATTTAGCAGTTTCTTGCTCTAATATTTCTGGTAACCTATTAATTAATTATAGGAGCCTGATATAATCCTGGCTCTACTTTCTCAGTAAGAATATTTCATATGTGATATGCATGTATTTATATGATATCTGGCAGTGTCTTTTCTGAGAAACATTGCCAAGAGTTACCTGCATCTATTATTTCATCAGGATTGCAGATATGTGACATATAATTCTTTATTAAGGATATTATGCTATCATTAATTTTTTATCCACTCGACTATTGCTATGAAGAAAAACAAAAAGCTTTAAATAAAAGGACACTGGCCGGGCATTGGTGGCACACACCTTTAATCCCAGCACTCGGGAGGCAGAGGCAGGCAGATCTCTGTGAGTTCGAGGCCAGCCAGGATAGGCTCCAAAGCTACACAGAGAAACCCTGTTTCGAAAAACCAAATAAACAAATAAATGGACACTGTTAAGTGAGAGCGCCCTCACACACGCAAATATGTATATATCTTTATCATCTATATTTATATCTATATAAAACATTAAAAAACTGATCTCACTGCACGTTTCCACTTCCTTTTTTCCTTCTTTTTCCAAGCATAGTGGTACAATCTTGTTTCTCTCTCTCTCTCTCTCTCTCTCTCTCTCTCTCTCTCTCTCTCTCTCTCTCTCTCTCTCTCCTTTGAAATCACCCAGGCTTCTGGAAATAGAGGAGATCAAGGGTGGGTAAGAATGGGAACTCAGAGTCAGATTAGAGGACTTTGCAACAATCCACCTAAGAGTGGCTTGATTGAAGGAGAAAGGAATAGCAGAGATGGAAAGTAATTGGATTCGGGACCTGTTTAAAAGATGGAGATGATAAGACTTGCCAAGAAAATGAATGTGGGGATATAAGAGAAAGAGAAGAATAAAAACTGCTTTTAAACTTTGGGCCCAAACATCTGGAAAGACTGACATGAGAAGTATTCCTAGGGGAAGACTGTGAGCTCAGAGGAGACAAAAAATGAACAGTCCAGTGGATATAACAGCTAATTGAATGACAGTGTCCATGCTAGTGAATGGATGGATGCCAGCAGCAAGAAGATCCTGAGAGCATTTGGTGGAACATGTGCATTGACCTGACTTTCTGTTAATGATTGGGGTCATTTTTTTCCTTTGACATGTGTGAGGTATAAGCTTAAGTGTGGGGTGAAGAAAACAATCCAAAAGGATTCTGGACAATTACAGGATAGATTGAACAATTCAAGGTAAAGTTAGCCTACACGCAGTCTTGTCAATTTGATCTGTCCAGGCAATGTCTCTTTCATAGTATTGCTATTTAAATGCAATGTTTGCTCAAACAGATCTAACTCAAATATCAACCTGCCCTTCCTCATAATGTGCCTTTGATTAAGTTCAACAATGTCTCTTATCTATTAAAAATGATATCAATATGTTCAAAATGAAAAACCTCTTTCTATGCTCTATCTATTCACACCCTATCATATATTTAACTATATGTCATCTACCTTTTCTATTTTTATTATATTCTATATGTATGTGTGTCCCGCGCAAGCTCTGTATTTCTCGCCAGCAAGAAATCATACGCAGGACACTCGGATCCTTCTGCAGGAAAGCTTTAATGCGTCTTGAGAGGAGAGCATAAGCTTACCAGAGCGGAGACACTGAGCCAAGAATCCCGTCCCCTAATAAAGGCTGGCAGTCGCCGCCTGGGACGTGTCACCCTATGATTGGCTGTAGCTCATCCGGCCATATGACGCCACGGAATAGGCAGAGATCAAGGAATGGAAATTTACCCAGCGCCTGCGCAATAATCTTGTTTACATTCGGTGCCTGCCGGATGCAGGCGCCATCTTGTAATGGAGAATGCAGGGACGGCTCCCTACATATCCCCCTTTTTTTATTAATTAATGAAAAGGCTTTATATTATTACAAGCAAATAGGTCACCCATATGTTGAGGGATAGAGGCAGAGGTTGAACCTTCCCAAAATCAAACATTAAGACTGTGTACGGGAGTCGCAACTAGGCTGTTAGCTTGACCCGAAGCACTCTCGACCTGTCCTCTGCCGTTTTTCTGGGAAAGGGAGACTAGGGCAGGCAACCCTTATGCAGGACAACATGCCTCCCAGAGAAGCCTGCATATTGGGCAACTCTCTGTGCGATGCCTTGCTCGACATCCCTCATGGGCTGCTCAAGCCAGGCACTCTACCCTGTGCAATGAGCCTAGGCTCCGGGTGTGCAAGAGCTGTCTGGCCAGCGGCCTATTGCTTCCTTGTTCCAAAGCTACAAGCGCTTGGGCGATAACCACCTTGTCTCTCTTAGTTTGAGCCCTGAGCTTACAGACCAGCCAGAGAAGCAACATCAATCCGCAGCAAACGGCTGCACCAAACAATCCCACCTCTACCCATTTCCTTAAAATAGGAGACAGCTGAAGCAATCCATGATGACAGTCCCTCCGTCAAGGACAGGAGTTAATCTGGATAATAGCGGCTCTCAACTCCCGGGGAGAGGGTGGAGTTCCGACTTTTGAGGGTCCAAAGGGGCTCTTCGGGTGAGTCTTTCCGGGATCCACAGGGGATTCTCTTCATCCTGTGGAAAAACATATATCGCTCCCCTGGATCTTATGAGAATAGGATCCGGGCCTCTCCAAAGACCAGTTAAGACATCTTTCCATTTTACCATCTCCTCTGAGGTATGACGCTTGGCCGCTGTATGGCCCTGAGCGTCGGTGTTTAGAAAATTAAGGGTAAAGAGTGCCATGGATATTGCAACTCTTGGCACCGAGGGTAAGGATGCTCCCATTCCCTCCTTTTGTTTGATTAAATAAGACTTAAGTGTGCGATGGGCACGTTCCACAATGCCTTGTATAAGGTAGGCCAGTTAGATGGGTAATTTCCATCTGTCTGCAGAAGTGCTGGAACTTTTGAGAGGTATAAGCCGGCCCATTATCTGTTTTTAAGAAGCACACAGGTGGCTAGGTAAAGTCTTATTTCTGTAATACAGCTGAACTTCCTTAAACAGTAGCTTAACTTCTTTCTGAGGCAGGGTTTTTTTTGTGACTTTGGAGCCTGTCCTGGAATTCGATCTGTCGGACCAGGCAGGCCTTGAACTCATAAAGATCCATCTGTCTCTTACTCCCGAGTGCTGGGATTAAAGGCGTATGCCGCCAACGCCCAAAACTTAAAGGCGTGTGTCACCAACACCCTGAGCTTAAAGGTGTGTGCTACCAACATAATAGATTAGCATCTTTTACAAAACAAGAACTTTACATTGTCAGGCTTTGCTTAAGAATAATTCTAAATTGAAGCTCTTTAAGTACAAACATTAATAAAATCAAACATTTGAAAACTGGTTTTAAAAAGAAATTTAAATTTCCTTAAGGTCTTTCTTTAATATATAGAAGTATTAACATTTTAAATCTTAACTGAAAAACTTGTTTCTTAGATGGTACTTCTAATTTCCATGCGGTAACCTTTAGTTAAGATGGCGGTCTAAGTATCCTTTTTTTTAACTTTAGCAAAATGGCTACCGTCAGTCATGTGACCAGCTACAAAATGGCCGTACCAGGAAATAGAACATTTTAAAACAAGTATACATAAATTACTTGAGCAACTTTAGGATATGAGGCTTTTTCCAGGCATCCCAGGCCTCCAAGCAGTGTTGAATAACATGCACGGCCTTTTCCCCTATCAAAGACTGGGAAAGCCATCTGTAATTTTTTCTGCTCCTTTGATGGTAAAAAGGAGTCGGTACCAAATAGTGGGGGTGCTGATGGAAGCACACCCGCTGGCATTTTTGGCAGCCGATATCTATCGGGGTGGTATCGTGCTGCTTCTTTCTCTAGCTCTGCTTCCTTGCTAGAGTCTAAAATCTCAGAGTCTGAGCTGCTCAGCTCCAAGGCTTCCAGTTTCGTTGCAGGGAAGAGGCTAGGTTTTGAGTCTTTATTTCTCTTAAATTTACCGGGGTGTGACCGGTTATTCCCTATTTTCTCTCCCTCCTTTTTTGTTTCTTTTTCACCTAGCTGAGCTGTTTCCTCTAAAACTTTATCTCTTGAGCTTTTAGAGTCATTAGAGCTATCAAGATTTAAAGCTTTAAACTTATTTACAGAATCATCTAACAAATTATTCACTCCCTTGTCAGTAGACATCCCAGGAGGTCCTTTTTTCTTATTTATTGCTGTTTCTCTTAACAAATTATTCACTCCCTTGTCACTAGACATCCCGGGAGGTCCTTTTTTCTTATATTTTATTGTTAGGCGCGCCCCATCTCTCATCACATTCGGTTTCTGATATGTAATTCTGGACTTCTTTAAGATTGCTACAACAGTGAGAAAAGTCAAAATAGCTCCTAGTAAAAGCATAGAAGCCTCTATATTAACCTCCCACAATAGCAACATTCCCAAGCCAAAGTCCAGAAAAATCATACCTCTCCGAATTTACCACCCTGCAGTTCTGAATCCGCCTCGTTAGAGGGGTCTCCGAGGTGCTGGAAATGTTCACATGTTCCCGGGTTTCGGCACCATATGTCCCGCGCCCGCTCTGTATTCCTCGCCAGCAAGAAATCATACGCAGGACACTCGGATCCTTCTGCAGGAAAGCTTTAATGCGTCTTGAGAGGAGAGCATAAGCTTACCAGAGCGGAGACACTGAGCCAAGAATCCCGTCCCCTAATAAAGGCTGGCAGTCGCCGCCTGGGACGTGTCACCCTATGATTGGCTGTAGCTCATCCGGCCATATGACGCCACGGAATAGGCAGAGATCAAGGAATGGAAATTTACCCAGCGCCTGCGCAATAATCTTGTTTACATTCGGTGCCTGCCGGATGCAGGCGCCATCTTGTAATGGAGAATGCAGGGACGGCTCCCTACATATGTGCACTTGCACATGCTTGTGTGCCAAAATGGCATGCATGCAGAAGCCAAATGACAACTTTTAGGAAAATTTTGTTTTGACTTTTGTTTTCTTCTACCTTGTAGATTCTGAGAATTGAACTCAGGTCATCAGGGTTGGCAGCAAGAACTTTTATCAGATGAACCATCTATCCATTCATCCATCCATATCTATCTATCTATCTATCTATCTATCTATCTATCCATCCATCCATCTACATACCCATCTACCTATCATCCATCCATCCTCCCTTCTATATTGAATTAACTATTGAAAGGTAAAGATTACAGAGGCATTAGTGAACTTCTTGTGATGTGTTAAGACTTAACAATTCCCTAGGACTTTAAACCTTACTTCCCTAGAAGTTTTCTTGCCAGCACTGTTCCCCAGCTGCACCCAGAAATGTCAGTTCCCCTCTCTTCATCTTTCTTCATTCTGTGTTCACCCACTTATGCCTTAAGCTGCTAAGCAAGTTTATGTTTTCTATCATAGTTAAGTCATTCTGTTACCCTAAGTAGTAAGAGTAAATGGCCAACGAAATGCCCTTTTACTCATGTCAAGAGACACTCACTGAAGCTGCTATAGTGTCACTCATGGCAGTCTGTGGGATCTAAATGCAAGCTTTTCTGTTTGTTTTCAAATTGAACTAAATGCTCTATAAATTCCATAAAAACTCCTAGACATCACCATAACAATTTCTATAGTAATAATGGGACAAGTGATTTTATTTTAAGTAGATTTATAATGTGCCCAAACATTTATTGTGCAAGGCAATGTGAGACATTTTTATATTCTTGGTTAACAGCTGATGTAGTCATAAGCATGAAATAAACCATTATAAATAATAAAACTACAAAATACATTGAAAGAAGAGCTAAACACGTGCTAGTAGCTTATAATTTGTATCTTTTATAAACATAGCAATTACTGGAGAGTATTCATACAATGACTTATGGCTAGTGAATTTAATTTAACAATGTTTTATGGGTATTCGGTGATAACTGTTAACCGTATGTCAAGGCCTAGAGAGATGGTTCAGCCCTTGAGAGCTTTTTTCTGTGCAGCCATGAAGACTGGTGTTCAGATCCCAGCACCCGTACAATAAGCTGGGTGCCCAACAAATATCTGTAACTACAGATCCAAGGAGTCTGATGTCTTTGTGCATGTGTTTATGCATATACACACACTCATACAGACACGCAAATTTTTACGACTTGCTATGTCAACTGACCAACACAAGAATGATATCTCTTTGTTTTTAAGGCTATACATAAGCAACACAGAGAAAGCATATTTCATACCTACAAAATCTAATCCTTGTGGCTGCCACATTTTTGCTTTAGTCATCATTTAGATTTCTTCTCTATTTAATGATCAAGTTTTTTAAATTATTTAAATCACAAAACTGATTAAATCTTTGCCAGTTCTGATGTCAATGGAAATGCTTGAGTAGAGTGGTTTTTATATCAGAGAGCATTCTTGGCCTTCTCCCTGTAAGGTGGTAATTGTGTAGTCTTTTGGGGGGGGTTGTTTTGTTATGTTTTGTTTTTGAGACAGGGTCCCTCTGTATAGTCTTGGCTATCCCAGAACTCTCTCTGTTGACCAGGCTGGCCTTTAACTCAGAGATCTGCCTGCCTCTGCCTCCTGAGTGCAGGAGGGATTAAAGACATGTGCCACCATTCCTAGCTCGTGTAGTTGTATTCAAAGGTCAAAATAAAAAGACCTGTAAGTTCTTTTCTGATATGTCTCCTTTTTAAGTCGATTTCTCCCTTGAAGTTAAGATGGTGTGGAAGTGGTAAGTAAGGAGGCCTGGTGGCTGAGTTGAATTCCAGCACCGCCATTCACTTTATGTCTATGTGGCAGGTTACATGTGCTCCCCTGTCCCACTCACCACTCACCACACGAAGGTAAAGTAGCAGTACTTTTCTCATGGGGTTCCTGTTAGGATAAAGTACTCATTAGTTCCTGGAATAAGAAAGCACTATACAAAGTCATTATTGTTGTCCAACCTAAGGCCCTCATGTCACATGGGCAGCTTATGGCATGTCATAAACTAAACAACCCAGCAAGTAAATCATAAAAAAGAAACTACTGCCCTCTGAGCCCTTCTCATATCTCCTAGTGGTCACTGCCCCTCTCCAAGGGGAACCACTATCCTGGCCTCTCATTAGTTGTACTGAGAGCCATTCATAAGCCATACTATTCTGAAGTTATAAGGGACCATGGTGTAGCATTTTGTTGTTGTTGTTAATTTATCTAAGACTTTATCTATTTGCCAGGGACTCTCTTAACATAGAGTTTATGTTTTGGTTTCTAGGTTGAAAAAGCTCCTGGAGCAAGAAAAGGCTTACCAAGCCCGCAAAGAAAAAGAAAATGCTAAGCGGCTCAATAAACTCCGAGACGAACTTGTGAAACTCAAGTCCTTCGCACTCATGCTGGTGGATGAGAGGCAGATGCACATTGAGCAGCTGGGCCTGCAGAGCCAGAAAGTCCAGGACCTCACTCAAAAACTGAGGGACGAGGAGGAGAAGCTCAAAGCCATCACCTACAAATCCAAAGAAGACCGCCAGAAACTGCTCAAGTTAGAAGTGGACTTTGAACACAAGGCCTCCAGGTTTTCCCAGGAACATGAAGAGATGAATGCCAAACTGGCTAACCAAGAGTCTCACAACCGGCAGCTTCGACTCAAGCTGGTTGGCTTCTCGCAAAGGATTGAAGAACTGGAGGAGACCAATAAAAATCTTCAGAAGGCAGAGGAAGAACTTCAGGAGCTCAGGGATAAAATTGCCAAAGGCGAATGTGGCAACTCCAGCCTCGTGGCGGAAGTGGAGAGTCTGCGGAAACGTGTGCTGGAGATGGAAGGCAAGGACGAGGAGATCACGAAGACAGAGGCCCAGTGCAGGGAGCTGAAGAAGAAGCTCCAGGAGGAGGAGCACCACAGCAAGGAGCTCCGACTGGAAGTGGAGAAGCTGCAGAAGAGGATGTCTGAACTGGAGAAGCTGGAGGGAGCCTTCAGCAGGAGTAAGTCGGAATGCAGCCAGCTCCACTTGAACCTGGAGAAAGAGAAGAACCTGACCAAAGACCTGCTGAACGACCTGGAGGCGGTCAAGGGTCGCGTGAAGGAACTGGAGTGCTCCGAGAGCAGACTGGAGAAGGCCGAATTAAGCCTCAAAGATGACCTCACGAAGCTGAAGTCCTTCACTGTGATGCTGGTAGACGAAAGGAAAAATATGATGGAGAAAATAAAGCAAGAAGAGAGAAAAGTGGACGGGTTGAATAAAAACTTTAAAGTGGAACAGGGGAAGGTTATGGACGTCACGGAAAAACTAATTGAGGAAAGCAAGAAGCTTTTAAAACTCAAGTCGGAAATGGAGGAGAAGGTGGACAGCTTGACCAAGGAGAGAGACGAGTTGATGGGTAAGCTGCGAAGCGAAGAAGAGCGGTCCTGTGAATTAAGCTGCAGTGTCGACTTGCTCAAGAAGCGGCTTGACGGCATAGAGGAGATGGAAAGGGAAATACACAGAGGTAGGTCGTGCAAGGGGCCCGAGTTCACCTGCCCAGAGGACAATAAGATCAGGGAACTGACGCTTGAAATCGAGAGACTCAAGAAGCGTCTCCAGCAGTTGGAGGTGGTAGAAGGGGACTTGATGAAGACCGAAGACGAGTATGACCAGTTGGAGCAGAAGTTCAGAACCGAGCAGGATAAGGCAAACTTCCTCTCCCAGCAGCTGGAGGAAATCAAGCACCAAATGGCCAAGAACAAAGCCATAGAGAAAGGAGAGGCTGTGAGCCAGGAAGCCGAGCTGCGACACAGGTTTCGGCTGGAGGAGGCTAAAAGTCGTGATTTACAGGCTGAGGTGCAGGCTCTCAAGGAGAAGATCCATGAGCTGATGAACAAGGAAGACCAGCTGTCTCAGCTCCAAGTCGACTATTCGGTCCTTCAGCAAAGATTTATGGAAGAAGAAAATAAGAACAAGAATATGGGGCGGGAGGTTCTCAATCTGACCAAAGAGCTGGAGCTCTCCAAGCGCTACAGCCGCGCTCTCAGGCCCAGCGGGAACGGCAGGAGGATGGTGGACGTGCCAGTGGCTTCCACCGGCGTGCAGACCGAGGCGGTGTGCGGGGATGCTGCGGAGGAGGAGACCCCGGCTGTGTTCATTCGCAAATCCTTCCAGGAAGAAAATCACATCATGAGTAATCTTCGACAGGTCGGCTTGAAGAAACCCATGGAGCGGTCCTCCGTCCTCGACAGGTATCCCCCGGCAGCAAATGAGCTCGCCATGAGGAAGTCTTGGATTCCTTGGATGAGAAAAAGAGAAAACGGCCCCTCTACCCCACAGGAGAGAGGGCCTCGGCCGAACCCAGGTGCAGGGCACCCCGGGGAGCTGGTCCTAGCACCAAAGCAGGGCCAGCCCCTGCACATCCGCGTGACACCGGACCATGAGAACAGCACTGCGACCCTGGAGATCACAAGCCCCACATCTGAAGAGTTTTTCTCTAGTACCACCGTCATTCCTACCTTAGGCAATCAGAAACCAAGGATAACCATTATTCCATCACCCAATGTCATGTCGCAAAAGCCCAAAAGCGCAGATCCTACTCTCGGCCCAGAACGAGCCATGTCCCCTGTCACTATTACTACTATTTCCAGAGAGAAGAGCCCGGATAGTGGAAGGGGTGCTTTTGCAGACAGGCCCGCGTCTCCCATCCAGATCATGACAGTGTCTACGTCCGCAGCTCCCCCTGAAGTCGCTGTCTCTCCTGAACCCCAGGAAGTGCCGATGGGAAGGACTATCCTCAAAGTTACTCCGGAAAAACAAACTGTTCCGACCCCGGTGCGGAAATACAACTCCAATGCCAATATCATCACCACGGAAGACAATAAAATTCACATTCACCTGGGTTCTCAGTTTAAACGATCCCCGGGGCCTGCCACTGAAGGCGTGAGTCCAGTTATCACTGTCAGACCTGTCAATGTGACAGCTGAGAAGGAGGTCTCTACAGGCACAGTCCTTCGCTCTCCCAGGAACCACGTCTCTTCACGACCTGGTGCTAGCAAAGTGACCAGCACTATAACCATAACCCCGGTCACAACATCATCCACACGAGGAACCCAGTCGGTGGTGAGAAGCGGAGGACCCACGGTAGATCCCACGGGGAGGGGGGCTGGAGAGCTGGGAGGGGTGTTTACAGGGAGGGGAAAAAGTACATAATTTAAGATTACAGCTGTGCATTAGTTTAGGGGGTGAATATTGATTACATGGGAAATCCTAAGCAAGTACAATTGATTGTTACTTTGTTCTCTTGAAAGTGCATTAAACACACAGGCTGACTACACAGTAGGCTAAGTGACCTCAAGGTGGATTATAACTCTGGCTTTGAGGTCCCGCAAAACTTCTAATTTCTTAGAATGTGAGAGTTTTTTTTTTTTTTAACTTTTATTGATTCTTTGTGCATTTCCCATCATGCATTCTGATCCCACCTATTTCTCTGTCCCCTCACATTTACCCCCTGCCCTTGCAACCTCCCTCCCCCCAAAAAAGCAAAACCAAATTAAAAAAAAAAAAACAAGCAAACAAACAAAAGAGACTGACAGATGAGAGGGGGGGGAGGAGGAGGAGGAGGAGGGAAGGATCTTGTCATGGAAGCTGTAGTGTGGTGGTCACACAGTCTACCCTTTAGTCCATTCATCTTTACTTGCAAGCGTTCATTGCAAGTAGTCATTGGTCAGGCCTCTGGCTTCTGCTCTAGTGGAGATTCTGCTGTTTGGGATCTGTAAGTTGGGGAGACAAATGTCTTATACAATAGCACATACCTCTTAAATGTTAATTCAAACTAACAGGTTAGACATTGTGATTCTACAGAACACATTCTATAGTTTATGCTGAACTCTCTTAAGAGCAAACTCATTATTTAAATGCATGAGCTATGGCCTGTCTACCCACATCTTTAGTATCATTTACACCAATTCTCTGTGCACAGATTCAAGGCAGACTTTAAAGGGTGAATGGTCATTGCTTTGGCAGTAAAGCTTTGAGTTATTGGTTCCCTGGAGTCCAACAGCATTCAGCATTGTTAGCCTTCTCAAATGATGCCGAACTGTGTCACTGAGCAAGCTCTTGTGTCTCTGCATTTTGTAAACAGACAGTGGAGGTGTCAATCGCTGAATTTCAGAGCAGATTCTTCTGCTGTTGCATCTTCTCCCCGTTTCGAAGTTCAGATTGAAAGTCTTGTCCTCTGACTACCACTTAAGCCCTATACAAATAAGATTTACAAACAATTATGCATGATTTCTCAGCCTCAGTGATGGTCTATGTATTTAGTAAAGTAAAAAAAAAAATTAGAGCAGCAAAAAAGATTTAGTAGAACATTGAAATCAGTGAAGCTGGTTCATTTGGGTGTTCATTCATTTACTTTTTATTGAACCTTAGCCACACTTCCACCATGCTGTTTGGTGCTGGTGTGTAGAGATCTGTAGATGTTCCTGAGTCAGTGAGGCAGGACTAGGAGGACTTAGTCATTCTGTGATAAAGGTATGCACCAGAGGAGGTGTCACAGATCAGAAGGCATGGGAAGGAGTGTCTAGACAAGCAGAATGTGTGAAGGCGTGGCCATATGAAGGCACCTAGTGAATTTGGGGCATAGTGAGTGTTCCCATTGTGTTGTAGCAGTGGCTTTGGTGCGGGTGCAGAATCTACAAGCACACACAGGGATTAGTTTAGTTAGTTTAGTTTCTCTGAATAAAGGCAGTCACTGAAAAGTTAATGAATGATCCTGAAGATATTTTACACTATTTATGAAAGGTATTTCTATCAAACATCTGAAGGGACCAACAGGAGAGAACACAGGCTAAAGACAAAGTACCGCTCCAAGTCTCTAGGCTAAAGATAGTATAGGATTAAAGGGTGGTAGCGGCAATGTAAATAGGGACATATTGAAAATGAAAGTGAGAACCAGATATGGTGATTCATGCTAGTAATTCTATCACCCAGGAAGTGGGCAAGAGGGCTGCCGGTTTAGACCAGCCTGGACTGCACAGTAAGAACCTGTCTCAAAAGGAAGAGAAAGAACAAGAATTTAAAAGATTTTACAACAGAGTACATGCAGAGGGTGGCTCAGGGGTTCCTGTCTTTGCTGTATAAGTGGGGTGAGAAATGTAAGATTTGCTGGGCAAGCAGTGTGACACTTTCTGAGATACCTGCGTGATGCTGTCCATGCCCAGTGAGTAGTTGGAAACTAGTTTTGCACTTCAGGAGGGACCGGAGGCTAGAGGTTCTAGGGCTTGGATGCATGGAATTTACAAGCAAGTGGATTCTCAGGGTAGAAGTGGAACCCTTAGTAAAAGGCCTGGGACTAAGACAAGGTGACACATCTAGGAGGCAGGCAGGGTCGAATGGACCATCAAGAGGAGGAAGGACTCATCAGAGCTTGGAAGCATTGGCGACACATATACAGAGACCAAAGCAATGCACTGTGAGGGACATTGTGAGAAGGTGGGTGTGGTCAGAGTGCCAGTTAAAAAGTCTGAGGTCATAAATAGGTGAAAAGAGCCCCTTCCTCTGAAATGACAGGAAGAAAGGACAGTGGCAAGTCTCTAAGAACTAGGCTTTGAGGTTATCTTGTGCGGGGGGTAGAGAAGGTGAACTAAAGTTTGAGAGGGAAATTCAGCATAGATGTTTCAAGAATGGGAAAAGGAAAGGATTCAGAGTAGGTTAGACATCAACTTCAGCTTTCTTAGTCCTTTTCCCTGGGACGGATGCTCCTTTGTGGCAGGAATTATGCTAATGCACAGGTTCAGGGCATGACTGGGAAAACTCACCAACATCCCTTTTGTCCATGTTTTTCTCTTACAGTCAGGACAAGATGGGTCATCTCAGCGGCCTACACCCACCCGCATTCCTATGTCAAAAGGTATGAAAGCTGGAAAGCCAGTAGTGGCAGCCCCAGGAGCAGGAAATCTGACCAAATTCCAGCCTCGAGCTGAGACTCAGTCTATGAAAATAGAGCTGAAGAAACCTGCAGCCAGCAGCACTACCTCTCTTGGAGGGGGGAAGGGCTGAGGGCAGTGGCTAAGGGGGTATGTTATAAGGATGCTACTGCTGCTGTGGAGACAGACCTGACTCTGTGTGTGCCAACCCTTCACATGTACTACTAATTTAAGTTTTAAGTATCTTGTTTATAAAATAACCATCTAATAGTCATGCGGTTTTCCTATTTTGTGCATTTGTTTCAACGCAGAGAAATTGAACTGATTAGCAGAATTGCTGTTTGCTGAATGTTTTGTTGAAGATGCTGGTCCTGAGACAGAATCTGGCCTGAGTTTAGTTTTGCTTCTAGCATGTGGCCCCATCAAATTTAGCTTATCAGTTAAAAAGCCGTCAGTGAGATTTAGGGGCCATGATACATGCTCCTGAAGGCTGGCTCCCAAATTTTCTAATTGTAAGTCAAGTTTAATAGACTTAGTTCTACATTTGTTCCAAAAAAAAAAACAAAAAACTATTTTGAAATAAGACAGAGTTTAACAATTGTCAAATCTTGAGTTTGATATATGTTATGTAAGGGAAAAACTTTCAAAGCTATCATAGGGCCTTTCAAATTTGGAAAAACAAAAGCTCCTAATATGACGTCAGGAAACAATTTGAACATGAAATAAAATGGAGATGAACTGTGGAATCTGAAGAAGAGAGTTTGATTTATTTGTGTGTGTTTGTGTGTATTCTAGAAGTTGTGGCCATCTCGAACCACTCCCAGCATTTCATAGACAGTAACTTTGAACCATTAGGCTCAGAGTTATGCTCTGCTCAAGTGTGCAATTGGTTGCAATTGCAGAACGGTAGAATAGAGCTGCCAAATGTCCCTTTAAAAGCTCTACAGAAATAGTGACGAACAGAAAACAGGAGAAAGCAAGTTCAGACACGTTAATGCCAAGGAAAAAGTGACATCATCCATAGCTTAATTGAATTCAATATTTTCCTTAGTTAAGTATGGACTCTGTTTACAAATGTAGAACAGATCATGATTTGGGGTGTGTGTGTGCCTGTTGGTATGTGTGCTATGGTGACATACTTTATTATTACTGTCAGTTTTACTCATGTTTGAATAATTTTCTTTAATTTTGGAGCATGTTCTAATAAGCATGGGACAGAGTGTAAATTCAGAATGCCATGTGTCTGTGAGATTAACCTTGAAAAAGTAGATTTTGTGCTTCATGGTTCTATAACCACAAATGAGCTCCAGACTGGTAAACTACAGCTTAGCATACAACCATCTCATGCAGGCCATGGCTTTGCCAGAATGTCTGAGCCACATAGGTGAACTTTATAAAATTACAGCAACCACAGACTTACAGATTTGTACATTTTCTTAAATTTCTGAATTCTTAAATTTCCAAAATCACACCAGGCGTTGGTGGCGCACGCCTTTAATCCCAGCACTCGGGAGGCAGAGGCAGGTGGATCTCTGTGAGTTCGAGACCAGCCTGGTCTACAAGAGCTAGTTCCAGGACAGCCTCCAAGGCCACAGAGAAACCCTGTCTCGAAAAACCAACCCCCCCCCAAATAAAAATAAATTTCCAAAATCACGTGGGATAGCACACAGTTTTTGGTATCAGAGAAAGGCATATTGGAAAAAAAAGATGTGTGTTTTGTTTTCAGACTGTGAGCCAATGTTTCATGATGAAACACATCTCTGCATTCCTTTCTGTAGCAGACGCCTTATACCCCACAGAAGGTGCATTGAATAGTATGTTCGATGGTGGGTGTGGCCACCTCCAATCATCTCCACACACTTTAGGCATATCTGCCAACAGCTGCTCATTGGTTCTCAGTGAATATATGAAAATGTGTTTAGCAACCACGTTAACAACAATCCAGAATACTGGGTCAGGACGGTTAAGGAGAAATAGAGATTAGCTAAGACGTATGATCTTTGGACAAGTTTAAACAAGACAGTTTGACAGAATACTGACTTGTGTTTCAGAAAGGATTTTCTATACTCTAATCAATAGTCATCCAACCCCTTCAAAGACAAGGGCATTCTTTGTTTTACTGGTGCCTACCTCGTGTTGGTGAGGTGTGAGGTGATACTGTTCTATGATGTCCTTCGCTCGAGCAATGACAGTGTCCACTATCGTGCGCCTTTCGACTCTGCTTGACCTTCTTTAAGTGACTTACAATCTCAGTGTCATTTGCTGATCTCCCAGCTTTTACCTGCCCACACCATGGTTACTTCTCTTCCTCCTGGAAGTTCCCATCACCCCTGGGAGGGTGCTCAGAAAGGCTTCACAGTGAATGTACAGGATGTTTGTGTGTGTAGATCTGGCATAGAGCCGTGTACAAAGCACAACTGCTAAGACAACTTAGCAGAACAATACATAGTCATTCAGAAATGACAAAAAGTAACCTCCAGGGAAGTTGCTCTTTGTAAATTTAGAACCAACTGTACATTTATCGGGTAGCTTTGTTTTAAAGCACACATTATAAGTGGAATACACAGGGGATAGGAAGTGGAGGATTAAATGCAGCCCGGCTCCATCTCCCGTTTTAAGATGCTGCTTAATGTGCTTTTGTAGGAGTGAATGGGCTAAAAGTCTAGACTCTTTTCTCTGCTGTGAATCCTACTGTATGCTAAAATAAAAGCAGTCTCACAATGACTGATGTGTATAACTACTGTCCGGATCCTGCAGTGAGAAAGTCTAAGAGGTAGGACACACGTCATTCCCAGTTTCCCTGGGATAATGCTTTCTAGGATGTGCTGGTACAATCCACACAGCTAAAGAGGAGACCCTGGTCTTCCACACCTGTGAATCCACCACTGAACATACCGAGGACACCATGATGGCGACTTCCTGCCACACATGGTCCCAGCAATGCTCTGGTACTGGCTATTGCTACAGCATGTCTCTCACGTCAACGCTGTGAGCTTCATATGTAGGTCATTTGCTTAAACAGGGCCACTGGCTTGCTATCATATTTGCAGGAGGACAGGTTGATGGAGATAGCAGTTGGGTCTCTCTCAAGTTGTTAATATATGTCATCAAAGACCTCAGCAGATCCCTTTCTTGGCTGTTTTCAAGAATGAAATGAAGACCCAGCATCGAGGTGTAGCCCAAGGAGAGTATAATTTCAGTGACGAAACATACCCATGAGTGCAAAATGTAAAGAGGACTTGGCTTCCTCATAAATTCAGAGTACTGAGGGAAGAATGAGACTTCTGTGCTGAGCAAAGCATAGGAACATAGGTGAGAGGAGTGCCCGGGGGCTGCTGAGATGGTTCTGGGCTGGGCAGTTGTCTAGCATTGTAACATCCTAGTTTTTATCTGAAGCAATACAAGAAGGGAGATAGTGCGTTAGAGGCTGAAGAACAGAGGGAGGGAGGGAGAGAGAGAGAGAGAGAGAGAGAGAGAGAGAGAGAGAGAGAGAGAGAGAGAGAGAAGAGAGATTCTCTCCCTTCCCCTCCCCCTTTCCATAAGGGCTCTATCACTGTGCTACCTTCCTACCCTTAAACTCTTATTTTTAGCTGTCATTTCTAGACAGGCAATAAATATACCGCAGTGTCTTCCAGTGTAGCAAACCTTTCTCTTCATCTCTGCAGGCTTGTGCAGCCTCTACTGCCTCCATCCATGCCAACCTAAGCCGTTGACAGGATGGTTAACATGCCCTGCCTCTGCTCTCACACTTAACATTTCCTTTTTTATTTTTAAGGGTGCTGCTCTTTAATCATGTGCATTCGTGTGGGCAAATGCAGGGGATTGCAGGTGCTCTTCATAGGCCAGAGATGTTGGATCTCCTGGAGATGGAGTTATCAGAGGTTGTGAGCTACCCGTTGCATATTGACCTCCAGCCCTCTGCAAGAGCAGTGCTTGCTCTTAGCTGCTAAGCCAGCCTCAACAGTTACTCTTGAAAAAAAAAATCCCTGCCATTGTTAAAATATCAGTCCAGGGCAGAAGATAATAAAAATAGTCATTCCTTACTTCCCCCCCATCCAAAGTTTTCCTTGGGGAGCTCTTCTCCAATTCTTGCTCATTTCTCCGTATTTGTATAATGTCCTAGTACCCTAGCATCTTATTTCTAGATATTAGATATATTGTATCTTCCTATTGTTGTTTTGGTGGTGATCATTTAGGCTTGTAATTTTTCCCTTTTACCTGTCATCTCAACACAATCATGTTATATTTATTTTTCAAGATCGGGTTTCTGGGTAGCCCTGGCTACCCTAGAACTAGCTCTGTAAATCAGGCTGGCCTTGAACTTACCAAGATCCATTTGCCTCTGCCTCCCAAGTAATGGGATTAAAGGTGTGTGCCACACCACTGCCTGGATCATCCCACATATTTTTGAGAGAGCAATTATATGTTTATAAAATGTGCACAGTGGAAATCTGACTATGGTTCCCTGATGAGCCAAGTTGTACACTAGGAGTGTGCTCTCTCCTCTTGACACTTCTTCCAAGGAACAATTACTTTACTCTTTCATCTGTTTGGTTTCCTATGTGCCTATTTTAGCTTTCCCAAACACTCCATTTGGTCTGCCAAACACTGATCAGTAATTTTTCCAACACTTAAACACAGCAGTTTTCTATTTCTCCCCAAGAGGCCTTCCCAGTGCAGCCCTCTGCTTCCCTCAAGCTGGACTGATTGTCCTCCAAGACTGCTGCCCAGCTGTTGTCCTTTTGCATGAATTGAATCCAGACTCCTCCCCTCTCCTCTCCTCTCCTCTCCTCCCCTCCCCTCTTGCCCCACATGAAGAGGTCAGAGGACAATTTTCAAGAGTTTATTCTCTTTCTACTGCAGGTTCCAGGGACCTAACTCTGGTGCCAGACTTGTGATCTAAGTGCTTTAACTTGCTTTTATCTTCCAGGTCTTGGACCCTGTTTTCTTTTATTCCTGTCTTTCATGTTCTGTTTCAAAATGCATTTTTCTGTAGTTTCTATAGAAGTAACAACTGTACTAATCTCTCTGAAGCAGGTCCCATGTTTCTAGAACTAAGTCAGAGGAGGTGAGATGTGTCACCGTTCCCATGTGTCAACTTCCATGGCCTCATTCATCTGTGCTGTCCTTTGTTGTACCTATGGCCAAGACTTCTTCAATCAGGGTTCCCCCCCACCCCCCAAAAATAAATCTCTGGCCTTTGGTGACAATTGTTTTAAGCTATGCTCTTCTTTTTCCACGATCAAAACATCAGGTTCTCTCGCTCCCTATTTTAGATGCATACTTGTTAGACTGCTGTTTCTCACTCATCGTCAAGAGCTCCATTGCCACTCCCCAAGCCTGCTCTGGTTCTTTTATAAACTTCCATGGCTTCAGTTGCCACCCACATGCCGATGACTTCCAAACCTCCATCCCAACTGTGTATCCAGTTTTGTAACGTGTCTCTACCAAGTCTACTTCTCTCAAAAGAGATTCTCGGCACTTCTCCATCCTTCTTCCAAGACCTTTCTTTTTATTTTATTTTATTTATGTATTATGTATACAACATTCTGCTTCCATGTATATCTGCACACCAGAAGAGGGCACCAGATCTCATAACAGATGGTTGTGAGCCACCACGTGGTTGCTAGGAATTGAACTCAGGACCTCTGGAAGAGCAGTCAGTGCTCTTAACCTCTGAGCCATCTCTCCAGCCCCCTCCACCTTTCTATGTATGACTTTCTGGCTCGGCAGTGATAAACTGATACTTCAGCCATCAGAGCTAGGAACTCAGTCAGCTATGTAGGTTCCTGCCCTCTGTCCTAGTGGGCTTCTTCAGCAAGTTCTGTTTGTTCTAACCCTCTCACTTCTCTAGCATCCAACACCACCACCCCATTTGCACATCAGTGCCTGAATTGAGCCTGTGATTACTTCTCATCTGCATTGCTCGCATGCTCCCCTGCTGTCATCACCTCCCAAAACCCTGATTTGTTTGTCATTGTGCTTTCCAGTGTGCACTTTGATCATTGTCTTCCTCTAGTGAAGCCTCCAAAGACTTCTCATCCCAAACAGGACACAGTGGCATTTCCATGGCTGGGCTCTGTAGCTCTCAGATCGGAGCACCTTTTGCTTGTTCAGAGTCATGCTACAGGAATTGCTCAACTTGTTTCTCCTTCCTGTATTGGCCTCACTTCTATTTTCTGGCAGTTATTTCCTTCCCTGTTCTAAGTCTCTTACACAAACACTGTCTCTAGAAAGATGAACTATAATCTTAGGGTCTATCTTGGGATTGGAAAGGCTTGCCCCTCACTGTAAAGACTTGGCACTGATAGTAGAGAAATGAAGCAAACCTCTGAAATGGCAAGAAGTGGGCCTAATAAGATGTTCTCTTTTCTTTCCTTTGTTCATGCTGCAACCCCGTGAGACTGTCACTGGAGGAATTAACAAGTCACAATGAGAACGTGGTGGAGGGGGTGGGGTAGGGCGAAGTGGGATGGGGCTGGGGGGGTTGGTGGAGTTGGAGGTAATCCTGATGCCTTTATGGGAAGCAAAAAGATATTTTCAGATTTATGAATGCCTTTTCCCTCTCTAGCTTCTTGACTTCCCCAAAGGACGGATACCTCAGAGGGTAGGCATGCTCTTCCGATTCATGGAGGATACTCCTCATTTTATAAACCCCAAATCACCACCCTCAAGCAAGGGTTCAGATTTAGAATAAATAGTAATGAGACTCCAGAAAGAGGACATTGATGAACAGTGGACAAGTGGCCGAGAAGACTAAAAACCAGGAGATTGGAGTAGCATCTTTTTTCTGTCACCAAAATGCTGTGTCCTTTGGCCAATCACTTTACCATAGCTTGTTACCATGCACCATAGCATTTAGCTAGATGATTCTGGAATCCTTCTGCAGTCATAAAATGATTACTTCACTCTATGTTGCAAGCCACTTGCAAAAGCCTGCTTTAGGCCCCTGAAAACTAATGATTATTTTCTTGTTTGGGCTCTCTTCATTTTGTTGTGTTCTGAATATATGATGGACATAGCTGCAGAGTCACAGAGGTAGAAGGGGCTGATTCAGACCTTACAGATAAAGGTAAAAATAATGGTCTTTATAATTTAACTAAAACAAGTCATTTTGTGTGTATGGGTGTTCTGTGACTGTGCTCAGTGTACATACCAGGGAGGCTAACCAGGGCATCAGACCCCCTAGAACTAAAATTACACATGGTTATGAGCCACTACGTGGTTGCTGGGAAATGCACCGAGGTCCTCTGGAAGGGCAGCCAGTACTGCAGAGCCATGTTCAGCCACTCCCCACAACCTAGTTTTTGGGTTTTTTTGTTTGTTTGTTTGTTTGTTTTTTTTGAGACAGGTCCTCTCATTGGAACCTGGTGCTCACTGATGAGGCTAGATTGGCTAGTCACTGAACACCCAAGATCTAGTCACCTGTCTCTGCCTCTCTAGTGTGGGACTCTAAACGGGACCAAACTCAGGTCCTCATGGACTTCATGCACTGAGCTGTCTCCCCAGTCCCAAGTCCTGAATTTATTTGGGGATTGTATGCATATGTACCATGTGCCTACAGGGGCTTGCAGAGGTTGGAAGAAGGCATCAGACTTCCTAGAGCTAGACAGAGTAACAGGTGGTTAGGAGCTACCATGTGGGTGCTGGGAATTAAACACAGATCTTCTACAAAAGCTGTAAGCACTCTTAACCACTGAGTCATCTCTCCAGCACCCCCTACCCTAACAGTTCTAAATGTAAGGATAGGTTCAAACATTTAGCCTGAAAAAAGTAGAACCTGGGCATCATGGGCTCAAAATTTACATATTTTCCCATCACTTAGCTTTTATTGATAGATAATGTTGCATTTGAGGGAAGCAGTTCAAATTTGCTTGTTCTGGAAATAACGTTCTATGCTAGAGGTAAGAATTGGCTTACCTGAAAAACAAGTTATTAGTGATAATTTTTGGTGACTCCTATAACTTTGAGAGATGGTGGGCTTATTTGGGCTGATGGTGGAGGAAGAACTGTTTTTGGAAGGAATCAAATAGATGGTTTGATGATTATGAAACCCCAAGAGAGATTATGTCATCTGGTTCAAAAGTTTTCTGGAACAAATGACATTACTGATTATCGGAAGTATTTTTAATTAGCTGAGCTCAATCCAAAAGGAGTACAAGCCCAAGCCAACAGAGGAAGTTTATTGAACTTCCTATTTAAAACAGATGTTTTATCAGGATTTCTGAATGTGATAATAGGATTGTATCCCAATGTAGTTTATGGAACTTGGAAATGCACAAAAACAGTGTCTAGGTATTCTCCCTTCTAAATGGTACATAGGATGCAGGTGGGTAAGTTACCTGGAGCACACCGAGCTCGAAGATGAGGTTTGTAAGCTTTCAAAAGGGAAGAAGTAAGCTGGTGTGGGTCCTCCACAGAGTCCCAGCTAGGGAGGGGAGCATGGAACAGGGAGGCAGCTGCAGGGCAGCTGATGGGCAACAGCCACCAGGAATAGTTCTCTTTAAGTTGATGTAGAATTTTCTATGGTCAAACATATCCTCCTCCCTAAATGCAAAGCCCTGACACAAGGTGAGGTGCCACCATGATTTGTCTTTGCTGTGTGAACTTAGAGTTTAGCTGTTAGACTAGTTTGGTTGAATTTACTACAGGGTTGCATTTGTAGAGCTTAAGAGTTCTTTGTAGATATTTTGGCAGAGTAAAAATACTCACATTGCATGGGAGGGAGGTAATGCCTTGCGAGGGAGGACATCTTTCCAACTTCGCAGCCAAAGCACTCTCCCAGGAAGAAGGAGAATTCCAACTTGCTGTTATATCCCACTCCAGCACCCAAGGGAATGCTCCCTGAATTTCTCCCCCAATCTCACCCCATTCATGTGTCTTTGCAATCCAAGTCATCTGGTTGGCTAAAAGTTCTGTGGAACCACTCACAGGAGGATAGGTGCTTAGTAAGGTCAGAAATCAAGCAAAATTCGGAATTGATAACATTTAATTTGCTTTGCATGGAACTTATCTAATAGCTAGTGTGACAAAATAATGGATTAGTACCATCTCACAACAAAGTCAGAATAGCAAATAAAGTGTTTGCTATCTTGCCCAAGGTTCCTTAAGGAGAAAACAGCATGATAACAAGCGAAAGAAATGGAAAATGTTTAGTGTATCATATGTATATGATAGTCACAATTTTAAGATTTTTCTTTCAATTAGAAAAAAAAAGAAAATTATGTTGATAAGTGCCTGGGTATCAGAAGTTCCCAAGTCTAAGTTTTTTGTTATTTTGACCTTGTCAATAAGTGGTATTTAACTACGATTATTGGTCTTTACTATTTATTAAATACTTTACAAATTACAATTGTCACAAAGGTGTAATTACAGAAATAGGAAATTGTTACACAACTGTTCCTGGTCATAATAACCTCTCCTTAGAGACCCCAGGGGACTGGTACTTTGGGCCCTTTTCTGGGATACAATGAAAGCTTTTTAAGAGGTGCAAAAATATTTGCCAAGTTTGTTACCATTATCAATAATAAAAATTTAAATAATATTTATGGGTTTATTACTCTCCTCACCTCCTCTCTCTCTCTCTCTCTCTCTCTCTCTCTCTCTCTCTCTCTCTCTTCCCTCTGTGTGTGTTGGTGTGTGTGTGTGTGTGTGTGTGTGTGTGTGTGTGCCATAGAACATATAACTTGGTCAGAGGACAACTTACAAGAGTCCATTATCTCTCCCATGTGGGTCTTGGGGATCAAACTCAAGCCATTAAACATGAGTCATCTTCACTGAGCAATCTTTCTGGCCTCTCAACAATTTTTTTTTTAAACTAATGATCAACTTCAAAACCGTATGCTGAACAATATTTATTTCTCATAAGTTCAGGTGTCAGATGAATGATTCTTATTTGAGTTCATTTCATATTTTGGGAAAAAGATCACAAGCAATTACAGATTTTTATTATGAAGGCAAAATTTATATACAACAACCCGTCGTTTGGGAATATCAAGTATTTCTGACAGTCTATTATAAATATACACACTTACATATCAGTTGCTAGTTTGCTGATTTAAATGAAGCCAAGTAGTGAGACCATGATATTGTGTCTCCATGTAAACCCACAGCCAACCCTTCACCAAATATGAATTCGAAAGTCATTGTTGTGTGGATTGTACAATGATAGGATTAAGAGAAGGCAATTCTGGGAATGAAGAGGCTTGCACACGTAGAAAGATGTCAAAGTCAAAAATGTTAGCCACGCAGGGGACCTTACAGGGATTTCTGGAACCTTTATTGTTTGTCCTGGATGAGAACAAAGATTCTGAGTTGCATCCACAGTAAGACTGATTCTGGTTTCCTCTCTGACATTTGTTTCTGTGCTCCCCTAGGGAAGGATATGGGAAGATGCTTATATCCTGGAAGGGGGATTTTCGATGTAGGTCTGTTGAAGATTCCTTAATGGATACTATGTAAATTTTTAAAAAGTATTGAGTAGGAAATAGTATCTTAATATTAGATGATGATTTCTACATAATATCTTAGTAAGTGCTTTTATTTTCCCGGCTTGAAGATGGATCCAATTTTAGAGTTTTCAAAAGTGTTTTTAGGTCTAGAGAAACAATATATATATATATATATATATATATATATATATATATATATATTTGTACTTATATTTTTAAAGCTGTGGAAAGCTTTCAAATGCCTTAAGTATAAAACATCTATGTTCTTCAATTAAACTTTTTGTTTAAAACTCAAACGCCACCAACAAGGCTGAGAAAGGGAGTGGAAATATCTCCACCTAGTGGCCTCCATGGGGTAGTTAATGAAACCAAAATTCAAAAGCCTGTTCTACAGAGGACCATCCACCTCACAGCGCAAACCTATAGGTTTATGGTGTAATGCAATTTAGTTAATGTTTACTTAAATATTAAATACCCAAGTAAAATAAGGTTATAATAGTGTGCATTCATAATTAAAGTGAAACAATAGGTGGAAATGCTATTTCTTTCTTGGGAGGCGGGTAGGTTGTTGAGGAAGGAGTTCAGAGCCTTTCGCACACTAAGCAAGCATGCTACAGTTGAGCAACAGCACAGCTGCTCTTTATGTTACTGGAAAATCCCGATGTAAGTTCTGCACTTACATCATAGCCATAGGTTGACAGAGAGGTGAAGGTTTGAGGTGGAGCAATTTCCTTGCTTTTCTTTCTTCTGCTTTGCATAATCTCTGGGACTACAGAACTGTGTTTTCTCACCAAGCTAGCTAGCTCCATGAGTGTACCACCTCACTACGTAGTTTCAAAATGATTGAATGAAATAAATGTGATGCTACAAGTTTAGGATAGCATAAAGGATAATATAAGAGGAAATCTCATCAAACAACATGGTATTAAATGTTTGTAGTGTGGCTGGGCTGTTTTAATTACTGAGTCAGCTTTGAAATTGAAGACTGAATTAGGGAGCAGGTGGGATGGCTCAGTGGGTAAAGGCACGTGTTGCCAAGCTTGAGTTCCATCCCTGGGATCCACACACATAGTGATAAGGAGAGAATCAATGCCCACAAACATCAGCTGACCTCCACATGTACACCCCCCCACAATCCCACCCCCACAAAAAAATGAATGTAAAAATTTGTTTTAAAAAACATGAGTTTATGGGGCCAGTGAGGTGGCTCAGTGAGGAGGGAGGTCTGCTGCAAGCCTGACAACCTGGGTTTAGATCCTGGAACCTACACGGTGAAGGGAGGTAGCCAAGTCCCAAATATTGTCCTCTGAACTTCACAGGTGTGCTTCGGGGCATGCACACTTGCACAACACATACTCAAGTAGGTAATGTAATTAGCCAAAAAAAGAATACATTTCGATATAAAAGCATTAGCCAGTTATGCAAAAATAGTAGTTAGAGAGCAAATTGTTTCTTGACTTCTTGGGAACATGAAGGGATTATGTCCTCATTGACAATCCAATGCATTGAAAAAATGAACACATGCATTGAAACAAGAAGTTAAAGGTGTGGGGGCACTGTTCACAATAGGGAGTGTTCAGCTGGGAGAACAGTTGCAGGAAATAATTTTCCAATTATGAGACTTGTACATAGTAATTACTGTATGTTTAGTTCTCTCATTGAATAAGGTCAACCTAATATTATTAGAATATTAGGCATGGTTTCTAAAAGGCTTTATTTTGGAAGGAAAAGACACATGAAAATGTAAAGAAGTTATCCCAAATAGCAAAGTCTGCAGAGCTGTTGGTACTGGCCTCTTGTACGTGCTTTTGTTTTGTTAACATTTGTAGTCTTTTGTTGAGATGGTGTGGTACTGGTCTTCACATCAACTCCTGACTTGAGTTTAATTGAAAATGCCATATCTTTCTTCTCTTTATAGAAAGCATCATCATTCACCAGTTGCGAATGAGCTCCCGATGAGATTGCCAAGCACAGCCCTCAGTCATCACTAAGGTCCTCAATGCTACTGATGTTGACTGGAAACACCTTATGACTTCCAGTGATGGTTTTTGTTTTTGTTTTTTTGAGGATACAATTTAACAGTTAAAAACCACATTGTGGATGATATGAACATATGTAGCAAAAGCTATTGAATCTTTGTGCCAAAGAAAGTTTTCTTCTCTTTGCAAAGCTTTCAGGTCTGTGGGCACATGCTGTATAATTTATTTTTATAAAAAATTTTGTAATGTGATTTTTTCCCTAAAATGTTTCTTTTCTCATAGTCGATGGCACATATATCTGTAGATTACACTGTCAGTTCTTCAAAGTATTGATATTGTGTATTCAAAAGGTTAACGTATCATTTTCTTTTTATTAGTTTGTTATTTTTAAGGAAAGCAAAGCACAACACTCTATTTCCCTGGGCAACTTTAAGAGGTAAAACCTAGAAACAGTAGATTCCTGGGGTTTTATTACTCATATGATGCTATGGTGGTTCATATGATAGTGGTTCAACACTGAAACTGGTTTGCTGACTTAGGAGTTTAAGTACTTAAAACCAATCTGGGTCTCCCACCAGTGTTCTGAATGGGAAACAAACAGCTTCGACTGGCAGTTCAATTTTATTTCCATCTGCATTATTTATGTGTAGACAACTTTATAGTGACTGTGATGTCAGGGAGTTTCCCACATATGACTCCCATCCTATGAAAACTTGCAAATAAAAACTGACCTAGAAAATGTCAACATTTTTTTTTAAATAGGGAGACCCAAATGTAGATAATTGTTTCCCTTTGATTTTGATTGCCTTTCATAACTGTGTAGGTCAGAGAAAAAGTTATCTACTTCTATTCTTCTGCTTGGTACAGGTTCTTGCTGTGTATGCCTAGCTGGACTAAAACTAGCTGTGTAGGCCAGGCTGGTCTTGAACTCAAGAGATCTGCCTGTCTGTGCCTCTCGTAAGTGTTGGGACTAAAGACATATGCCATCATGCCCAGCTAAGAATATTTTTAAAGAATTAAAAACCCAAACTGTATTACTTAAGTCTCAGTGTCAGAGCTGCTGTTGAATTTAGGTTTGTACCAAAGTGTGAAGTCTACTTGAACTCGTTTTAAAAAAATACTGTCAATGGGGGTGAGGCTATTTCCAATAATATCTGTAAAATAACTTTAAAGATAAATTAAGAGTTGACATTTGACTTTCTAAATGCAGAAGTCATTTGTCATGCTACTGCAGTGTGAATGAAGAACCAACATGTTAGGCTGAATGTTAGGACGTAAGTAAAATCACCAGAGTTAAATACTGTAGGCTCACCACTATAGTCCACAAGCTGTGCCCATGACAGCCATAGAGTGTCTGCAATAGGAAAAACAGTGCTAAATTTCCTCCCTCATGTAATCTAGAAGGCTTAAATGTAATCTGTGGAGCTGACAAATCATAGCCAATGCATACTGTAAATTAAATACCTACATTTTCTAAAAATTATTCTTGCTTTTTAAAAAGTAAATGTTAAGTTAGGTTTACCTGAGCTTGAATGACTGTGGGAGGTCTCCCATAGCCTTCTGTGGTTTTAATTACTGACACAGAAGCCTGGAGTATGTGTGTGTGAAGATTACTAAAAGTATTAAGTTTTGTTTTCTTAAAGTGTTAAAATGAAATGACATTTCCAATCATAAAAGTTTTTATTTAGTTTTTTTTTTGTGATAGGGTTTCTTCTGTGTAGCTCTGGCTATCCTGGAACTCATTCTGTAGACCATCCTGGCCTCAAACTCAGAGATCCACCTGCCTCTGCTTCTTGAGTACTAGTATTAAAGGTATGTGCTACCACTGTCCAGTTTATTTAGTATGTTTATATTGACAGGGAAGTAAAATTTTAGGTGGTACAGTTGCCTGAAGCTTAATTATTTGCTTTCAATTAAAATATTACTAAGTTGTATTTGGATCTGATGGGTTTCTTTCCCACCAGAGTTGTAAAGAATTTTGGTATTTGCAAAGACAGTGAAGATCATGTTGCAACCAGTCATCTGGGTAGATGATGAGATTTTTCTGTCTACCATACCATGAATATCCTTGGTTAAACATGAGTGACAGGTAAGTAAAATGAACACATTAAATTTGAAAAAACAAATGAGAATATTAACAAGATCACAATCACATTTTAGCAACCTTGTCTAGTTGTAAAAGTTACCTTCACAAGCACTAACTTGAATTACATCACATAACTTCAGTTTCTTGTACTGTAAATAAGTCTTCATCAATTCGAATGAGATTAATTTTTGATAGAATAATTTGGATATTTCCCAAAGTGTAATCAGTATTTCTAGTTCAAGGCACAACTGAACTAATCAATTTATTTTATGCTTGACTTATTTTTGTTTTATTTTGAAGACAGGGTCTCCCTATGTAGTCCTGTCGGCCTGGAACTTGCTATGTAGACCTCACAGAGATCCTGCCTCTGTTTCCTCAGTGCTGGGAATAAAGGTGTGCAATACAATGACCAGCCTTTATACTTGTTTTTTTGAGACAGGGTTTCACTATTTAGCCCAGGCTGTCCTCAAACACACTATGTAGCCAAGGATAGGCTTGAACTCATGATCCTTCTGCCTCAGTCACCTGAGTGTTAGGATTACAAGGGTAAGCCAGAATGCTGGCTATGCCTTTCCTCTTGATAACTATTTCTGTATATTTGGTTTGGTTCCTATGTTATCATATGCAGTTTTTCAAGAGTTCTTAACGTATTGAGCTTGATGAAGATAGAGGATAGCGTATATGCACAGGATGCTGGAATGTATATAAAATATGAATTTGAGTCTTAAGACAACCACTAAGATATCATGATGTGGGATATCTAGTTTAAGCACTAACAGCAACACAGGCACTACTGAAAGAATGTAGAGCTTGTAAAAGTCAAAGGCAAAGCAAGAGTAGGTGCTGTATTAAGCGTGTGATGTTTTTATCCAATGTCATGGTTGAACTTTTCTGGAAATACAGAAAAACCATAGTGGAAACCAAGTATGTTTGTGAATTGTTTCAGAAGTACAAAATGAAACTTAAACATCATAGTTGGTCCCTGAGGCTCACACCCTCTTACCTCTGCTGCTAAACCAATGCTGAAAAGACTAACTAGAAGGCAAAAAGGAAAAAGAAAAATAACCATAATAAACTTACAAAAATTAGTTTTCTGACCATTAGTATTTGTTTCTTAAATTTTCAGTATTTATTTCATAACTACATAGTAACCGTGTTGTTTATGGAAAATATAATAGTTTCACAAATTTTGGACAGGTAGGTTTATGATTGCCATGGTGTGATTCAGATATTTTCTGCTTTTTTTGTTGTTTTTAGCTCACATTATTTGGAGGAATTTCACCTTACCATTGAATATATTTTGTTACTTTGCCAGTGCAAATTTGAATTTTTAACCTAATTTTTAAAAATGTAAGGTATTTGTTTCTCCAATATAATAAATGTATAATGTGGTCAGTCAGTCTTAGAATTCTTCAAGTTTTAACAGTTTTCAAAAGCAAGAATATATTTTGGAAGACTTCTAGAAATACATTCTATTTTCCTATCATCCTTTAAGTACATACGTTAATTATTTCACACTGAAGTCACAGGATTTTATGTACTTGTCTTTTATATGAAAGTAATACCCTGTTTTCAGTTCTTCATAGGTGACTGAAATTACAATTAAGACATTCTCTGTTACTTTTAAAATCGAATACATTTATGGAAATCTCACCAGAGTATGAAAGATGACAATGAAATATGAAAGCATTGTGCAATATTCTTTTTATATAAGAATATTCATAAAATTAAAACAATTTTAAATAAATGTACAACTTTTTAACAATTTACTTATTTTTATGTGTATGTGCATGCATATGTGCCCAAGGTTTTTTTTTTTTTTTTTTTTTTTTTTTTTTTTTTTTTTTTGTGTGTGTGTGGTGTGTGTGTGTGTATTCGTGTGGTGTGCATGCAGTAACCAAGGAGGCCAGAAGAGGGCATTGGGTTCCCTGGGTGGGACTGGAGTTATTGGTAGTCTTGAACCACCTGACATGTGTGCTGGGCACCAAACCTGGGTTCTCTGCAAGAGCAGCAAGTGCTCTTCTAACCAGAGCCATTTCTCCAGCTCTAGAACTTTCTTTTAGTCAAAATCATTTGCTTTAAAATAGCCATTTTAGCTCCACATTTCATTTAGTGTATTTCACTCCAGCTGTGTAGATGTAGCAGAGTAGGACTGTCAAAATGAAGGGTGCTCTTCCCAGTTACACTGTAGTTTTGATTCTTTAGTAAAATAAAAATTGTAAGATTTCTAAGACAGTGAACTTGCTAAGAGGGTCCTCTTGCTCTTTTCCCATCACTAAATGTAGTGTCATCAGTGTTCATGTACTATTCTACTTCTTTCCACAGTTACTCTAAAGGCAGAATCCTCAGTAGAGCATACACACCCAAGCTCTGCTGACAGGCATGCTGGGGCAATGGCAGTTTGGGAAATGGTTTGTGTAAAGAGGGATGGAGGTGAAGTGGGTTATTACTTAACCTCTTACCAGCTTGGTGCCAGAAATTGTGGCCCACAACCATAGCCAGTCATAACTTACCTTTGGCTTAGAATAAACAAATGAGTTTTTCTTGTTTATTAGTTAGAGATATACCTACCAAAGAAGCAAAGGGCCAGCAAGATCGAAAAGGATATTGCTGCCAAGCCTGACAGTCTGAGTTCAATCCCTGGGACCCAAACATGGTTAAATTTGTTCTCTGATCTCCAAATGTGCACTGTGGACAGGTGCTCACACACATACATAAACAAGATACACACACACACACACACTGTAAAAAGCTTTAAAAAAAAGCAGACAGGAAGGATATTTAAGCCAAAATGCTTCTTGCATACAAGTTGCAGATGCTAGTCTGTCGTCCTTACCAGGGGTGATCTTGTGCGATCAAGAGGATGGAGAAGCCCTGTGTGTACTGTGCTTTTAGAACACTGGCTGAAAAACTCATTATTAATTTGGATTTTACAAGAGAAAATGTCCCAGGGTCTAAACCACATTTAAATGAATTTGTTAACCTCAGGCTAATGACCATGTGGATGGAAAACAGAACAGCTCCTTCATCCCAGGCTTCTTTGGCAACAGGGTACATAGTCTACTTTGGAATTGAAAACTCAGCCAAGGCAACTTCTAGTTCCAGGTACAGTAACCTGATCTACTGGGAAAGAACAGAAACCTAGAAACTGGATTTCACAGTTGACTTGTTCTCCTCTTTTCTCTCTCTTTTTAAATGTGCATAGTGTTATGCCATGGGTTTCAGGTCGCCAGGCAACGGGAGTTACAGACAGTTGTGAGCTGCCATATGGGTGCTAGGAATTGAATGCAGGCCCTCTGGAAAAGCAGTCAGTGCTCTTAATCACTGAGCCAGCTCTCCAGCCCCCAAACCCTTCTCTTTAAAGTCAATCACTTATTCCTTGGTTTTCCTGGCAGTCACAGCATTTCTTTTGGAGTAATAATCTCTAAGCAGAATAAAACTTTTTTCTTCTCTTCAGGGCCCTATTTTTCAAAATCCCCCTTATACTGAATGGTGGGTCAGTTCCTTGCTTCTGTAATAAAAAGCCCACAAAGTCAACTGATAGGTCAGAGTTTACACTGGCTCAGTCTCAGAGGTCAGTTCATGGTGCATGACTCTGTTGCCACAGTACATCATGTGAGAGCCTGTTGTAGAAGAGGCCTAGTCCGGTCACAGTAGCCTGGAAGCAAACAGAAACATCCAGAAGGGAACAACATTTCTGTATCCCCCTTCAACTGCATGCTCTCCTGTTGTGGTTTGAACAAGAATGACCCCCATAGGCTCATATGTTTGAATGCTTGGTTCCCAGATGGTGGACTGTTAAGAAGGATTAAGAGGCGTGGTCTTGTTAGAGAAGGTGTGGCCTGAGAGGAGGTATGTCGCTGGTGGTGGGCTTTGAGGCTACAAAAGAGCACACCAGGCCCAGTCTCTTGCTCTGCCTGCAGCTTGCAGTTCCAATGTGAGCTCTCAGCTACTGTTCCAGAGCCATGCCTGCCTGACTGCCTGATGATCATGGACTTACCCTCTGAAATTGTAAGCAAGGCCCCAACTAAGTGCTTCCTTTTCTAAGTTGCCTTGGTCATGGTGCTTTGTCACAGCAATGGCACTCCTAAGACACCCTCATTGCTATAACTTCCTCCCTGGGCTCCACCTTTTATGATTTTACTATCCCCATCCCAGTGACACCATAAACTGGGATCAAGCCTTCAATAAAGCGGACTTTGTGAAACATTACAGATGGAAGCTATAGAAACTGGTATTGAACAACTCTATGCTTTGCATGTTCCCCACAGTGAGTTCAAGAAACTGGACACAGAGCTCCAGCAGCCCAATTGATTAGCGTCTGGTGCTTATTCATGACCCTGGATACATTTGTTTTATGTGTTAGAGATTGAACCTGGGTCTCTTACATGTTTAACATGTGTTCTACTACTGAGCTACACCCAACGCTTTGGATAAATTCTAGCAAGCCCTGCTAGAATGAGGCCTCGCCTACCCTTCCCTCAAGTTCTCGATCTTCTCCCCAGTTTTCAAATCTTCTCCCCTGATCACAACCACATCCACTCTCTCTCCTCTCCTCTCTCTACCCCCTCCTTTTCTGTTTCTTTTGCCTCCCTTTTTGCTCTTTATGCATAGTCTTTCACATCTGCTGCAGGAAGCCATAAGTTAATTCAAGTTCCATGTTTTATAGCACCCAATGAGATGCTTTTAACCCTCAAAACTGCTCTTTGAGGGTCAATACTTCACATGTCCTGCGTGTTCTTCAGTGAGGTACTGGCTGCCGGTACTTCCTTCCCAGAAACTTCTGTGCCCTCGGCAAGTTTTAGATCTAGCATCACTGATTCTAAAGGAGGATGTGCTGCCTGTAAGGACCGGGGGTTCACCGCAGGCTACCACACAGTCTGCAATGCTTTGACAAGGAAAATGTGCTCATTCGTTTTCATGTCACTTTTCAAAGAGTCCACGCATTGGTTTCCACAAGGGACACCAGAGCAGCAGAGAGTGGGACAAATGAATTGTAGAAGTTAATGTCTTAGTTACTGTTCTATTGCTATGAAGAGACACCATGACCAGGTTAACTCTTATAAAAAAGAAGGCATTACAAGTTGCTATCATGTCAGCATAATTATTTATAATCTCTGTAAGGTGCATAACATATATACTTCTAGTTGTTAATACAAAGGGATGAATGTGTATGTTTGCAAAAAAGATATTTAATTCCTTTAACTGTGCTATTTACAATTACAATGAACAATAAATCAAATGCCTATCAACAGGAAAAAAAAAAAGAAGGCATTTACATGGCAGCACACAGGCGGCCATGGGGCTGGAGAAGTAGCCAAGAGCTATATCCTTATCCACAGAGAGACTGGGTCTGCTGTGGGATTTTAAAAGCCCATTCCCAGTAAAATACCTCCTCCTCCAAACCCAGTTACTCAGAAAGGCCACACCTCCTAATCTTTCCCAGCAGTTCATTTCCTGGTGACCAAGCATTCAAATATATGAGCCCATGGTTGTCATTCTCACTCAAACCACCACAGTTAACAAAACAAGTATCTCACCCACATTCAGAGACTAGAGACATCTGTTTCCACAATGATATAAACACTTGCTTGAGAACAACTTGATCACCTAGGGTAACATGGGGTATTAACAAAGTATATGACATAGGGCTCCTTTAGTTATTAGAAAATTCTATTTTCTCTTGAATGAGGACTTCCTTCCCTATAGCTTAGTGTTTGACATCATAAAGGGGGCCCCCTACAACCCCTTTTAGATGGACAGAACAAAGAGCTCAACATTGTTTGTTGGCAAGTAATCTCTTCCACCGAAACATGAATCCATTCAGTTGCCAGGTAAACTCTAGATTTAATGAGTATGTTTTATGTCCCAGGCCTTTTGCCAAGTGTTGGGCCTTTAGAAATGAATAATCAGTCTCTGTCGTCGAGTTTATACCTATCAAGACAGATGTAAGTAGATACCCTTCAGTACTAGATGATATGTGCAGGGGTGGGAGGTAGGTCTAAGTCCCCTTGAGCTCAGACAGAAGTTGGAGTTACAAGCAATAAGTAACTTCATAGGTGCTTTGAACAATAAAAGAAATGTACCTCCCACTGCTAGGACATCTAACAATTTAAAGCTTGTCAATGGCGGGGGGGGGGAGGCAAGTTAAGTCCTAAAAAAATGGTCTGCTCATATGAGAGAACATTTTTAAAGGTATTTTTCTACCTCTATGGTTTTCATGGAATAAGCTAAGCTTTTTTTTAATAATAAGCTTTCCTTTTTTATCCCACTCCCCTTTAAATAATTAATTTCTCTGTTATGCCTGTAACAGATGTCAGCGCTGTCAACCTAGAAATGGCACTCTATTTTAAGATAAGCTTTTATCTATAATTGATGACACCTGTTGGGAATGTAACCAACCGAGAGATCACAAGCCATGAAGTTGTGAATTCTGTGGTTTCACTGGATACTTTCACTTAGAGGGAGAAATGAAACCTTATTCTTTAAGTTTGTAGGCCGTCTACTCAAATGTCTGAATTTTGGTGTCATTGTCCTTCCTTTAAATGACTCACAATAAAAATATCTTGTTTAACTAGTATTTCTGATTGCTGACTGGTTATGCAAGAGCCTGACACAGCAGTGACCAGGCCAATGAGACAACCTCTTAGTGTGAGAACAAAAGGGTTTTTAAACATCTAGCTCTAAGAGTTCAGTAAACACACTACTTAAAAATCAGGAAAAGGTTTTTTGTTTGTTTTTGTCCTTATTTGTGAGGCAGGATCTCATGTAGTCAATGTTGGCCTTGATTCTCTTGCCTCCACCTCTCAAGTGCTGGGACTATGACTGGGCATCATTATGACCAACTATAGAAATTTTTGTTTGCTTTTTTTTTTCAGGCAGTCTTTCTGTGTAGCTCTGACTATCCTGGACTAGCACCATTACCTGGCTAAGAAAAGATTAATTTTAAAAGTACTTTTTCAGACCCAGATTGGATGAATCTCTGGTATAATAAATATAGGAAATTAAATTTTATCACACAGTCTACATCATCCTCTCAGAAACCATCAGGGTTCTAGCAAAGTCTCTAAGCAGCTATGCTTAACTGAGCAGAATCGGAGCAAAGATAGTGAAAAGTATTCAAACTATTGCTTAATCATTAAAGACTTTCTCTGAGCCAGCAGTGGTGGCTCATGCCTTTAATCCCAGCACCAGGAAGTCACAGACAGGTAGATCTCTGAGTTCGAGGCCAGCCTAGTCTACAGAGAGTTGTAGGACATCTAGGGCTACACAGAAAAACTATTTATTGGTGGTGAGGGGGGCCTTCTCTGAAACTTATGTTCGACAAACAGTGGCATTTATTCTCTTCAACCTTCTTAGGCAACTTAAGCTGTTATTCTTCTATATTTTTTTTTTCCTTTTGGCTTAGTGGCATAATACAGTAATTGAACTAAATTAAAAACCACATAAAACTTGTATTTCAAAAGTTAAACTAACTTTTCAGATTGTAGGGTTCTCATACAGTCTACCATTTCAGCTTTATTTTTATGCTTAGGCTCACATATGCATTGCACTTAATATGTTGATTTGACAGCTTTAAAAAAAAGTCACATAAATCCCACTTCTTAAAAAAGTGGTTTTTGAGACAAGGTCCCACTATGTAGCCCTGGTTGTCCTAGAACTCATTATGTAGACCAGGCGGGCCTTGAACTCACAGAGACCTGTCTGCCTCTGTCTCCCAAGTGCTGGGATTAAAAGTGTGCACCACCATCACCTGACAAGGCCATAATAGTAAAACCAGAGTAAAACTCTAAAAAAAAATTAGTAGTAAAACCAGTTAAAGGAACACATTTAACTGTGTGATGATCCAAACAAGAGTGGGGAGAGGGAAAGACTTCAGGATTAGCCCTGAAGTTCACTGTGATGGACATTTTACTAATCAACAGAACCTTAAAAGGATATGCCTCTCTACTATGGCAGACTGTTTTCCAGTTGAGCTTGAAGAGAAAATTAGGTTGCCAAAGCAAGATTTAGGCCCGAGTACCTTACTGACACTAAGAATTTGAGAAATGACAGACAGAAAAGCATATACCCTAGCAAGTCAGTTATTAGAAGGCACCAACTAGCACACGCCTTTAATCCCAGCACTCGGGATGCAAAGACAGGTGTATTTCAGTGAGTTCGAGTCCAGTTTGGTCTACGAGTTCCAGGACAGACTCCAAAGATACAGAGATACCCTGTCTCGAAAAACGGGCCACATGTCACCTCAAATTCATAGCTGCACCTTGAGTGGCGAGTTAAAACTCAATAGGGATCCGCATTCGTTTAAACTCGTGGACTTTGGAACGCTACAATTCCATTCAGAGGAGGCGTAGCCATAAAAATAAAAATCAACCCAGCGTCGAAATTACAGGTAGCTCAGATCACCGAGAGCGACCTGACTCTGGGACCTCGGTCTCCATAACCACATCAGGAAGTGTGCGCAAACAGAAGCGTCCTCCCGGGAAGCCGAGACGCTCTTGCCCAGCGCGCAGGCGCCGCGACGGCAGCCAGGGCCGCGCATGCGCTCACGTAGTCGCGCGCCGGGCCAAAGCCCCTCACTTTGTCGTCACAGGGCAGATGATCGGGGTGCGTCCGCCTTTTCCCTCCCCCTTCCATCCTCCTCCCCCTCCCCTCCCCTCGTCCCTCAATCGTCTCCCTCTTTCCTCTCTCTCCCTCCCTGGGGCGGCTCCTGAAGACTCCCGCTTCCGGTCAGAGGCGGGCCGCAGAAGCGTGTACCGCCTCTTCCGCCTCCCGGTGGCGGCGCGGGTGGAGGAGTATAGCGGCAGCAGCAGCCTGCGCGTCTCCTGTCAGGGTCGGCAGGCTGGTCCCCTGGGCGGCCCAGCTGGACGTGGCCGAGCCGAAGCCCGGGGGCCGATGGCGATGAACTATAACGCGAAGGATGAGGTGGACGGCGGGCCCCCGTGCCCTCCCGGGGGCGCTGCCAAGACCCGGAGGCCGGATAACACGGCCTTCAAACAGCAACGGCTGCCCGCCTGGCAGCCCATCCTCACGGCCGGCACGGTGCTGCCTACCTTCTTCATCATCGGCCTCATCTTCATCCCCATTGGCATCGGCATCTTCGTCACCTCCAACAACATCCGTGAGATCGAGGTGAGGGAGGGGCGTGGCGGGGGTCCCCCGGCTCCTCGGCGGGCCCCGCCCTCCCGGTTTCGTCTGCGGGTTTTCTGAGTTTGCAGTTTTGGCGTCTGGCTTCCTTTTGCTGTCACTTTCCGTGGCTGGGAACGGAACGAATGTCAGGTGGACAAGACTTATTGATGGGACACTTTGCGTGGTTCTCTGAGGGCTAGAGTGTGTGTTTTTCTAGGAGAGAAGAGAAGAAAAAGTTAGGTTCAGATATAACTCGGAGGCACCTCACAGGGTCAGACTGTTGGTATTTGCGTGGGGATTATTCCGGGACACCGAGATGAACAAATTGGTCGTTGTTGGGTGAAGGACCCGGAGTCGTAGAGGTATTGATTCTTCTGTGAAGAAATTTGTCAAATGTTACAGGGCACAGACAGTAACTTTCACTTTGAGCTAATTTAGTTGTTGGCCATGATACTGTTAAAAACATGAAACTTAATTCTGGTTTGCTTTTAGGTAGTTTTTCTTTCTGATTATGCTCCACATTCTCCCCAGCTCTCCCTGTTTTCTTTTGTTTTTTAACTGCGCATATCAATGACTCCGCACGGAATAAGTTGGCATCTAGCTATTAAAAAATGTCACTGGCATTGTTTTTATTGGATATTTTACTTAGACATGATAGAAACTCTCAACTAGGGAAACATTGTGATTTGTACCGGCGCATCAATCACTGCACCTTTGTCCTTCCGCAGTGCTGAAGACTGGTTGTTAACAGAATGTAAGTACTGTGTGCTGTACAGAGTTAGACATCTACAGGACCTCTTTCATAATTTAGGGAGTTTTGATGTTTGAAATGGCTAAGAGTGATGTTAAGTAACCTTTCCTCTGTTTTGCCGTATGCATAGTTTTGTGTACGTATTTTTAAAATAGAGATGACATAGATGTGATTTAATTGGGCTTCGCCAGTCATTTTAGCTAAGGAGTATTTGTGGTCTTTTCCAGTTTAATTTACAATACTAACGCTGAAGCAAGGTTGTTGCATTTTTAATGGCACAGTGCTTTCGTGTTAATGACAGTAAGGATCGTAGCTAGCTAGAGTGTACTTCTAAAATCTTTTGCTTAGAATTATTTTCAATGTGTTGACTAGAGCAAGTTCACAGCAAATGGTTTTGGTGTATATTTTTATCTTCCTGTTTTTATCCTTGTGGTACTCCTGCCAATGTAGCCCAAATGCTCCAAAATGTAAAGCTTTGGGCTGGCTAGGTTGGGCACTAGAAAAGTTTTGATCTCAGAATATTTTGGATTGTAAACTTCCTGATTAGTATGCTTAACTGGAGAAGACCATACAAATATCCCAGAATGTTTAAAACAAAAAAGCCTCACATGTGAAGCTCTTCTGCTCCATTCTGTGCCCCGTAGCACTCAAACCCTGATCTCTGCCCCGGCTTTTCGATTTGGGGGTAATTTATTTCTCTGAAGGCTAGTTTCTTCATCTCTAACATAAATAGGACAATGGGTTTCTCTCAAGATTTCATGGTTAGAAGCAAGTTGGTGTGAGATATGACGTTTCATCAGGAGATGAGAGCTAAGGATCAACTTGAGGTATGACGGTGAACCATTTAAGAGTATTACAGCTCTGATTCCAAGTTTTAAGCTTTCACACTACATTAAGATCCTTACTGGGATGATAGTAAATATAGCAGAATTCCTCCAAACTAAGCATTAAAAATTTGAATCATTTTATTTAAGCAATGATTTGTAATTGTATATGAATATTTACTAAATTGTTAGAAAACTTCTGGTACTATTTACTGTATTATGGAAATTTTAATTATTATCTTTAATTTTCTTTAAAACTTTTGGGTTCTGAAATAAAGTAAGATTCTGTACACTTAGTTATTAGAAAATGGAAGTTTCTAGTGCTCAGTGTGACCTAAGAGTATATTGCTGTGGGGGTGGCTCACACCTTTAAACCCAGCACTAGAGAGGCAAAGGCAGGCGGATCTCTAAGAGTCCCCGAGGCCAGCCTGGTATATAGTGAGTTCCAGGACAGCTAGGGCTGTTATACAGAGAAACCCTGTCTTGAAAAACAAAAAAAAAACAAACACACACATGCAAAAAACCAAAAACGTAAATAGGAGGAGCTGGAGAGCTGACTTAGCAGTTAAGAGCACTGGCTTCTCTTAGAAAAATACTCACGTTTGTAATGGCTCACAGCTGTCTTTAACTGTGATTCTAGGTGATCCTATATCCTCTTCCAGCCTCAACAGGCATCAGATACCCACATGATCTCCAGACATGCAGGCAAACACCCATACACATAAAAATAAAATGATAAAAATGTTTTAAAGCCAAGCATGGTGCATAACTTTAATCGCAACACAAAGGAGGCAGATGATGGATCTCTAACTCTGCTCTACACAGTGAGTTCCAGGATAGACAGGGCTACATAGAGAGACTGCATCAAAACTCCAAAAGTAAAACAAATAAAATGAAACAAAATGGAAATGAGCACCTCTTACCCAGTTTGATTCCTGTTCTCTTGTTTACATCTTTTAAGTTTCTTTTGAAAAACTCAGTAGCCTAATTTCTGTATTAGTTCAAGTCACTGGGGCAAAGGAAACTTGTAAATCAAAATACTTGGCTTTAAGTGTTTTGCTCAGAACTTGAAAATTTTAAAGTAAAGCTAATGGACCTTTCACATTCTCCCAGAAATACTATAGTAAAATATTATTACCCTTATAATGACCCAGACTCCCCCTTTAAAAAGGTGTTAGAAAAGGTGTTTTTATTTTACATATTTATTTTAATGTTCATATTAGTATCATAGTACCTTCCTTTGCTAAGCTTTATGAATCGTTTTTCTTCCTTTCTTCCCTTCTTCTTCTTCCTTCTTCTTCTCCTCCTCCTCCTTCTCCTCCTTCTTTTTCTTCTTCTTTTTTTTTTGGTTTTTAGAGTCAGGGTTTCTCTGTGTATCATTGGCTGTCCTGGAACAAGCTCTGTAGAACAGGCTGGCCTTGAACTCCACAAAGATCTGCCTGCTCCTGCCTCCTGAGTGCTGGGATTAAAGGTGTGCACCATCTGGCTAAGTTTATGTATCTTATTTGCTTGATTTTTAGATATTCTAAGTTAAGTAAAATGAGGTTTTTAGGAAAGTATTGTTGATAATCCTGTTAGCTATTAAAGTATTTTAATTATGAATATATTTATTAACACTTAATATCTTTATTATTTGCAGCAAAGACTGAGTATTTCCTTTAATTTGGCAGTGTTAGGACTCAAGCATCACCACAAAGCTCCTTTAGGTCTCTTAGCCAGGCCAAAATACACAGCTAACTTGAAAGTACCATCTATAACTTCTGCAAAAGTATTTATCAGTGTGAAACTACACAGTTGTAAATTAGTGCTTAAAGAGCACAGTCAGGTGTCCTGCTCCTGTAATTCCAGATATTTTGGGGAGGTTTGAGGTACGAAGATTGTTTGAATCTAGTAGTTCAGTGCTAGCTTGGGTGACATAGACCTAGTGTCCAAAAACAGTAAAAGGTAAACTAATTTTAATTGGTGGTTAGAGTCAAATGGGTATACTATTTAAAGCAACATTTAAGGTAGAAAGTAATAACTAGAGTGTAAACTTAATTGTGAAATTAATAATGCTAAAAATGTTGACATCTTTGGAATTTACCCCTACATTGCTAAATTACCACCTTTCCTTTTTTTTTTTTTTAACCTTATTTCATTTTCTACCTTAGTTATTTTGTTCTGATTATTTCCTGTTTCTGTTTCTGATAAAAATTTGGTATCTATATTTTTCACTTCTTTCTAGTTTGAATCCTTAGATTGTAAGGTTCTTGAAGGTTCATCTGCATTTAGTAATCGTTATTTTTACTTAAACTTTAGTGTAGAATCAAGGAAGGATAACTTGTTTCTTAGAAATGATGGTTAAAGATTAGGCATTTTATGCTAAGAAATTTAAAGGTTTAGTTACATTACAGTAACTAAAGAGGGAACCTTTGGCAATTAAGAGCTTTGAGTAGTAGGGTTTTGTTTCCAGTAAGTAACTGCTAGAGTGTTTATTTTAGGGCCAGGAACTGAGACTGATTTTCCAGATGAGCATCTGCAATCAGTTTGGTTATAGGAAACACTAACTTAAATACCAATTGTATGGGATGTTTCCCTCAAAGAATTAAGTTCTTATAAGTAGAACTATGTTGCTACCAAGAAATTATGCATAACTATTATGATTATATCTTGAATTTCATCAGCCAAAAAAGTGCAAGCCCTTCTTTCTTTTTAGTCAAGAGCTTCCTCCTTTGTCTCTGCGGCCTAAAATGCTTATTTTCTAGTCTTTTATAGACCCAAAACACCCTCCCTTTATTTAGAGTTTTAAAGAAACATACTGGTAAATTTAGCTGTTGCTACTAAAATGGTTTTGTTAAATTACTCATTGTAAGGTCTTCAGAAAATTCTTTAAGTATTTAAAATGCCCCTTTTAACCTAGTCTGATTAATGCTTAAAGTGACTTATCTTATTAGTCAGCATTTTGTTGAATACTGTGACCTATTTAGGTCTTTTATCGATTTCCTTTTAGATAAATCAACATGCAAAAAATGCAAGTTTTCCAGCTCTCCTTGTATACAGTGTAAAAATGCATGTCCTTCAAATTCCTCTTTGCCACCACATTAAATTCAGTCTGTTTCTTAGGAATAGGCTGTTTTTAGAATTACTAAGAAGAAATGTTAGGCTGACTTATGGGAACATTCATAGTTGTCTAGGAACAAGAAATACTGCAACTTTTCAGCTCACCTCGTGAGCCACACTTGTCCTATGCTGCCACTGGTACTTTGTCATTAGGAATTAGGATACAAGCTAGTTGCAAGGTCTTAAACTGACTGTATTCTGAACTGTGCCATATATATATATATTTCTGCCATTCAAACAATGTTACTTTTCAAAATAAGGGATTTGTGTTGCCTCTTCTACTTGGCGGCTTCTTTTCCTTAGACGTTTAGAACTAATACTACTATGTAAACTTTGTCTTTTAAAAACTAGTGAATGTTACTTACCGTTGGCAGATTTTATTAGTTCAAGCTCCCCTTGAGTTTCAGCTCACAAGGGATATAGTGGTTATTTGATAGTGAAAACTCATACATTTTCTATTTATCAAGGATTTTTGATCAATGTTGAACATTTTCTATATACAAAGTACCTCTTTGGGAATAGGGAGGTACTGAAAAAGTTTGAGAACAGGACTTCCCCTGCCCCTTTTCAGCAGAGGGCATTCCTTTTGGGGGTAAATGACATCTGCAGAGACAGAGTACTCCCCTAGCCTTGTAAGGTCCTGGGGTTCAATCCCCAGGCTGGAAGACAAACACATAAGCCTGTGTGCTGGTGTATTACAGCCCAATATTTAGGAGGTGGGTGGCAGGAAGATCAGGAGTTCAAGGCTAACCTTAGCTACATAGAGATTTTGAGCTGAGCCTGGGCTATATACAAACCAACCCTCTCCCAAACAAAAACAAAAAAACAAACAAAACAAAACCAAAAACTAGGGGAGAAAGCAAACAAAAGAACATCACAGGCAAATTAAACAGTGCTAGGTGAGTGGCACACACAGACTGTGCCTAAGTAGTTCAAAGAAAGACAAGCTTTTGCTGGATGTGGTAGCGCATGTGTCCTAGTTTTGTTTTTTGTTGTGATAAAACACCTTTGACAAATTGAACTTAGTGGAGAAGGGGTTTATTTTAGCTTATTTCCAGGTTTCAGTCCATATTGCAAGGGAGTCAAGGTGGCAAGAACTTGACTATCTGGTCACAGTCAAGACCAGAGATGAATGCATCCATGATTGTACTCATCTTTTTCCCTTTTTATATAGCTCTTGACCCAACCCAGGAAATGGTGCCTTGCCCCTTTAGTCTAGATCTTTCTGCATCAGTGAACCTGTTCAACACAATCTCCACAGACATACCCACAGGGCAACCCCACTCATTTAGAGTCCCTTCCCAGGTGATTCTAGACTACATCAAGATGGTGATTCAAAGCAACCATCACAACTCTGCTTGTCAACTTGATGTATAAAACATCACCTTTAAGTCTTAACATGACATTACTTGTCCCCAGAGTCTGTTTACTTTCATAATATAAAATGCAATTCAACTGTAAAAGTCCTTATTGTCTTTAAACATTCTAACACTTTAAAAGTCTAAAGTCTCTTAACTGTGAGCTCCTAGAAAATTAAAATCAAGTTACATACTTCTAACATATAATACACTAAGCAAACATTCTTCTCAAAAGGAAGAACCGGGGGCATAAAACATTGATACCGAAGCAAAGCAAAAATCTGGCAGGGAAACACCAAATACTGCAGCTGTGTGTCCAGCACCTGCGTGGGGCTTGTAAAGTAATTGTTTGGGCTCCATTTCTGTAGCTGGCCTTGGCAGATGACCTAAGGTCCTTCAATATCCTGGAGTCTCCATTGACCTAGTCTTCAGTTTCATAGCTACATAGAGTGGCTTCTCAGGACTTCTTTGAGGGGACTCTAACTCTGACTCTGAGATGTGTTGCCTCTCTGTTTCTCTTCATGACGCTATCAATCTTGTACCACATGGAGGATGCGTATTACATTGCCAGATTCTGATGCCAGCTTGACATATACTGTATGTCTCCTTGGACCACAGCTGGATCAGCTAGCTGTGTTGACCCTGGGAAAACACTTTGCTGCTGTCCCAGTGCAGTACAGGAGGCTTATCTACAGTGGTGCTGGTCTCTGTATGTATCATAGCTGCATCTTCAGCACCAGTCTGAATGCCATCCTTTGTTGACATTTCTTCTCCCAAACAAATCAGTTCATTATCTTTAAATTAAACTTTATTTAGGTTCTCAGGACACTGAGAAAAATACCAATTTCTTGCCCATGTCCCAGTTCCTGATAGAGTCCTTGTTCCCCTCTAAAACCTTGTGAACTGGGCCTCCATTGTCCTCATTTGCCTCAGCATTCTTAAAACCTTCTAAGTTTGCACAAGAACAGCTTACTAAGATCTGCTTCTAGCATTCAACAGCAGGTATGATTGACATGATATATATACATTAGAATTTGGTTCAACAGTGGGCAGTCAAAATTTTCATTGCATATCAAATACCTTGGAACATAACATGAACATGGATGTTCTGTTTTATAGAATCCTCTATATGAAGCTTATAAGCTGCCTTGACATTTTTTGTGATTGGGTCTCATGCTCAGGGTTTAAGTTGGAGGCCAGACTTCTGGTTGCCTTTGCTGGTCATCAGCAGTATAGAATGAAGGAGGAACAAAGAGCTAAAGGAAGAAGGTTCTTGGAAGCTGCTACACTGCATCAGCACTACTTGGTAGCATAGTCATATTAGCTCCAAGGCAGGGTGGAAGCTTTAGTTTTACTCTATTAACAAGAAAAGTAACACAAAAATTGGGGTGAGAGCTTGTTAGTAGTCAGTCTCTTGTATCACAGGGTTGTAGGAATATTTACCATCTAGTAAAATGGTAGTCAGCCAAATGAGGTTTAGATCTTCTACGTGTCATAGTCCTGAGTAAATAACGATTGCAATTTCATATTGATTTTAGTATTGAGTTGAATTTCATAGTAAAATGGGTTATGGGTATTTTTATGTGAAGAGAAAATTAGGTATGTGGTTTTGTCAGTAAATTAGGATATAATATACACATATATGTATATATTATATTGTATAATATATTATATATATAATTGTACAATTTATAGTAAAATATATGGTAAAATATTGAATATCGTTAGTTTTTTCTTCAACCTTTTAAATGATCTCTGTTCAGCAAACAACTTTGTTTCATTTTCTCTTTAAAACATCCTATATTAATTCTGTTTACTAATAAAACTTAACTAATACTTTTTATCAGGCTACTAATTTTATATGATTCTACTATTATTCTCTTGTTATTTTGGGTGAGTCATCTCTTCAGCCCAATTTTGTATATTCTTATCAGTCATTAATTTACTTCTTAATTTGCTGCTTCTGAAGTGTGTTAGATGGTAGAAAGGGCTCAAGAAAAACTAAGGGTTGAAGGATGGTTTACAGTTTTAAGTAGCACATGGATTAAACAAATTAGAGATTAACTCCAAGTCACTTATAATGCATTGGTGTCACATTAAGGAAAGAAATAAAAGGACTTCCCTCTGGACTCATTTCACCAAAGTAAGTCCAGACTTGAATTCTCTATTTCATGTTTTTGGTGTCTTGTTCTCTGCTGCATGCATCTGCTCCTGCCTGAAGGCTCTTGTGAATCTGTTCACGTGCTGGTACCTGTGTCTGTTCCTGTGTATCTGTCTATTGTATGACTCTCTGTGTGTCTGTCTGTCCTGCATATCTGTCTCTAACAGAGGCCTTTGCCCTGTCTTTATTGAATAGCACACAAAGTATTACATGGGGAAAGAATGAAGGATACTTTACAACAATCTTTGAGAGTTTTACAGGGGAATTAAGTTACTGATTTCAACAGACCACAACTGACCCAGACAACAAACAGTGCTACAAATATCACTGTTTATCAAGCAATATCCAAATGCTGTGTTCATTGTGTATGGTGGATAATCAGTTTAGAAGATTGCTCTCAACCTCCATGTTTGCTGCCTTCAAAAAATTATACACTTGCATAGGTCATAGCCATGGAAAAATGCATACTTTGAGATTACAGCTATGCATTAGCTTAGATTGAAAATATTGATTACATGGGAAATCGAAGGCAAGTAAGTTTGATTGCTACTTTGTTCTCTGAAACTCAAGTTGAACAAATAGCTGTCAAGAGTGACCTTAAGGTATATTATTAACTCTGGCTGTGAGGTCTCATAAAAGTTTTAGTCTCTTAGAATGTACGAGAGATTTTTGTTGTAATACATTTCCACAAAATAGCATGTGTTGGGGAGTCCTTAGTAATGGTATTGATATGCAAGGGAAGACTACTCCATGCAGAAGTAGAAAGAGAAATGGAGGAGTGTGTTAGGTGGACGGAGGAACAGCAAAGAAGCCAGTATGGCAGTGGCAGAGTCAGAAGTGGGGGAGGAATATAGATCAGGTTAAAGTGGTACAGTGTTAGGGTGCACATTACACGGGCTAGTATTATGACTCCAGGCAATGTAATGGGAAGCCATTAGACAGTTTTGCATAGCTAAGTCATCCTGGGAACTTAGATCTATAAAACTGACGCTGTAAAAGAAATTAATGAACTTATATTGGTGAAGGAAAGTAGATTGTCTACAGTATGATTGAGAGAGGAGCAAAAATCTAATTCCTCCCCACTGTGTTATTTTACAGTTCATAGAAATCCACTGGACTGACTAAAGGTGCAAATTGGGTGTGAGACAAGATTACAGGTCCTTCCACAGGGATAAAAGGGTCTGGTCCTCAGATTGCTCCCGTTCGTTCTCTGCTACAGAGACAGTTTTTGGTTATGTCCTGGATGGAAGGAAATAGAGTCTTAGAGATCTCATAGTTTTAAAAAGGAAGAGTCCTGGTTTGTTTCTGTGGGTTGTAAAGTCCCCACCCCTTCTATTCCAGAAGTTCTTAGTGCATGAGTCTGTTTCTTTGATGGGCATAGATGAAAGCCTTTTTTTTTTTTTTTTTAAACAAAACAAAGTAAAAAACCTCCCTTTGAAGACCAGCTTCATTCAGCTCTACATTACTGTTAAATACAGCAATTTAGCTAGTGAAACAAGGTGATAGCCTGGTAGTGGAAAGGAGAAACACAAGTGTCTCTGTCTTCCCTCTCCTTAGAGTTTAAGTGTAAGCCACCATGTAGGTGCTTGGAATGGAAGCTGAAATCTCTGCAAGAGCTCTTTACTGCTAAGCCGTCTCTTAAGCCCCATTCTTTAAGATGATTTGTATTAGTGCATATGTCAGACAGAACACATGTGATGATGTGATGACGGTAGTCAGTAAAATGTGCTATGCCATTATGGCTTACTGCTTAGCTTTGTCATTTCTTTCCATCATGAAAATTCTCCATAATGTAAAGTTTATTCTGAACTTTAAATATGCTTGCATTCTTTTTCTTTTCCTGAATTTGTTCAAATTCTTATTTCTTCTGAAAAGTACTGATTCTTTGCTAATGATTGTTTCTGTGCCATCCAGTTTGACAGCTTTGTATTTTTGTCTTTGCTAATAAAGCCTGCCAGGTGGTAGAGTGGACAGACAGTTCCTGGGTAAAGGTAGTTTAGTAGAAAGAGCATTATTAAGCTTGAGTCAGAGGTCTTGAATTCTAGACTCAAATTTGGGAAAGTTCCTAAGTATCTTCTTTTTATGTAAGGGAGGTAGCACAGTAGGATTTTAGTGAGGATCAGATAAAGTATCTGTATAAAGGAAAGCTGTCAGCTATTTGTGGTACAACATTTTACTTTGTATGACTCTTGTATTGTGTCTTGCTCATATTAAAATTTAAAAGTTAATTATAATGACTTTTAAAAACACTTTTCATAGTATGTAACTGCATTTTAAAGTTATAATCAACAGTTTTTCTTCATGATGAATATGTTATAGCTATCATCTATTTTAGGTATTATTTGATATTATAAGTTTTATTACACTGAAGTATAATTTGATTTCCAATTCCATCAGATTCTTTTTGTTTAGTTAAGTCTATCTCTTTGCCTACTAACAAGTGGTGATCAAACTAAAGAAGGTGATTTGAGAAGTTTTTATTCTTATTAGATCAGCCATAAGAGGAAGAAAATGTGAAATTAAAAGATGCAGTTTCCTTTGTGGTTTATTCTGACATAAATTTGGGATGTTCCTATGCTGAAGCACCCAGGAGCCAAGGTCAAGAGATGACAGACTTAGCACCAGGTTTTTGAATGGGGAGAAGTGTTTTGTGATTTCTCTGTATCATCAGGTACAGGGCCTTGTGCATGCAAGGCAAGCACTACATTGACTTACTTTCTGAGCCCATAGCCCCCCTTCCTTCCTTCCTTCCTTCCTTCCTTCCTTCCTTCCTTCCTTCCTTCCTTCCTTCCTTCCTTCCTTCCTTTCTTTCTTTTCTCTGAATTTGGGAATGTTCTGTGGAAAGCTGAGGTGAATATGAAAGTATTTAAAATTGTCATATTTAAGAAGAAAAGTTGAGTTTATCTGTATGAATCTGGTGTTTTAGTAGTTTAGAGTTTGTAGCTATTTACATCTTTATAAATCATATGGTTTTGAATCTTGTATTTACAGTTTTGTTGGTAAATATATTTCTTTTGGTATAAAAGGAGGACCTTGAACAGCAGTGAACAAAAGCAGCTTCTTTAGTATTTAATGGCTCACATTGTTCAAGTACACAGCAGCAGTTTTCTCTAGGACATGCATTACTTTGTTGGACTTATTTTTACTTTTAGTAGTAGGTTATGCAAGTTTTAGGTTTCTCTTTTCTCGAAGGAACTGATTGCTTAACTTTTTTCTTTTGCAGATTGATTACACTGGAACAGAACCTTCCAGCCCCTGCAATAAATGTTTGTCTCCAAATGTGACATCCTGTGTTTGTACCATTAACTTCACACTGGAACAGTCATTTGAGGTCTGTGTTTTAAAATAATGTATTAGAAAGGCATGCTTTAAAAAATACTAATATTTTTTAGATAATTTATCTTGAGAAATTAGCTTAATTTATTGGAGTCTATAGACATTTGAAGATTATTCTATATCTGGTTGTTGCATAATTAAATTAATTAAATCCAGTAATTCGGTGCATTATTTGAATTTTTTGCCTGTTAGTATTTTGTAGACAAAATTTTAGGCATCAGTTTAATATTCACTAGTCAGTCAGATTCTTAATGGCAGAAATCTTGTGCTTGTATTTTAAAGTTATTTCTTGATGCTTTGATTTCTCTGTAGATGTTATAAATTCTTAGCCTTTTAAAATTATTCTTAATTTTTAATGACTTAATTATAAAACAAGTCTTACTGTAGACAACACCGATAATCCCATTACTTAATTGAATTATTTGTGAGGTATGAAACAATACTCAAATCAAACACTTATTAAAACTTTATTGATATTTTATAGTTTGGTATTTGGACAATGCCCTCCTGCATATGTGTGTGTGTGTGTGTGTGTGTACATATAGTATTAATACAGGTCTCTAGTCTTGGTATCTGAGCGTATGGGAAAGGACATCTTTAATTGGCATGGATAGAGACCAGTTTTTTCTGCCCTCTACCTGAGAATTGAGCTTAAAAAACATTCTTCAGGAAGTAAAGCTGTCGTAATACATACCAAGGCTTGAGTTTCCTTATTCAGATTTTCTAGATGTAGGGACGATATTAGTGTCTGGTGGATGGAAGCCATCTAGTGGTTATAGATGCTCTTGCACTAAGGGAAAAGTGCCTTTAGTTTTGGGACAAAGATGAGAAAACCCATTTGGAAAAAGACTGAAAACTGCAGTTTTCAGTGTGATGGGCAAACTATCAAGATGCAGTAAGTCTTGGTTCTGTGCATAATTCAAGAAATCAGAGAGTTTGGGTAAGTTAGAAATTCTGTTATCTCCTCCTTATTCAAAACCATTTACTTTAACTTGGTACTCTGTGAATTCGAGGGCAGCCTGGTCTACAAAGTGAGTTCCAGGACAGCCATGGCTGTTACACAGGTAAACCCTGTCTCAAAACACCAAAACTAAAACCAAACCAAACAAAACCAACAACCAAACAATTCACTTGATTTAGAATTCCCTTTTAAAGTGTCCATTTATTCTTTGTAGGTGTATTTCTTCACAGATTTTTGAATTGGACTAAACCATTTCAGGGAATGTAAATGTTAGTGTATTTTATAACAGGCTTGATTGAGAGGATCTAGTTTGTATCAGAATTGATTGAGAGGATCTTTTTTCCTGTTTACAAATTGGATTTACTACTATTGGTTCTTAATTGAGATGCCATTCATTTTTCCTAAAATTCATATTTACATGTTTTTGTCATACAATTTGATACTATTGCCCTAGTGATTTCCACTTAAACATTTTTTGCATAGAATGGAAAAGTTTATGGTTTGCTACTTCAATCAATATTTTCATTCATTTATTTACTTTTTGATGCACAATTTCATTACGTATTCTAGGTTGGCATTAGACTTCTCTGTGTAGCTCAGGTTGGCTTGGAATTAATGATTTTCCAACAAACCCATCATTATTCAGCCTTTAAATGGTAATGTCTGTGAAAGTAACAAATCAAACGAGTCACTTCTAAATTTAGACAATTCCTTTTAATTGAAGATATAAATATAAAAATAGAGGCTGGCTGGCCTGTGGTGGCACATGCCTTTAATTCTAGCAGAGGCAGGTGGATCTCCGTGAGTTTGAGGCCAGCCAGTCAACAAAGTGAGTCCCAGGACATCCAGGGCAATACAGAGAAACCCTGTCTCAAGAAACTAAAGTAAATAATACATATGTATTATTCTATGTATAATTCCTCTTTCTCATCTGTAATCAGAAAGGAGAAGTAACATTTCTCTACTGCTAACAATTTTAGTCAGATGGTTTATTAACACCTTGTAATTAATTCAGTATATGTATATTGCTCTGTTTTCCCCAAGATATTTTTGAAATTGCCTCCATAAGAGTACCACTCTTCATTATTATTATAAAGTATTATAACTGAATATATTTAAGCAACTACTAATTTACTAATTGCTAACAGTCTATAGCATCCAGGGGGAATATTTGGAGGATAGAAGGGGACCAGTGCAAGGCTGGAGGAAGAGTAGAGCAGAAATATGAGCAAAGTAAAATGATATATATGTATAAAAATGCCATTATAAAATATTTAGTATACCAACTTAAAATTTTAATAAATAGGAAAAATTAGTGTATGTAGCATCCTGTTGAAATTGTATATTCTCATTCCATTTACAGTTTATTTGGACAATAAATCAAAAGTTTGATCATTTTTCTGAAAGGTAGATGCTAATTGGATAAAAACCAATCTGAATTAGAGGAAATTTTATATTAAAAGTAGCTCAGAGTACACTAATATTCTTTCAGTATTATTTTTTAATGAAAATAATATTGTGTGCAGTGTGCTCTATACATGTCTTCCTTTGTCACTTTATTTCATGAGACAGGTCTCTCCATGAAGCTGGAACTTGTAATTTAAATTAGACGGACTAGCCAGCAGGCTCAGGAGATTTGCCTTTTCCCCCTGCCCACCATCACCTTCCATTTCTGGAGATAGAGATGAGTGTTGCCATGACTGACTTTGATGTAGGTGCTGGGATCCACACTGAGCTCCTCATGCTTACACAGCAAGCACTGTACCCACTGAGCCATCTCTCCAGACTTCACATGATACTTGAAGGATACTTTAAAAGTTTACTTGTGTTTTTTGTGACATAACTTCTTTAAGTTTATTTACAATTGCACAATTTATTTTTGTGTGTTTGCTTGCTCTTGTGGTGTTGGGGATTGAATTCAGGGCCTTATACATGAACATTCCGGGCAAACACTCTTATCACAGCTGTAGTTCCAGTGCTTATTAAGTCCTTGGTAAATAACTTTTCTACGCCAGCTGATGTAGTGTATCTAGGACTGTTTGGTTCAATACCTGATTCATAGGTAATAATATTTCCTCTTTTTTTAAAACCTAAGAGTTCAGGAGCTACAGTATAGTTGTTCTATTGTGAGTTTATTTATATTTTATTGTACAGTTTGGTGATATTTCACCTCAGTACCAGTTTATCACAAATTGTAAACCAGTCAAGTACAGATTGCTTTTATAAAATATAAAAAAATATCAATTCTTATATTAAAAAGTCTTCCTCTTTCTGTTTTCTCTAGGGCAATGTGTTTATGTATTATGGACTGTCTAATTTCTATCAAAATCATCGTCGTTACGTGAAATCTAGAGATGATAGCCAGTTAAATGGAGACCCTAGTGCTTTGCTTGTAAGTAAAATGATGAAATACAGAAATCTGGCATGTGAAATAAGAGCATAGTAAATATTCATTTAGAAATGTTAAAGTGCTTAGTCTTATGGGATATTAAAGTATTGCCTGTCATTTCTAGATTTAACAGAAGTTTCTAATAGTCATCAGGAGTTTTGGCTTCATCTCTGTTTGTAATGGGATTTGATGAATGATGTGTAAGTGTGTTCTGTCTGTTCATTATTCTTGTGCTAGGTAGGATATGCAGATAAGCTGTTTTTAATTTTTGGAATTGTGCTTTGAAATTGAATAAATGTCTTTTTTTTTTTTTTTTTTTAACTGGGAAGACAAAGCAAAGCAGCAAATTTTTAAGCTTCCAGAATTCCCAAGTCTGCTGTGTGTGTTTGCAGGAGTAGAACTACCCTTTTCTGAATCTTGGTTCTTTTTGGGAATCTATGAATGGCATCTTAATTTCCTGACTGTTCATCTTTCCATAGTGGTATTTAGTGCATAGATATTTTATGTCATTTTGCCACTGAGGCAAACCTTTGAAGACTGGAATAGTTTAGGATTTCTTAAAATTTGTGAATCTCTCCGGGCGTTGGTGGCACACTTGGGAGGCAGAGCCAGGTAGATCTCTGTGAGTTCAAGGCCAGCCTAGTCTCCAGAGCGAGTGCCAGGATAGGCTCCAAAGCTACACAGAGAAACCCTGTCTCGAAAAACCAAAAAAAAAAAAAAAAAGGAATCTCTTACAGTACATTGTAGAGAGCCAGAAATGGTGGTGCATACAATCCCAGTACTTGGGAGGTGGAGAATTTGAAAAGAATTTTAGCATAGAGCCATTTAGAATGAGCTTGATATTTCTGATATGATAGCTAGAGGTTAATTTTGTGGGATAGCTGTCTTTTCTTCTGCCTGAATTTCACGTTGCTGGTATCTACTCTTGTTTTAGGAATTAACTTACATGGTCTTCTAAGGACAAACTGGGATCCCTTCCCCCTCCCCTTTATCCCCATCAACCTCTTTGTTTGTTTGATTCTGGCACTTTGTAAGTTCATATTAAATACTTGGTAAATAGCTTTCCTAAGCCAGTTAATGCAGTGTATATAGGACTGCTAAACTTAATTCAATACCTAATTCATAAACTTAAAAAGTTAGTTAAAATTTAACTAAGACTAAAAAAAAAAATTAAGAATTTAGGAGCTAGAGTATAGTTGCTCTACTATGAGTTTATTTTTAATAATCATTTCTTTTTTGGATATGTAAATGCTTTTATTTACTTGAAACACTTAGAACAGTTCTTGGTATGTAGTTAAGTGTCAGGAATCACATTTCATTAAATGTAACATGTAATATAATGAAAGATGCTTTCCTGCTTCATAAAAAGGAAAGATTACTCCAGGTAGACTGTGACAAAGGTATCCCTGGTTAGAGTATGACAAAATGCATCGTAGGATGACATGACTATTATTAGCTGTTATTAAGTTTTTTATTGAAAGTAAAATTTTTCCATACAATATATTCCTTGCTTTAGTACTGCTAAAGACCAAAATAAAGCTATTTTCTTTCCCCTCTTTTATTGAAAATAGATTTTTTTCCTCACATAATATATCTTGATTATGGTTTCCCTTCCCTCTATTCCTCTCAGTTCCTCCCCACCTCCCCTCCCATTCAGTTCCCCTCTCTTTTTATATCTCATTAGAAGACAGTTTTCTAAGGAATAATAATCAAATATAAGTTAAAAACAAAGACTAACACATTGGAATTGGACAAAACAAAGTGAAGGAAAAGAGCCCAAGAGAGGACACAAAAATCAGAGACCAACTTGTTTACACACCTGGAGTCTATAATATATATGTAGAGGACCTGATGCAAACCTGTGCAGGCCTAGTGCATCTGCCTCGGTCTCCGTGAGTTCATAGGAACTTTGACCATGTTGATTCAGAGGGGCTTGTTCTCCTGGTGTTCTTCATCCCCTCTGGCTTTTAGAGTGAAAGAGTATCATACAATATATTCTGATCATGGTTCCCCTCCCTCTTCTCCTCCCTGATCTTCCATACCTCCCTGCCCAGCTCATTTCACTCCTTCTTTCTGTCTGTCTAGAAAACAAACAGGCAAATTAAAAAAAAAAGTCATAATAAACCAAAATTAAGAAAAAGCATGAGAAGCACATGCACATACACATACATACCATAAAAACACAAAAGTGGAAGCCATAATATATAAACAAAAGACCAGTAAGATTTAAAAAAAAAAAAAAAAAAAAAAAAAAAGCCCAAACAGCATTATGGGGCAAAATACCATTGAGTTTGTTTTGTGTTAGCCATCTATTGTTGGGCATTGGGCTTGCCCTTAAGTGTGTCTATATGCCCAGTGAGACTCCATTGGATAAAACTAAATTTTCCTTTGGGAGCAGTTGACAATTGGAGGTAATTTCTGGGTTAGGGATGGGGGCTTATGTCCACTTTCTTTCTCAGGACTGGGACTTTATCTGACTTGGACCTGTGCATGCTGTCAGTCTCTGTGATAAGGCACTGTTTTCTTTGTATCTCCCATGACTGCTGGCTTTTACAATGTTTATGTCTCCTCTTCCCCATAGTTCCCTGAGCCTGAAGGGGAGAGATTTGATGGACTGAGTGTTAAAAGTTCTCTCATTCTCAGCACATTGTCCATTAGTGGGATTTTGTGTTAGTTCCCATCTACTGTAGGAGGAAGCTTATCTGATGATAGCTGAGCAAGACGCTGATGTGATTCCAGACTGATATATAGGACCTTTTCTCTGAAATCAGAGTTTGATTCAAAGTACTCTGAATACTGAAGAGCTGATGAGACCTTATCACATTTTTTTCTGCTTTCACTGCACATAGTGCTTCTCTTAGTATAAACACAGAATGAAAATATAAGTCAAACAGCCCAAAAGGTTAACTAAAGTGTGTGTGTGTGTGTGTGTGTGTGTGTGTGTGTGTGTGTGTGTGTGTGTGTGTGTTTGTACTACATATATAAAATAAGTTCAAATTGAGATTACCTTGTTTTGTTAAATGTTTAAAAATATGGATTACAAAAACAATATGGATTACTGTGGCTTGCCTGAATGTTCCAGAAGTGCTAATGGATATTTTTCAGATACACCTTTCAACTGTTCCCTGTCCTTGAGACTCTTAGTAAGTAATGAGTCAAGACTAAGCCTGAAGGGCTGGCATATGCTTTGCTTGCATTCTGAACAATTTAAAGATTAGTATAGCTGCTTTATATTATTCCTCTCTTAATTTTTTTAGATCAGAAATTTAATCCAAAATTGCAAAATACAACCATACAAGTGTTGGTTGTATTCAGTTTTATAAGTGAGGCCAAGTTTACCAAGGGACTTCTCTAAGAAGCTCGAATGTGTAGTATCTGTACTCTCAAATTCCTATGCCCTTTATTGTGTACCACAGCTGAGCTGATAGCAGGCCATTTAGTTTTTCTCAGTCAGAAATCTTTGTGGTTGTAGTTTCTATGTCAATTTGAAAATCAAAATATTAATTTGGTAAGTCATGTATAGCTATGTGGAGGTGAACGAGCATTGTATTTAAAAAGTACTTTAATATTAAAGAATATTTTGAGTACTCAAATGTGTTGTTAGTTTAGAGCTTGTTTTCTTTACAGACTCATATGCTTTATGAGTGGGGAAGATAGAAGAGCTGAATTTTAAATTAGTAATCAAGAGTAGCCCATCATTTTTCCACAGATCTAGATGATAATATCTCTTCCTCCCTCCCTCCCTCCCTCCCTTCTTTCCTTCTCTCTCTCCCTCCCTCCCTCCTTCTCTCCTCCCTCCCTCTTTCTCTCTCTCTTTGTCTCCTGAAAATAGAATCCAAGTAAGGAATGTGAACCTTACCGAAGAGATGAAGACAAACCAATTGCTCCATGTGGAGCTATTGCCAACAGCATGTTTAATGGTATGCTATTGAACATCCATGCAGATAGATGATTAGAAAACTGTGTGCACTAAGGAAACTATGTGTGTGAGTAGGAATAGTGTAGTAATATGAATGAAATTATGAAATTCACCTTCAAGATAAATACTCACATAATGAATAGGAAATAGGAAATAGGAAGAAAATAGAATCTTCCTATTTCTTATAAAAAAGTAAAAACCACAGAGGTACTTTCCACTGATTTATGCCATTAAAAGGGAGTTAGTTATAGTTGATCCTTTAGATATGCATTGCCTGATAGAAATACACTTTGAACTCTAAATACAAACTATGTCAAATTTTCTAGTACTTATATTAAAAACCCTCAAAGGAAACAAGTAAAATTAGCTTGAATAATTTATTTAATCTAGTGTGCCAGAATAGTATCATTTCAGCATATAAACGTAACTGAACTATTTTTTTTTGTGTGTGTGTTTTTAGACTAAGTCCCTGGTAGCTGGTATGTATTACACATTCAACAGAACTTGTTCATTTGTATCAGCAATGCTTCAGGAATGAATACTTTGTGATTACCAAGTACAAAAAACGGGAAAGGCAGGAGTGGTTAGGAATGCAACAGTAGCCAAAGAAAGAAAAGAGGAAAAAGGATGCCATTGCCTTTTATTTGGATTGATATCAAAATTCTTGTTTTTCTAATATCAGTCATTCAGGAACGTGACCTAGGTCTGTGTAGTACATGAAGGAGGAGTCCATCCAGCCATCTAGAATTCTAAAGTGATGAAGGGCACACGTTACCCTATGCCTTCTCTGTCAACTGCTTTCAGAGAAAGTCCCAGATTCTCATTTCTCATAGAATTATGTATGCTGTGTATTTTTAGTAGATGTTAGTAACATCTCCCATTTCTTATGCTTAGATACACTAGAGTTGTTTCTGGTTGCCAATGAATCTGATCCCATACCTATGCCAATTCCTCTGAAGAGGAAAGGTATTGCTTGGTGGACAGATAAAAATGTGAAATTCAGAAATCCACCTGGAAAAGAAAGCCTCATGGAAAAATTTAAAGGTAAAACATGACCAGTATCCCCTCTTGTCTAGTAATTTGAGTAAGGTAACCTAAATTTTGTTGTTATTGTCTTTATTTTTAAAAAATAGCATTTTATTCCTCAGCATTATACCAAGTTATATAAATGGTCACATGTACTAAAATTGTAAAGGAAATGTGTGCTTTTCATTGTGATTCGAATTAATTTCCCTGGTGTTTTCATCTATAATCTTTACAAACTGCAACGGAGTTTATTTTAATCAGCCCCTATTTATGCATATATGTGCATATACATGTTTTTATGCTGCCTTAGTTTCATAATGCAATATTTCTTTTTAAAATTTGTGCATTTATTTGTGCATTTATATATTTATTTTGTATGTGTGTGTACAAGCATATGTATGTATGTACCATAGTGCATGTGTGGAAGTCAGAAGAGCTGTAGCAATCTGCTCTTTCTTTTAACCATGTGGTCCTGGGACGTGAATTCTGTTCCTCTGATCTGGTGACAAGTGCTGTTACCTGCTGAGCCATCTTACTGACCCATGCATTTCTTAATCTTACTTTTTCGCCTTAAGTTATCTGCCTTTTATTTAGTATTCTTTTTGTATTCTCTTGAAATATCAATTGTCTTTTTTAATTTTTGTTGTAGATAGAATTGGTTTCTCTTAGATTTTAAGACCTCCTTAGGATATGGATATATTTATACCTTTGAAAATATTTACATTATGTTTTTGTGCTTTTTTCCTTTTTAGTACTATGAATTTTCATTAAAACTGTTCTTAGAATTGAATATTTTGTTTTCACATCTCTCTCCCTCCCCATCTTATCTTTAATAAGAAACAACAAAGCCAGTAAATTGGCATAAACCAGTATATATGCTAGACCCTGATGAGGATAATAATGGATTCATAAATGAGGACTTCATTGTTTGGATGCGTACTGCAGCGTTACCTACTTTTCGTAAGTTGTACCGTCTTATAGAGCGGAGAAATGATTTACATCCAACATTACCAGCTGGACAGTACTATTTGAACATCACATACAGTATCCTTTTGTGGGGGGTTATGTGTCCACATAGAATTTGAGAGAGTTTCATTGTCTTATATCAGTTATGTGACATGTTACTTTGCACTCTAGATTTGTTTATTGTGTGATATTGGTAATTGAGTGTAGTCTTATTCTTCCATTTCTGCATAGGTATCAAGCCTTATTTACTTTTTCTAATTTTAAAGATCTTTATTGTTATGTATTCATGTATGATATGTGCACATGTGCCAAGGTGCATATTTAGAGAGGTAAAAGGACTACTTTGTGGAGTTGATTTTTTTTTTTTTTTTTTTTTGGTCATCTTTTTATATGGGTTCCAGGAATTGAACTCATGTCATCAGGCTTGAACATCAAGTGCTTTTACCCACTAGACCATCCCTTTGGGACAGAAGCAGGCTTTTTTTAAAGAAGGAAATACTGGGAAGTTCTTTTATCCTTAAACACAGTTCAGTGTTTTTAAGTATTTTGCCCATTATTTATGTATACACTGTAAACATATTCTCAAATATTAGGATTTTAAATGTGTGTTAGATTTTTGCACTTTTTATTATCTGAATAAGCCATAAGTATATTCTTTATTTGTTTGGGACTGGCTCTCATTATGTAGCCCTGGATGGCCTGGAGTTCTGTATGTCTCTGCAGAATAGGCTGGCTTCATACTCACAGATTCAGCTGCCTCTGACTCAGGAGTGTTAGAACTAAAGGTGTGCACCACCATGCCCAGCCTAGGTTTTTGTTAGTTTGTTTGTTTCTAGTTTGAGTTGTATAGTAAATTAGTAAACGGCTAATAGGCTAATTGTTAAAATTAAATTTACCTTTGGTTCTTGGACTCTGGGTTATAAAACTGAATATGGCCTAATAGTGGCTGGCTGAACACAATGTGGCTTTGAAACTATGTCCATTTAGGGGCAGTTTTGCCACTGTGTAGCCAAATATAGAGCACGGGAGAAGAAAGGTCTGGAGCACTGGGAACTTCATAGAGGGCAGACTGTTCTCATGTAAGGAGGCTGCAGCAGTGTCCCGAGGACCACCAGCACTTTCAGGAAGAATGCAGGACATCTCAAAGACTGACAGTGTAACAATACAGGGAGCCTGGAAACATCAGGAGTTAGCTGTAAAAGTACAAGATAAGGAGGAAATTAAGAGCACAGTTGAGTGGAGCCTATATTTTTAGAGGAAGAGGAGGAACATAGTTGATTTGATACTGTGTCTGGCCTTGGAGAGTTGGATTTTAAGTATCATGATTCCTGCCTCAGGTTAAGATTGATTTCAGTAATTAGAATGGGCCAGCTGTGGCTGTGCCCCTTCTCAGGAGTTTCAGTTCCAATTTTAGTTTTAGTTTGGCTTCTCCACTCTATTGGCAGCATCCTAGAATGGGCCATGTAAATAGTTCATCCAACACACTGCTGTTTCCTCTCTGGTCTCTCCTCACCAGTCAGTTTTGACTTCTGCCTGTCTGGGCTATCAGTTCTTTCAGAGCATGAGTTTTGTTATTGCTGCAAATGAGCCAGCTAACACTTGGGCATCATGCTTTGTGACCCTCTACTTAGAGAGCTCTCTGTCTTATAGCTACATGTTTAAACAGAGTCTTTTCTTCTTTCTTGCCTGTTATTATCCTGTGTGGGAATCTTTACTGCTCATCTGACCTATTTTTCTATATTACATTACTTTGAAGCCTTTAGTCCCTCCTAGGTAATAAGTGTAAAACTACTGGAGATACTATATAGATCTGAATTTTATTATTTTGATAAAACATTTTGGCTTTTACTAGTAACATTATTCTCAGGTCTGGGAATATTTATCAGGGGTACAGTGCCTTGCCCTGAGTTCAATGTCTAGTAACACATGTAGAAAATTTTCTAAATTAGGTTTTAGAGATGATTTTATTTGCAGCAGAAAGCTGTACACGCCTTTAATTCCAGCGCTTGGGAGGAAAAGTCAAGGAGATCTCTTGTGATTTAAAGGCCAGCCTTGTCTACATAGTTCCAGGACAGCCAGAGCTACATAGGAGACCCTGTCTCGAAAACAACAAAAAAAATAGTTTCATTCATCCATCTATTATCTGTCTGTCTGTCTGTCTACTTGTCTATCTATTGTGATTCGGAATATAAAAGCAAGTTATCTATGTATCAAAATTGTAGAAGTGAATTATAAGCAATTAAATGTTAACTTTAAAACTTGTGTTTTAAACATCAAGTAACCACAGACAGAAAGTCTTCCTATACCCTTGTCAGATTACCCAGTACATTCTTTTGATGGACGAAAACGGATGATCTTGAGCACTATTTCATGGATGGGAGGAAAAAATCCATTTTTGGGAATTGCTTACATCACTATTGGATCCATCTCCTTCCTTCTGGGAGTTGTACTGCTAGTAATTAATCACAAATATAGAAACAGTGGTAATACTGCTGACATCACCATTTAATTTTATATTCTGAAAACAAATCTACTGCATGTGCATCGAGGCCAGTCCTGTTCAACCTAGCTTTTGAATGCTGATGTCTGGTTAGTATGTCATTTTGAAGTTGGCACATAACTTAAAACAAAAAAAACCGCCTTTGTCCTTTGCTTCTTACATATGGATGACTTATGAAAATATATGACGGGTATAAAAATTAGGTATATTGATTATATCAATATTGTAACTGCTAAAATGGCATTCTAATGTCTGCTTTTTATTGGGACAGGTCATGTGATGCATAGAGCCTCTTTCATGTGAAATGAGTCTACTGCTTAAACGTTTATGCTGTGTTGATGACATTATATTGACATGATGTTGTACATGTGTGCCTACTGTGTGAAGAAAGGGATTATGAGATGTAGGAGTGTAATGGCTTGCTAACCCTTTGAAATTTGGTTACAGTTCAGATTGAAGAAAGACTAAATATAAATAAAACACTTCATCATTTTCATGTGTCGTGTGTAAAGGCTTAAAGTCCCTCCTTGTTGAGGTGGTTCATGTGTTCAGTTTCTCTATTATAGTTATTTGATAATAACTTTGATTTCAGAGGACATACTTAGCTTGTCCAGCATAGAAATTAATATCTAAAGAGGTCAGGTAGGTCTTGGATAGCATTTTAAATCCTTTTTCATTTGGCTAAAATTTTGCATTCTGGAGTCCAAGCTGCTTGAAATGTTTATGTGATCATCTCCCTGGAAGCTTACACTTCAGAAGAGATGAAAGAATATAGGTGAGATGGGACAGCTGCTTGGCAAACCTGCATCCTCTGTCAACTGTAAGCCAGGTGTAAATGTTCAAAGGAGACTCTTTTCATTATTGTGGTGTGTAGTGTTAAGATGGTTGCTCTGCCTTGGAAATACCTCAAGCTGTTCTTACTTAGCAGGTAAGTATTTTAACTTAGTACTAATATTATAGCCCAGAAAAAATTAAAATCCTAATTTCTCCCATATTTCATTAAATTTTTGCATACAGGTCAAACAAATGTGGATATGTATACACATACTCTTTAATGAAGGTAATGTTTTGACTAGTTTTTCTAAGATATCCCTTAAAAAGATGTTCTATACATTTCCTACTTAAATTTGGGGGGATTTGGATTATGTACATGATAAAAAGATTATAATATATCTGATTGAAGTTACTTTATTTTCTAACTAGAATTATTTTAATATTCCTTTAATGAATAAATGCTGTAATTTGTTTGCTATGGAAGTTATTCCTGAAGTGAATGTAAATTATTTTTCACATGCATGAAAATGTATGTGTTAATCACAGTTGACTTCATTACATTGAAATTACTTGTTTTTATACTAAAGTAATGCTTGTGTTTTTAGACTGTGTAATTATTTTCTTTGGTTATATTTTAAATCCAAAGGTCTGAGTAATGTTTCAGTTTAGATTAAGATGTGCTTAAGATAACAAAAAATTCAATGGTTCATAGTAGAAATGTGCCACTTATGCTTTGTCTGATATGAAATTCTGTTAAAAAAAGCTTGTAATTCATGGTGACTTTTAACTTATGAAAATATTGCTTGCATGGGCTGGTTATGTGATTTATGGATATATAAAAATTTCTCAGGACATAAGTTCTTTTTTTCTCTCAAACTATTCTTTTGTCAGTCATCCAGAATGCTGCTGTTCTGAAAATTGTCTTTCACATATATATATAATGTTCAGTTTATTTGGGGGATTTTCATAAGACATGAGATGTTTCTGCCAGTCTTTCTAGAGTAAGTGCTATTTAAAGAGGACTGCTAGCCTGCATCTCTTTCTCTAACTGGGGGCCAAGGGGTCTGAAGAAAAACTGAAGAAGTCTGACATTCCCACGTCTTGGAGAAGATGGAATCTTTAAAAGTACAGTTGAAGCTTTATCTGTTTTACAAGTGCATTGATGGTCTCCTGTCATTTGAAATCAACTCATGACTCATGTTGTATATATGAAGAAACTGGGATGTTCATAAAGTTGATGTCATTAAGGCAAAAGTACAAGGCTTAGAAATATGCATTAATTTGCAAGGAAGTGTTTTGGCATGAGAAATTTTCCAACTGAAAAAAATTATTCAAAAAGCAAGAGCTCAGGCATTTCATTGAAGTCATGAGGCAATTTAAAATAAACTGGAGAAAATAACTGTTCTAATAGAGAATAATTCAATTAAGAGTCAAGTGAATATTATTGGTTTATTGGATAGTAACAGTTTATTTGTAATCTTATTTATATTAAAAGTTAACACTCTGTTAGAATGTTTTGTATTAATAAAAGTGAGCAAAATTAATTGTGCTACGTTTAAGTGTTTTACTAAAATAAAAATGTCCCTTTGTTCTTGCTAATGGTTAGTACTCAGTTTTAACCAAGCTTAGGGAGTCCTGGTTTTAACTCCATGGTTCTCAACTTGTGGGTCGTGGCCCCCACAGTGATCACATATTAGATATCCTGCATATCAGATACTTACATTACTATTCCCAACAGTAGCAAAATTACAGTTAAGAAGCAGCAACAAAATAGTTTTAATGGTTTGGGGAGTCACTACAACAGGAGGAAGTATATTAAGGGGTTGCAACATTAGGAAGGTTTTAACTTCCTGTTTTAACTTCTCCATGTGGACATTTGATAAAATGTCATCAGTTATCAATTTATTAATCACTGACAACATAGTCATGAGATGTATTCATGTTACCAACGAGCATCTATTCTTTGCAGAAAGGGGTGAGATTGTTATCTGAGTTCTAGGCAGGCTGGCTGGGTCTGGTATTATATTGAGGGAATGGACAATGATAAGCATTGGAGCCAAGAAGGCAGTAAATGAAAACCTAACATTAAAGTAGGAGCAGGGGAGGGGTGGGGCTTGGGAACACTGCTCAGTCTGCTGCTCCCTGTCTGCATGGAAACACTGCCTGAGGGTTATTACATTTGCTCTTTACGCTGCAAAGTTTTGTTCTTTGTGAATATCGTAGTTTTAAGTGTGAAGGGGGCAGAAGTGCTGTTATTACCAAGTTTTGATGTATAAATGCCGGTTTTAGAGTTTGGATGATCTAATAATGTATTTTTAAGCTCACTTTGGTCCATATACCCATCAGTCAGTAAATGTGAAAAGCACATTTGTCATGTTATTTGAAATTTTAAAATAAATATATTGTGTAAAACCAAATGAGACCATGGTGACCTCATTTGCTTTTATATGTAAAAGTAAGATATGTGCAGTTTCCAAAGTCAAATAGTTATTCTAAAGCCATTATGATGAAAAAGAATATTCTTTAACAGAAATTTCCTTTTATTCCTCAGAGACTCACACACACGAAATAAACAAATGCAATTTTTAATTAAAAAGAAATGATGTAAATCCTTTTATAACCTTCATATTTCACTAATAGCTTGACTATACACAGTTTCCAATTAAAAGCAATTTTCTCTCCACTACTTTTAATGAATCTGATCTTAGATGCTGGCCCTTTCAGATGGCTGCATGGTTGTCCTCTGTCCTATGTTTTGGTGTGTATATATTAGTACTTCATGCTTGGGTGCGTGTGCACCCTTGTACATTTTGTTCTTGTCCTTCCCAATCTCTGGCTTTTCTAGTCTTCCCACTCTGACTTCTATGATGAGTATTGTAGGAGTAATGTAGATGTCCCAGTTTTGACTGAATGTTCTGTTGACATTTGTTCTCTGCATTGGTCAGTTGTGAGTTTCTGTGTTAACCACCAACCACGGTCTGAAGAAACTTCTCTGATTAACTACACTACACTTCTCTGATTAACTACACTAATGTCTGTCAGTTTTTCTTGTGCCCTTTTTCTTTAGTCTTGCTTTATTGCAGAAGGAGGGAAGGAGAAACTCAGCTGTCTTAGTAATGAAGAAAATTAACTTACTCTTACATGCTTTACACTCAAAGCTTGTAAAAGAGTGCTTTTTCATTTTCAATTTTCAGTCAGCCTTTCATGTCAAAATTGCACTGCATTCTGTTCACTGTCACCGGCCGGAAAGATTCAGTGAAGTCTAAACGTGGATTCATAGGCTATTGAGCACTTACAAGTTGTATTTTTAGATTGCTTCATCTCCTAGACCATTTACCTATTTGTAAAATTGGGATTTCATTACCTACTTGACGTTTGAGAAGTAAAAGAAGTGACGAATGAAAAGCATGTAGAAAAAAGAATACCAAAGTATAAAACTGGCTAGTTTTATGTTAACTTGACCCCAAGCTAGAATTATTTGAAAATAGCACATCAGTTGAGAAAATGGTCCTACCAGTGTGGCATTTTCTTAATTGATTAATGTGGGGAGGGCCTAGCACACCTGGTAGGTGGTCTTGGGAATATATAAGAAAGCAAACTGAGCAAGTCATGAGCAACATGACTCCTCTGTGTCCTCTGCATCAGCTGCTGCCTCCACATTCCTGCCCTGTTTGAATTCCTCCCCTGGCTTCCCTCAGTGATGGCCTGTAATATATAAATGTAAGCTGAAATAAACTCTTCTCCAAGCTGCTTTTGGTCATGGAGTTTTATCACATTAATAGAAACTCTTAAGATACAATTGGTACCAGGTAGTGGGGATATTCCTATAATAGACCTGGTCATTGTGAGGGGACTTTGGAACTTTGGGCTAGAGAAACTGTTGAGTACTCAGAGCTTAGTAGACTGTTGTATGTCAGCTTGGAAGTAAGAGTGGTGCAGACAATGAAGGCCTGGCTTGTGAAATTTCAGGAAGAAGTTTGAGAGTCTTAAAGATGCTTGTGGTGTCTGATCATCTGGAACTGAATGGCTGTGATTAACAAGTGACCAGCACCACCAAATAAAAACCTTAGCTTTACTAGGATAGTTCATGCTGGTTATCTGGAGTTGTAAAACAGGTGGCAATTAAGAAGAGGTCAGTAGCTGGGCTTGCTGGCACAACTTTTAATTTAAGCACTCAGGAAGCAGAGGCAGAAGGATCTCTGTGAGTTTGAGGTCAACCTGGTTCACATAGCAAGTTCCAGGATGACACAGACCCTAGGGTAGGAGGTGACAAGAGGCAGTAGCGTCTCCTTGGGGTTAGCTCATAAGACCTGTGGTTCAGAGGTGGCCAAATCTACATCTTCTGGCAGCCAACTTGGTAATGTGCAAGGGTTTCCCAGGTGGTGCTGGTCTTGAAGACATAAAGGGGTTATGAAGAGCAGCCAAGGCTGGACACTGGAAAGAGGGCACTGGTGAATGTGTAGCCTCAGTTGAAGTAGAAGCCCTAGGACGGACAGAGTTATGGATAGAAGTTTAGGTGTAGCGCCATGCAGTAAGGTCAGAGTCCCTGAAAAGTGCCCAGATGAGGCTAGTGGTAAAGGTGCAATCCAGTTGCAGTGAAGACCCCAATATTTTGGAGCTGTCACTATGATGTAATGACCACCAAGCACAGCAACATCCATGGAGTGGAGCTGCTTGGGCTTCTAGGAGATAATCTGTTATGTATGACAGAGCCAGAGAAATGTCACTGCCAAACCCTTTGGAGCCCAGAAGATAATTGCAAATCCCAGAATTCTAACATTGAAGTTCATGATATTGGATTTTTTTTATTTGATTGTGACTGTCTTGGTTATTCCCTCATGAAATAAAGTATTTTGATTTTAATTTTACAGGAGTCCAACAGTTGAGATACTTTGAACTTTAAAGAGACTTTGGAGTTTTAGAAAGTTTTGAATATTTTAAGGAGACTTTGGACTTTGTGCTTGGATTTTTAAAGACTGTAGGACTTTTTAATATTGGATTGTTTTAAACCTCATGTGGTGGTGCATGCCTTTAATCCCATCATTTGGGAGGCAGGGTCAGGCAGATCTCTGAGCTTAGGCCAGTTTGGTCTACAAATTGAGTTCCAGGACAACCAGGGCTGTTTAAACAGAGAAACCGGCAGGGCATTGGTGGCACACGCCTTTAGTCCCAGCACTTGGGAGGTAGAGGCAGGCAGATCTCCCGGAGTTCGAGGTGTACAGAGCGAGTGCCAGGATAGGCTCCAAAGCTACAGAGAAACCCTGACTCAAAAAACCAAAATAAACAAGTATATAGAGAAACCTTGTCTTGAAAAACAAAATGTTGAAATGTTTTATATTGTATTTATATTGATGTTGATATTACTGTGAGATTTTGGGGATGAACAAGAAAGGAAAGGTTATGGCCTAATGGTGATGTGTTTGTGTGTCAAGCACAAAGAGTCAATTGTGCTGGCCAGTTTTATGTCAACTCGACACAAACCAGAGTCATTTGGGAAGAGAACATCAATTGAAAGAGTGCTCCCACTAGATCAGATAAGTCTGTGGGACATTTTTAAATTAGTGATTGGTGTGAAGTTAGTTCACACCAATCTTTTGAGTGGTGCCACTCCTAGGAAGGTGAATGATCCTGGAAACATATAAGTAAACTGAGCAAGTCATGAGGAACAAACCAGTAAGCTGCACTCCTTTGTTGTTTCTGCATCAGATCCTGCCTCCAAGTTCCTGCCTTGAGTTTCTGACTTGACTTCCTTCGATAATGAACTGTGATGTGGAAGTGTGAGCAAATTAAACCCTTTCCTTTCCAAGCTGCCTTTGGTCATGGTGTTTCATCACAACAATAGAAACCCTAACTAAGACACTAGGTACCCAATGAATTGTTCCCATTCATGTTTGTCAAGCCAAACCAATTTACCTTCATCATGATACTTTTTACAGGCATGTTCCTGTCCTTTTCATCCTTAGTATCTGGCTTGTGAATAACTCCTGATTTTCTCCCTACTTATTTTCATTAGTTTCCTTTGTATATATTAGTTATGCTCACCATGTAAAATATTGGGAGTTTTAGAGATTGTGTTCTGGACTCTTACACATACTTCTGGAACAAAAGAAGCACTTTTATGCCTTATTTATTATAGATAGTGACTTACTGTGTAGCCCTGGATGACCTTGATCATGGACATCAGGACATCAGGCTGCCTTCAGAATCACAGAACTCTACCTGCCCCCGCCCTTGAGTGTTAGGACTAAGATGTGAACTACCAAGCCTGACCTAGTTAATTAGCATTTTCACTACCATCTTTACAGTGGATCTTTATGTGTATTCATTGATAGCTCTAGATTATTTACTATTTCTCTTGAAAAATGATTAATATTGAATTAGTCTGTTAATAACACAAAACTACTAATCATTCCATATAAACCTGGATTTTCTTTTGTTGCTGTTGCAGGTGGAATGGATATAGGGGTTGTGCCCAGACTCTACTGGGCCACATACACTCCCTATCCAAGGAGTTTCTTTTACATTTCTCCCCATGGATTGCTGGATAGAATGACTCTATTGTGAATTAATCTAGAAACTCTGAGCTTTTCAGCTGCTTAACCTAAATAAATCACAAACTGCTGGTTTTTTCAAGGTACCCGTTTCTAATGTGCTGTCCTATGTATCTACTCATCTATATCCTGCTGCTGCTGTTGCTGAAATTCAGCCTTCCTTTTTTGGGTTATTACAGAACCTTCTGACTCTCTGGCCCTAGTAACTTGGGTCCTCTCCAGCCTTTAATTACAGCTAGCATAATCTTAAAATGGAATTTGTATTCTAAGCCTGCACTTAGAAAGCTTTGAATGGCTCCAAGGCACCTTCAAAATGATAGCAGCCAGCCTTCTGCTGTGAACAAGTTCATTCATTTGTCTTTTTGCCAAACCACACTATCTGTTCCCCTCTCTCTACCTGTGTGTGCCACCACTGCCTGGTTTCAGGCACATTTTTCTATCCAAAGAGTGACAGTTAAGAATTCAGGCGTGGCCCGGCGTTGGTGGCGCACACCTTTAATCCCAGCACTCGAAAGGCAGAGGCAGGCGGATCTCTGAGTTCGAGACCAGCCTGGTCTCCAGAGCGAGTGCCAGGATAGGCGCCAAAGCTACACAGAGAAACCCTGTCTCCGGGGGAAAAACCAAAACATAACAAAAAAAAACCCCAAAAACAAAACAAAACAAAGAATGCAGGCCATCTCTGAATTCCAGGACAGCCAGGACTGTTACCTAGAGAAACCCCGTCTCAGAAAACAAAAACAAATAAAACCCACCAGAATGCAGGAACAAGGAGCTAGTAAACAACCCTGGAGCTGACAAAGCTGTGGAAGGAAGCCAAAAATGTTAGTTGGTTTTTGTTTGTTTTTGTTTTTACGTTTAATGACATTTTGTGGGGGGCAGGGTACTATTTCTGAAAAAATATTAAGCATTTTAAAATTCCATCTGGATGCTGGGAATCAATAGTAACAGAAGAGAAAGATGGAAACAAATTAAAGCTTTTGGAGAAATCCAAGCAAGAGATGTTGCTGGCTTGGCCCACAGTGGTGGTGTTGCAGATTATAAATGGTCAGATTAGATGTTGCGGTTGCACCTACAGAATCGATTGTAGAGTGTGGTAGTACAATGTTTGGGGGAATTCCAGGGAGAAAGTTTAAGAATAAAAAATAAAAAGTATAAGATAATTGAGGATCTACATTAGACATATAAAGGATTTCTTGAGTTTAAGGGAAATATCAGTTCATATTTAGAGAAAGATAAGATACTTTGAAATTTTGGTGTTGAAAGGATGAGCAGCAAAGCAAAAACTAAAGGGAGCAGTTGAGAAATAGGATTCAGCAGAGAGTGCATGGAAGCCTCACTAAAGTACCCTTGTTTCAAACTTGTGTTGGTGTTTTCCTTGATGATTTATTTCCAAATTAAAATGTACACTAAGGAATTGAGCAGCTGTGTTGATAATGCAGAAGCTTGCCTCAAATGGGATTTAAAAGCCAGGTGTTGGTGGTGCACACCTTTAATCCCAGCTCTTGGGAGGCAAAGGCAGAGGTAGGTGGATCTCTGTGAGTTCGAGACAAGCCTGGTCTACAAGAGAAAGTTCCAGGATAGGCTCCAAAAACAATACAAAGAAACCCTGTCTCGAAAAACCAAAAAAGAAAAAAAAAAAAAAAAAAAAAAGGGGGGAGTGGGAGAGGGTATTTAGGACCAAAGAAAGGGTATGCAGTTTAAGGAAGTCTGTTTTTCTGGAGAGAATGGGATAGTAAATACTTTGTACGTGTGCTCTCCTTTTTAAGATGGAATGTGTTTGTAGATGGAATGATCCAGTAAAGAGAAAATTGTACTGTCCTAAGGGACAGGCTATGAAGATCTGTATCGACAGTAGGTCCCTTTAATGTGAACTCTTGGTTCTTTTTGGCCAATCAGTATTCCTAGGCTTGTCAAACAGTATGCATTCACTGTTGGTGAGTGGATTTACCTTTACTTTAGTAGTGCTAAGGGAATGATAAGAGTCTATCTTGGGGAAATTTATAGCCTGTGGTGAAAACAAGAGAAAACAGCACAAACTAAGAAATTCCAACTACAGAAAATAAACAGAAAACTCCCCAGACCCCAACTATTGGCATAGATGGTAATTACTCCCAAAGATGTGGCTACATTCAGAGGTGGTAGAAAATAAGTCAGTCGAAATGGGTGTTTATAAACTTGATAAGGAAGAAAAATTCAAGTGTGCTAGGTTAATGAGCAAATTAATAGGTAAAAGGGCAGGTATTGGCACAAGACACCCCAAGAGCAAGTTCTCAGCACAAAGGAGATTCATTTGCCCCAGTGGGACAAAGAGCAGGGAATAAGAGGCAAAGACAGAAGATAGAGAATGAGGGAGGAGAAAGGAAAGAGGAAAGGTATTTTTGTCCTGGAGAGACAAAGGACTGCCTTTGGACAGAGAGGAGACAGATGGGGCCCATAGGCAAATGGCAGTTTATAAAAGTAAAAGGGGAGACTCATGTTAGGATGAAGTGTTCAATTTTAACTGGGCACGTTAGTTGAGCCAAAAGGGAGCTTTTGATTGCTGGACTTCAATACTTTGATAGTTGGACCTAGGTAGTCTGCCTCAGAAGGAGGAAGTGGCCAAATATGGGAATAGACCCTGGCAGCTAGCCCTAAGAATGTAATCCAAGGCCGGGCGTTGGTGGCACACGCCTTTAATCCCAGCACTTGGGAGGCAGAGGCAGGCAGATCTCTGTGAGTTCCAGGCCAGGCTGGTCTCCAGAGTGAGTGCCAGGATAGGCTCCAAAGCTACGCAGAGAAACCCTGTCTCAAAAAAACCAAAAAAGAATGTAATCCAGTGGCGCATGCCTTTAATCCCAGCACCTGGGAGGCAGAGGCAGGTGGACCTGAGTTCAAGGCCAGCCTGGTCTACAAATCAAGTTCTAGGTCAGCCAGGTCCATTACATAGAGAATCTTGTCTCAATGGGGAAAATAAAAAGTAGTAGGAGGAAATGGGAGAAGGGCAAAGCCTGCCAGAGCCTTGTTTGCATGTTTGGGCCCGCTAGAGCCCTTCAATAGGTTAGGAAGAAAAAAAAAACCTTAGGATTTGATTTGAAAGGACTAAGTATTACCAGTTTTTATTCCCTCACCATTGCCGAACCCATTTATCATTTGCTTTTACCTAAAATGGCTGTAAGTTTACAAAAGGGTGGAAAGATATTTGTTGTAGTGCTGGGCAGATTGTGTTTACTTGTACATACATGAGGGTGATCAGAGAGAATAAAGGCGGTTGTAAGAAGGAATGATTAAGCCGGGCTGATGCAAAACGCTGCAGCCTATAAGTAAAATGCGCGCACACAGCCTAAATAACAGAGTGCAGTCGGAGAAAGCAAGAGACAATCGATGTTTGTGTTGAACCTCAATTAAAAATATACTTCCCTCTCTTCAGCATTTTCCCAGACTCATAAGGAAGCCAGCCAATTCCAGAGTCTAGGAACACAAAAAGCTTCCAGCACGTGGAGTTTAGGGCGAGAAAGTGCTAGATACCTGTGGATAGCAACCCTGCCTTTTCCGGTATGGTCTCGGCACGACGACTAACACTCCCAACTTCCATCTGTGGAAAACAAACCCCAAACTGGACAGTATCCGTGTTGAGCTTTTAGATCTTTAAACTTGCACGACGTAGCTTTGACATCCATTGTTTTTTCAGTCTGTAAACAATGGCTCAAAGAAAGGCTTTCTCAAAAGACAAATTTCCGGAAAGTCTGGTCTCCCACTGACTTCACCAAAGAGTGAAGGGCTGCAGACGTCACGCATCTCGGTCGCAGGCGGCGTTCGCTTTCTTCCAGCCCTGGCTCCGAGACGGGCTGCCGACCCAGAATCGCACAGACGGGTGGTACTGATGGGCCGGAAGGCCGGCGGGATAAAGCAGCCGTTGAGAGCAGCCGCTCTGGCTCAGCTTCCGGTCTCTATGGTCTGGAGCGCGAACTCCCCCCCTCCCCCAACTCCAGGAACGAGCGCTCTTTCTGGACGCACGCGCAGTGCCAGGAGGGAGTTCCGTTTCCGGCCCGGTGGTTTCCGACTTTTGGCGTTCAGTAGTCGCGGTTGGTGGGCAGCAACTGAACCAAGATGTTGCGGAATCTGCTGGTAAGTAGCTTTTGGGGTTTGGCTGGTGCTGGGGTGTCCGGGCGGAGGCTCAGGGACCCCGACTGAAACCCGTACTGGAAATGGGACAGAAGACAGCGGCGGGAGTCACCTTGGCCGCGTCCTTTCCCCCTGACCTTTCCGAAACTCTCCCCTGGTTGTTGCTGGGTCGACGTAGAGGGAAGAGCATGACCACACTGCTTACCTGGTCAATACGGTTAACTGGTGATAATTGGTAAGATTGTATCTCTGATGTAGGCTCCGGGGAGGGGAAACGTTAGGCGGGAAAGTGGCGTTTGTCGTTTGTTTTTGTTTCATACTGAAAGGATATAAATTTTCATGGCTATTATATGCACCAGAAGTAAGCTAAAGAACTAAATTATTCTATTTGGGTTGGCATTTAATGTGTATTCACGGCTGAAGTGTAATGGCGATTCTGAGTTGCCTTTTAACACTAACACCCCTGACTGAGCTTGTGAAGTACTTTACCAGAAATTAAAAAGATGTGATTTGATTTTCTTTTGTAATTATTTAACAGTTTTACTAACTTGGCAATACCATTTAGATAGTGGAATGCATGTTTACTGATTGAAATAAAAGCAGACTTAAACACGCCATTAAAATTATCTTAGGCGGCTAGGAGTCCAATTGGTGAAGGGTACTTGCCTAGCGTGTGCCCTGCGCAGCAAAATAATTTTGAGTAAGAATCTTTCGGGTAGCCCCCTCTCCCTCAAAAAAAAAAAAAGTGTGTGGGGGGGGTGATGGCATACGTCCTTAATCCCAGTACTTAGGAGGCAGAGGCAGGCAGATCTCTGAGTTCTAGGCCAGACTGGTTTACAGAATGAGTTCCAGGACAGCCAGGGCGACACAGAGAAAACCCTGTCTTGAAAAACAACAATAACAAATCTTGCTGGTTTATTTTGCAGTGAAGTATTCAGCATAGGTGAATACTAAATGAAAATGTTTGAACAAACGTAGTCTTTTTTCTTTTTTTAAAGATTTATTTATTATGTATACAGTGTTCTGTCTGCATGTGTCCCTGCAGACCAGAAGAGGGCACCAGATCTCATTTTGGATGGTTGTGAGTCATCATGTGGATGCTGGGAATTGAACTCAGGACCTTTGGAAGAGCAGCCAGTGCTCTTAACCTCTGAGCCATCTCTCCAGCCCAAAGAAAGCAGTTTTTTGTTTGTTTGTTTGTTTTGTTTTTGTTGTTGTTGTTGTGGTTTTTTTTTTTTTTTTTTTTTTTTGAGACAAGGTTTCTCTGTGGCTTTGGAGGCTGTCCTGGAACTCACTCTGTAGACCAGGTTGGTCTCAAACTCAGAGATCTGCCTGCCTTTGCCTCCCTAGTGCTGGGATTAAAGGTGTGCGCCACCAACGCCCTCGTAGTCTATTTTTTACATTTATTTTTTCTGTATATCATTGTTCTTTGTTCAACAAAAATAAAATGCTACTGATTTCAGGCACAGGCTATATAGGTCATGGCTTCTGGAGACTGCAGTTCATAGTGTGAAACACAGAGCAGAGGATAGACAACATCTAGAAAGCCTGGGCTTTATTACTGATGAGTTAGATATGGTTTAACTCGGTGTCCTTTTGCTGTGTGAAGGTCTGGAAATTGCCTTAGAAGGTTTCTTTAGGCTCTAAGTCTTGTTTACTAACTAGATTTTCTGTCTCAGGCCCTCCGTCAGGTTACCCAGAGGACCATCAGCACTACTTCACGACGGCATTTTGAAAACAAGGTTCCAGAGAAACAAAAGCTGTTTCAGGTACTGAACTATTTTAGGTGATCTGTAATAGAACTCAGAAAGTGGATTTAGGGAGTAAATCCAGAGGTCTGCTTTTTAGAGCCTCTTTTGTATTAGCTGGAGCATATGGGACTCTTGGTAACTGTCGATTTGCTGTATCCAAGAATGCTTGGGGAGGTGGAAAAATGCATAGGTCTCTCTCTCTCTCTCTCTCTCTCTCTCTCTCTCTCTGTCTCTCTCTGTGTGTGTGTGTGTGTGTGTGTAATTTAAGATGAAATGGCATTCTTTGGGAAATAATTGCATAGGAGTAGGAAATAAAAGGCCCAGAAACAAATATATATATCTGAAATTCAGTAGATGTTACAGGGTATAGAAAAAGTATAGTAAATAATCTTAGGTGGGGAAGATTTCTAAGGAAACTTCAAAAGGCCTGAGGAGAGAAATCAAGCCTTAAAAATATACAATTTATCTCTGTAAGGAGAAGGAACAGATGGGAAGTTTTTCCAGGTATGATTATGTCATTGGACATCTGTAAGAAATGCAGATCAAGTCACCATAGCTGTCCACGGGCAAGGAAGACTCCTGTGGAATGTGGCAGGCATTGTACTACTGACTGCTAACCCTCTATTCAGTTGCCTTTGCCCTAAACACATTCCAGCTAGTGGACTGGGGAACTGTAGAGGTTTGGACTATACCTTTTTATGGAGCCAGAACATGATTTCTCTGGAGATCTAGATGGAGGACCACTGCAGACCCCTATCTGCTGGTGGAGCAGAAGTATTGCCATGTGGTGATTCCTTCAAAGCCATGAAGGCGGCTGGACACAGACTTATACACCAGCTTGACCATATGAATGTCACCAAGAAATGGTTGTAACCATGTCATTGCTTTTTCAGTTTTATAGATTTAAGGCTACATTACCCTGACTGTAACTGTTCTTAGAACTGAAAAACTATAGCTTCTATATCAGCTCTTGGAACCAAGTTTTCTTAAAGCAAACAGATTGAGAGGCAACCCCATTCCCTGTGCTATAAATAGAAAGATTTAAAATAGATTGTATTTGTCAGGCAAATAGGAGAAAGATAGTACCATCCACAGGATTTCCATATGAGCTAAGCAAGAGTATATTAGAGACAGAAGTTTATCTAGTAGTTGAAATATTATAGACTGATCATATACCCTGTCATCTAGGAAACCTTCTTTAACACACTTTAGAATACATGCATATATATAAGAAAATAAATAAAAGATTTTAAAGAACCCAACCCAGAAGTTACTAAAGGATTGGAATTTTTTTTCAGTTGGTAGAATATTATGTAGCCATTGAAGAAATATTTAAATGGACTAATAAACTGTTTTTGAAAACAGTATATAATGCCAGATGGTGATGGCACATGCCTTTAATCCCAGCACTTAGGAGGCAGAGGCAGGCAGATCTCTGTAAGTTCGAGACCAGCCTGGTCTACAGGAGCTAGTTCTAGGACAGCCTCCAAAGCCACAGAAACCCTGTCTTGAAAAACCCCCCAAAAAGAAAATAGTATATAACATCATTATATAGCATAAGCCATTCTATATATGAAGTGTACATAACTTAGGATAATTGATAAATAAAATGGTGATATGTACCATACTGTTAATAGTTGGTATGTCTTGGGGAGAGGCCCAGTGGAATAGAGCAGTTAACCTTTATCAGTAATTAGATTGTGAATGACTTTTGTTTTATTGTGATTTATAACTTTTCCTAAGTAAAATTTAAAGTGGTAAAAGTATTAATGTATGTTTCATAAAAATAAATTCTGAAGTGGATATAAACTAGTGTTGCAAGCCGAAGCCTCTTGCCTCCTTTTATAAGCGGGGGAGGATGTTCCTAGTGATCAACAGGCCTTATATTTACATTGTTGAATTTAAGGGGTAAATGTCCCTGCTCTGAAGTTTGTATAGTCCTCAGAATATCTCATTTTAGGTCTTACGTTAGCTTAAAAGGATGCTGTCTTTTAAATGTTTGTAATTTTAAAGTAGTAGAGAATGAATAAAAATTATAAGCCTCTTAAATTATTTAAATTCTGGGAGTGTCAGTAGCTGTTGGATTTTATATGAATAATTAATATTCTGTTCTTAACTGGAAATAAGTAACATGTATCTTTTTTTTTTTTTTTTTTTTTTTACCCAGGAGGATAATGGAATCCCAGTGCATCTGAAAGGCGGGGCATCTGATGCTCTCCTCTACAGACTCACAATGGCTCTGACACTTGGTGGTAAGACATTGAAGTTTACAGGGCAGGAGCAGCAGGGACACCTTCCTTGCTTTTGCTGTGGCTGTATTTATTGCAGGCAGTCTGTCTATGCCATCTCACAGCACCTCAGAGTAAGCAGTCAAGAGGGCAGTTAGAATATACTACCCAAGAGCATTTTGACTCGGCAGGTTGTGGTTCACTTTCTGATAGAGGTAGCTCTGTGTCACTTGAGGTTCTCAGTCCCTTCTCCCCAAACATTCACACTACCCTCCCTACCTTTAAAAAAGTTTGCATTCATTATGTTGAAGGGTATCGTGGCAGGTCTACCTTTTAAAATAGAAATGAAGTAATAAAACTAGATTGATTTTTTTTTTTAATTTTATTATCTGTCAAAACACTTTTATGTTTGATTAAGGGTCATGTGTGTTGTGTGTTCTCACTAGAAATCAAACCGAGGAACTTAGGCACTAGAACAAAACACCCTACCTCCGAGCTTGTCTTAACAGCAACTTTGCCTTTAACCTTTGAGCTGAAATATGAAGTGTATGTACTGAAATGCCAGAATCCCTAATAAGTAAGTTTTCCTGTGTTTCTCAGGAACAGTGTACGCCATCTATCAGTTAGCTATGGCTTCATTTCCCAAGAAGCAGAACTGACTTCATCATCCCAGCCTTCCCATGGTTCAGTTGCATTCAGCGCTCGACGGACCAGGAATCTGATGAGTAACTGAGCTCTTCTTAGGGGATCAATATTTATTGATGTGTACTAACTGCCACCAATAAAGCAGTCTTTACCATGCTTTGTCTCCCTTTTCACTTGAAAATAAATTACTGATAAATCAGTTTTGGGTCAGCACTTCAAATCTTAGAGAACAATTTTTTTTTTTTAAGTCCTTTGTCAATCTTTCTAAAGCACTATCATTGTAACATTATTTAGGAAATTTTACTTTCAGCTCCTAAGAATTAGTAGATGGTCTTCAAGGTCATTTGAGGTTGACCCTTGAAAGGATATTGCTTTGCTCTCTGCCCCTTCTGTATGTTCTCTGGGTAAAGTCCCGGGCACTGCTTGAGTAGTGGAGGTGGACCCTGTTTGCTCTTCTTTCTCTATGCTGAGATGTTGGTGTGTTCTATCCTAGAATTAGGGTTTACTAGGCTTCTGAGTACTTTTTCTACATCCAGAGTGGGCTTATGATTTTATTCTAATCCTTGGCCATATGCTGAAAACCTTTATAAAAGTTATAGGGGACTATAGGGAGTCAAACTTTTCTTTCCTTCTACAGGGAGTACCTTGATAATCTCTTAAAATAACCTATGTCAGAAGTAAGGGAAATAAATCCATGAGTAAGGTTTTTTTGTTATGTTTTTTTTTGCTTAAATTAAACTTGAACTATTTGAAAAACTTGAACTATTTGAAATAACCAAATTAGTCTTTGGTACATGAAAACTTGGAGATGTAAACAGTAGAGGTCTGTGAAAGTTACGAAAGTTCCCCAGTGGCTTAGAACCTGGGCCACGCCAGAGTCTCATGGTGAAAAGAACCACTGATGATGTTTAGAAAAGACTGGTAGCATTTTTTTCAAACAAGGGGGACTTTAGTTAATTTTCTTATATAAGTGATTTAAAGTACTTTTATCACATGATATGAAAGTCATGTAAGAAGGAAGAACAACCTGGAGTTTTCCATAACTTTCATCTTGATATTGATACCTCATAGACGTACTATCTTTGGCTTAACCTAGTAATAGTCGTACAAGAAAAGGCTTCCTGAGACAGTGTTTCATTGTGTTGCTCAGGCTACCCTGGATCTCAGTATTGTCCTGCCTCAGCCTGCCATGTAACTGGGATCCAAAACACTTGACCCAACTCTATATAAAATTTCCTAGGAAGCTTATGCCAAAATATTCTGCTTGGGGCCTGATAACATGGCCAGATTTAATGTAGTAAAACTATTCAAGGTGAAGTTACTGCTAAACTGGATTTGGGAATGAAATTAAGTCTCCTGCAATTTTACAAAGCTGAAATAAATGGCAGCATAAGATTTCAAGTCCAGTTTCCTGTGATTGGAAAAGCGCACTTTATCTTCATAGTTGTCTGATTAAATATATCGACTGCTACATTGATAGTGCTGTATTGTTTACAGCAATATATGTACATAGGGAGACCCTACAGACGTCTTCCCCTTTCTAGTGAGACTCCTAATGAGGATGAATCAGTTGCACTTTTTTTTTTAAAGATTTTATTTATTTATTATGTATACAGTCTTCTGCCTGCATGCAGATCTCATTTAAGGTGGTTGTGAGACACCATGTGGTTGCTGGGTATTGAACTCAGGACCTCTGGAAGAACAGTCAGTGCTCTTAACCACTGAGCCATCTCTCCAGCCCGAATCAGTTGCACTTTGATCTCCAGTTTTCTATCTACCCAGTAATCATTTATTCCCATGTCTCTCTTCTACCTTCTGTTTGAAATCTAATGTCAAGGCTTTTGCCACTGAGACTTTGCTGGTTGTTTTCTTATATACATACAGATTTGTTACCAATTAGGTATAAGAAGAAAGGCATTTCAGGAAAAAGAAACCACTCAGAGCAAATGTCCTGAAGTTTCTGGCCATGTTTAAAGAAAAGGGTAGTGAATAGGTACTGCTGTGGGTGAACAAGAGAAAGAAGTGAGATGCCCATCAAGTAGGGCCTTGCAGTCTATTACAAGGAGGGAGCTATTACAGAGAGCAACCCTGTCTCGAAATAGCCTGGAGCCACTTCGCAAGGGAAGGTTGACTTGCTTCTTTTGCTTTTCTTTCCCAGTGCACTCTCAAATAAAATGCTGGCATTCCAGACTCCATGATACATTTATGGTAAATGACAACTTCAGTTAGAACAGTTCCATTGGAGCTCAATCAGTTCAACTCAATAGCAGTTTGTTGATGCAGTGAGAATTCTTGGTGGTTTAGCTGTGTGTTTTTGGTTTTTTTAATTGTGAGGGATTGCAAAAGAGCTATGTTACCACGAGAGGGCAGTATTGGACACTGAAAAAAAGGATACTATTTCTCTTGCTATCACATAAATATTTCTGTAAATCTAGTAAGGACCATGCCAGTGGGAAAGTCTGCCTCTTTGAACTACTGCTTAAGAGTACATCCAGTAACAAGCATGCTTTGCAGTCGGTGGTATGTGCTGCGTAGAAAGAGAGTCACTCCAAATACAATTCAGCTCTGGCAGCAGGACGAACAGTTTTGAGGAACTGAACCTCAAATAGCCATGCATAAGTGTATTTATTGGTTGTTACACAAAAGTTTTTTGGTAAAACAAGTTCTTCATACCAAAGCCCTTGATCTGATCTGTGTTTTCTGAAGGAAACATCACACCCCTACAACTTTTTCCTTATTGGGTGTTGTTTGCAGTACCTGGTAAAGTAAGAAGTCATGCAAAGGTGGTGAATCCAGAGAACTGTATAGATAACAGAAAACAATCACTGTTTTCGACGATGATTTCTCAAGGGACTTTTAGAACTTTATCCTAAAGACAGTGAAAAACGACTATTTCTTTCTAAGATTTACACTAGATACAATGATTCCACTAATTTTTCCCCTACACTTTGCATGTTGTGATTATTTCCTGAAGGAAAGAACAGTTTATGAACTCTTCTGAATGTGATGTGATTTCATAATATTTGAAAAAATTTTTACAACTTAATAATTGATTTTTTTGCATACAAAAGTGTTTACAATATATATACATTTAAAAAAGATTTGAATTTTCTTTTAAGATTTTTAAAAAATTTTGATTTTATGTATATGTGTCTATATATGGGTATATGCTCATGTGAATACATGTGCCTTCAGAGTCCAGAAAAGGACTTTAGATTTCCTGGATCTGCAGTTACCTGTAGTTGTGAGCTACCTGATGTGGATGCTGGGACCTGAACTTAGCTTCTCTGCCATAACAGATATGCTCTTAACTGCTGAGCCATCTCTCCCAATTCTGAAGATGTCATTTTAATTGTGTGTGTGTATGAGTGTGTGCCTGTCTATGTGGGGTAATGTACACACAAGCACAGGTGCCTATAAAGGCCAGAAGAGGATACTGGGTGTCCTGGAGTTTGATTTTCAGATGGTTGTAAGCCACCTGGTATGGGAGCAGGAAGCTGAAGTCAAGTCCTCCTCAAAAGCAGTATAGACTCTTAACCACTGAGCCTTCTCTCCAACCCCACAACCTGACATCATGGTGTATTCATACATTGTAGAATTGTTTATATTTAACATGTGCACTGTTGGGTGATGATGGTGCACGCCTTTAATCCCAGTACTCGGGAGGCAGAGGCAGGTCGATCTCTGTGAGTTTGAGGCTGGCCTGGTCTACAGAGTGACCAAAAAAAACCAAAATGTGCATTAATTCAGTTACATTTTGTGGTGAAAACACTTAATATCTATATGTATGTGTGTGTGATTTTTTTTGAGACGGTTTCTCTGTGTAGCTCTGCCTGTTCTAGAACTTAATCTGTAGTAGACCAGGCTAGCCTTGAACTCACAGAGGCTTGCCTCTGCTTCTCAAATGCTGGAATTAAAGGCGTGCACCGCCCCCGCCCCCAGCTTAAAATCTACTCTTTTAATAGTTTTCAAGTATATAAGTATCTTAGGGTTTCAATCACTGTGAAGAGACACCATGACCATAAAATTGAAAACACTGAATTGAGGCTGGTTTACAGCTTCAGTGGTTTAGTTCATTATTATCGTGGTGGCACGGTGCTGAAGAAGTAGCTGAGAATTTTATATCTTGATCTGCAAGCAACAGGAAGTGAACTGTTGACTATACTGAGCATAGCTTAAGCAAAGGAGACCTCGAAGCCTGCCTCCACCGTGACTCACTTCTTCCAACAAGGTCATATGTACAAAACCACACCTCCTAGCAGTAGCACTCCCTTTGGGGGTCTATTTTCTTTCAAACCACCACAATAAGATATTTTTACTGATGTGATCACCAAGACTAATAAAATCTATTCAGTCTTTTTTTTTTTTTTTTTGTCCTTTGAACAAAAATCCTCACTCTCCAAAACTCAGTTTTACTCTTTATGAGTTCATTTTTTTACATTCTAATTTAAAATGAGATTATGTAGAGATTATCTTTCTGTTGCCTAACATAATGCCTTCTAGAACTGTAATTTGAATGTAATTGGCCCCCCATGATTTCCTAGGAAGTGGCACTATTAGGAGGTGTGGCTTTTTTGGAAAATGTATGGTCCTGTTGGAAGAAGTGTGTCACTCTGGGGGTGGACTTTGAGGTTTTATATGCCCAAGCCACACCCAGTACCTCAATCTACTTCCTGTTGCCTTCAGATCAATATGTAGACAGCACCATGTCTGCCTGCACACTAATGTTTCCCATTGCGATGATAATGGACTAAACCTCTGAAACTATACGCAGCCATCTCAAATTTTCCTTTATAAGAGTTGTCATGGTTAGCCAGGGGGTGGTGGTGCATGCCTTTAATCCCAGCACTCGGGAGGCAGAGGCAGATGGGTTTGAGACCAGCCTGGTCTACAAGAGCTAGTTCCAGGATAGCCTCCAAAGCCACAGAGAAACCCTGTCTGGAAACCCACCCCCATCCCCCCAAAAAAGAGTTACCATGGTCATGGTGTCTCTTCACAGCAAAAGAAACACTAATTAGGTTAAGAACTATTGCTATTGTTGAAAACAACAGCATTCTCTATTATCTGTCTGCCTATCTATCATCTATCTGTGTAATCAATCTTTTTTTTTGTATTTTTTTATTGTTTTGGTTTTTCGAGACAGGGTTTCTCTGTGGCTTTGGAGGCTGTCCTGGAACTAACTCTTGTAGATCAGGCTGTTCTCGAACTCAGAGATCCACCTGCCTCTGCCTCTCGAGTGCTGGGATTAAAGGCGTGCATCACCAAGGCCCAGCTAATCTATCATTATCTATCTATATACCTATCTATTATGTATCTACCTACCTACCTAATTTTCATCATGTATTCATCACCTGATGGACACTTAACTGATTCCAGATCTTAGTTATTGGGAGTACAGCAGCAATCAATGTGTGTATCAGACACATACTTTCCCCCAGTGCTTCCAGTTTTTAATTTAAATATTGTCACTTTTATAATACCCATTCTGCAACCCCTCCCAACTCCTGTGGCCCCTTCCAACACATCTCCCAAACACATACACTGTTTTTGTTTTTAGAGCCCACTAAATCCAGTTCGTGTTGCTCATGTAGTCATGGTTATGCAGTCATCCTCTGGAGCAGGGGCATCCAACCAGTCGACACCCACAAAGAAAAATGACTCTTTCCCCCAGCAGCCATTAACTGCTGATATATTCCCACAAATGGGGCCTTGGGAGCTCCGCCCCCTCCATGAAGAATTTTTGACTGTCTTTCTCTTGTGCAGGTAACCACAGTTTCTTTGATCATGTGTATAATAGCCATGTCACGGTGCAGAAAACCTTTCCCAGCTCTCCTCATCTGCTCAGTCTTCTGCAGTGCACTGTTCCTGAGTGTTGGAAGGGGAGAGGTGAACATGGATGATTCATCCACAGCTGAGCACACACATGTACTCATACTTAGCACGTAGACAGTCAACGACTCACCACTGTGTAAAGCAGCTTCTCTGACCAAGCTTGAGAGCAGCACAAGTCCATGGATATTAACGTAAATGCTTAGAAGACAGTTTGAAAACATGACCATTTGGCAAACAAAATAAACAGGTTCTTCTCTTGTGCCTGTGACTTCCCCAGCCTTGGGGTTTGTCTGTGTTTTCAGTACAAAGCATGGGTCCCTCCTGTGGGGCAGGCCTCCAATCCAGTTTAGAGAGCATCTTGCTACCTCCATAAACTGTCTTACCATTGCTGCGCCAGTGGGCACATCTTGCCTGGTAGATCAGTGTTGTGCATGCAGGGTCCAGGGCTGGATAAGACTGGTGATGTCTTCTGCAGCATCATGCAAAGCTCTTTTTGGTGGTTTGAATGAAAATGGCCCCACAGGCTCACAGGGACTGGCACTATTGGGAGTTGCGGCTTTGGTGGAGTAGGTGTGGCCTCATTGGAGGAAGTAGGTTATTGGGGGTGGGCTTTGAGGTTTCAAAAGCCCAAGCCAGGCCCACTGGATCTCTTCCTGAGGCCTGCAAGTCCCGACATAAAACTCTTGGCTGCTTCTCCAGCAGCAGCCTGCATACCGCTGTACTTCCCACTGTTAGTATTTAGGCATTTGTACTGGCCTACCTTTGGAGTTGTGACAGCATATACCCTCAGCTGCCGCCACTAAGAGCACCACCTGTGCCTGTTCACTGTTTCCTTTGAAAAGAGCTCTGCCCACCATCATTCCCTCCTCTCCATCTGTCTGTTCCTCTCTCTGTCTCTCTCTGTCTCTGTCTCTCTGTCTCTCTGTCTCTCTGTCTCTCTCTCTTCCTTCCCTCCCCCCTCTCTGCTTCTCTTCTTTCCTGATGCTCCTGTCCCCAGAGGCCAGTTTTCCCTCTCCCCTTTCCCCCTTTTACGATCCTTTTTCTCCTAATAAAAAACCCTTACACTTGAACTCTGTCATGGCCCTGTTGTTTTTTAAGATCACAACACCCGCCATGATGATAATGGACTGAACCTCTGAAACTGAAAGCCAGCCCGATGAAATGTTTTCCTTTAATAGGAGTTGCCATGGTCGTGGTGTCCGCAGCAATAGAAACCTTAAGATACTCCTTTTAGCACTATGAAAGCTAGTCAGTCAGCAAAGCAAGAATTCCCCAGCCAATTTAAGAGCCATTTCCTTAATCTTGCAACCAAAGTGTTTACAGCAATAGCTCTTACCACCTAGTGGGCAAAGAGGAGCAATAACAACAGCCTGGGTTATTTGGGCTGCCCCTGGGCCTCTCTGACCCACACATTCCTAGGGACCTGTGCCTGGCACTGAGATTTTCATTTAATAACCCATGTCTTCTGTGAGTAGCATTATTCACCCATTTGGGTATATCTATATTTAGCAGGTATATCATTGGCATACTGATTTCACTTTGTATATATTTATACACATATATATCCAATGGTGGAATATCTGGGTCACATGATAGCCCTATTTCTAATTTTTGAAGATTTTTGTTTTGATTTTCGAGACAGGGTTTCTCTGTGTAGCTTTGGAGCCTATCCTGGCACTCGCTCTGGAGACCAGGCTGGCATCGAACTTACAGAGATCCGTCTGCTTCTGCCTCCTGAGTGCTGGGATTAAAGATGTGAACCACCAACGCCCGGCTTAATTTTTGAAGAATTTATATTGTAGTGGGCTACTGGACTATAGTCATGCCATCCCATGAAAGTATTCCTAAGAATATTTTAACTGCTAAAACTATCTTGGACAAACTGGTCTCTGGCAACTTTGACCAACCATTAATTCTTAGAGTAAACTAGTCTCTGAGACAGCCATAAATTCTCATACAATGTGCCTATGACCTAAAGGTTATGAGAACTGCCAGGCCACTTAACTGCTATCTCTCTGCTTCTGTAAACAATGCTTGCTTGCTTACTGCAGATATCCAGAGCTGCCTTTCTGTCACAATGTAGCTTTTGCCTTTAAAAACTTGAATAAATTGGAGTTGAAGCTGCTTCCTGCTACTCTGCCTGGGATGGCTCCACTGGTGGTAAATAAAGACCCTATATGACTTAATCAGGTATCTTGTTCATTTTTCTCTTCAGGTTCCCCATAATAATACATTGTTTTGTATAACAACCATATTACTTTACATCCCCACCAATGGAATGCAGTTTCCCCTTTATCCGCATCTTTACCAACACCTACCTGTCATATTTTTGATAACCATCCTAACATGTATAAAATGTATCTTGTAGTTTTATGAATAGTGTTGCAAAGCACTTTTTAGTTTAGCTGTTTTAATGTATATATCATCTGAGAAATGTTTATTATTCAAGTCATTTCTCAATTTTTTTTTCATTTCTCAATTTTTTAAAAAGTATTTCTATGTGTATAGGTGCTTTGCATGCATTTGCATGTGTATCATTTGCCATGTATGTGTGCAATGCCCCAAAAGCCCAGAAGAGGATGTGGGGTTCATTGAGACTGGAGTTACAGATTGTTGTTGTATGAAAGGTGTGTAGTAAAGAAACTGCTGACATGGCCGCTCCATTAGGGGGGAGGTTTTTATTGTAAATAAGAGAGAAAGAACAGATAGAGGCATTTGGAAGAGTGAAGAGCAGAGAGAAAGAAACCAAGGCTGAAGATGGCCAGGGCCAGAGAAGCAGGAATAGCAGAGTACAGCAAGATGGAGAATACCAGAGTTAGCAGGATAGCAAGAGAGAGAATAGGGTAGGGAGGATGAAGAGAGTGGAGATCTGAGGTGAGAAGGGCTAGGGGACTAGTGTGAAATGTGTACCAGGTATTTCACTGTGAGAAGGGGCTATATGAGCCTGGAGACTAACATGAGCTTTGATATGCTGATAGTCACCACAGGTACATGTCAATGGAGAGCCATATGTTCTTTGCCGAAGGCAAGGAAAATGATTTCTGTTGGCAAACAGAAAACCCATTCAACAAGTTCCTGGTGAATGAACTGCCAGAAATCCTTCTATAGTCCAGTGTGAGCTGAGCCAAAACTGCCATTTCTCGACATATGTACTGCCTTTTAGAGTTTGAGGAATTGGAGTTTCCTTTGGACCTGACAGTTGTGAGCCACCACGTGGGTGCTGGGAATTGAACTGAGGTCCTCTCCAAGAGCAGCCAGTGCCATCTCTATAACCCTCATTGTTCAATTTTTAATTGGACATTTATTTATTTGGTTTTTCAAGCAGGGTTTCTCCATGTAGCCTTGGCTGTTCTGAAACTTGCTTTGTAGACCAGGCTGGCCTTGAACTCAGAACTCAGAGATCTGCCTGCCTCTGCCTTCCGAGTGCAGTGCTGGGATTAAAGATATGTGGCACCACCACCTGGCTAGACATTTATGTTCTTATTGTTGGGTTGAATTTCTTACATATTTTAGATATTAACTTCTTATCAGGTATTTGCAAGTAGTTTCCCAAGCCATAAGTTATCTCTGTATTATGTGGATTTTTCTTTACTATGTATATACCTTTTAATATATACCCATTACTCTATTTTTTGCTTTTGTTACCTTGCTTTTGGTGTTATAGTGGGAAAAAATATTTGCCCAGACCAATCTGTAATTTTTCTCTGTTTTTTTAGTAGTTTTACACTTAATTTAAATCTTTAGTAAATTTTGAGTTAAAGTTTACTTTGTGGTTTTGAAGGAGGAATTTCACTCTGTAGCCTAGATTGGCCTCAAACTTCTGCCTTTGTATCCCAAAATCTGGGGCTATTCATATGTGAGTCACTATGCTTGGCCTTGAGTTCAGTTTCATATATAGTCTTATTGTCAACTTGACTAGATTTAGAATTGCCATGGAAATATACATCTGGGCATGCCTATAAATGTATTTCCGGAACAGCTTTACTGAGGGTGAAAGAACTGGTATGAATGTAGGTGACACCATCGCATTGGTTGGGGTCTCACAGTGAATAAACAGTGGAAAGCGAGCTGAGCATCCGCAGTCATGCCTCTGCTTCCTGCTTCCTCCCTGTGGCTCTGCCTGCCACCTCAACTACTGACAGCACAGATAGAGCCACTCTCCCCACCATGCCTTCCACAACACGATGGGCTACACCCTCAAACTGGGAGTCAGTATAAAGCCTTTCTTCCTTAAATTGCTTTTGCCAGAGAAACTAGGAAGGTAGCTACCACATAAAATTGGTCCCCAGAACTATGGCCATTGGTGTAATAAACCTGACCATATGGTTCTTATGTGTTTGAAACTGGTTTGCACTAAGAATGTCGAAGAGTTTGGAAGTAAGTACCAGAGAAGTACTAGGATTTTGTAAGCTGAACTGAAGGGAACATCCTAGTAACAGTCTGGAAGACCAGAATGTTGGCAATGGAAGCCCAAGGTTTCAGAGGGAAAGAAGGTCTCTGTTAGGAAATGGGACAGGCATTCATGTGATGTTTTGATGAAGAATCAGACTGCATTCTGCCTATGTCTTGAGGACTTGAGTAAGGCCAAATCAGAAAGTAACGGATTGATTTGTTTGTCAGGAGTTTTAAAGACAAAAGCACATTCAGACAATGGCATGGTTATTGCTCAGTGTTCTCATCCAGGGCCACAGTGAGAGAGAGCAACAAATGGGGCAGACAGATGAAAATAATGTAATTGGGTGAGCAGGAAAAGGACTTGAGCACATTTAGATTTTCAGATAGTGCAGATTCTGAGAAAACGGCTATAATTGTTTCAGGGCATCAGCGCCATAGAGGGAAACCCTTCAGAACACTAACCACTAAGCAAGATCCAATCCTACCAACGGAGAAAAATATAAGCTCTTGAAAGAAGCCTGAACTAAGAGTGTTACTGAAGGGGTTCTTTTCCAAAAAAAAAAAAAAAAAAAAAAAAAAAAAAAAAAAACTTCTTAAGTTTTCTTAGATTTCTCCACAAAAGCTACTAGAGCTGTTGTATAAGGGAATTAGACGTTTTTCATCCCAGCAACGGAACTTGAAAGCATTGTCCACATGATGCTGGGGTTTTGTTTGTTTGGTTAGGTTTTTTTTTTTTTTTTGTCATACAAAATATAAGAATGAGGTTGTAGAGGAATGAGCCAAGGTTCTAAGAAGCTGCTGGATTGAGGAAATGCATGGCAGGGTCAGATTTCCTGAAAGGAAGCCTTGAAAGGCTATATTGAAAGGATCTGTAAAGGGGAAGCCTGTGTTGCAACAACAGACCCAGTGTAACAATAAGTCTTTCTTTCTGCCAAGCCGCCCAAGCCCTGCTGCCACATGAGCGCTTTTCGCCAGGCCACCCAAGTTCCGCCTGCCACCACGTTAAAGTTCCAAGTAACACACAGAGACTTATATTAGGTACAAATGCTGCTTGGCCAATGACTAGGATTTCTCATCTGTTAGCTCAGTTTTAATTATCATAAATCTATATATTTTATAAGATTTATCTTATTGGATGCCATCGGCAAGCATCCTGTCTTCCCAGGCTCACATGGTGACTCTACGCTTTCTCCTACCTTTCCCAGAATCCTCCTCGACTCTTAGTCCCATGTATCTTGTTTTCCTATTGACCAACAGTACTTTATGTATCAACCAATAAGACAATTATATACACAGAAGGACCTCCCCCATCAACCCAGGATGCTGGAATAACCAGGTTGCTATTCTGTTTGCTCAGGATTGCTTTGGCTGTCCAGGGTCTTTTGTGATTCCATATAAATTTTAGTATTTTTTCCATTTTATGAAGTGTGTTGTGGGGATTTTGTTTGGGATTGCTCTGAATCTAAGTATTATTGTAGGATGGTCATTCCCACAATATTAATTCTACCAATCCATGAGCATGGAAGGTCTTTCCATTTTCTGGTGTCTTCCTCAATTTCTTTCTTCAGAGATGCAAAGTTTTCATAGAGGTCTTTTACCTCCTTGGTTAGGTTTATCCCAAGATATTTTACTTTGAGACTATTGTACATAGCATTTCAATGATCTATTTCTCAGTGAGTTGTGGTTGTTGTATAGAAAGGCTACTGATTCATCTAAGTTGTTTTTGTATGCTGTCACTTTGCTGAAATTGTTGAACACTTACAGAAACTTTCCAATGGAACTTTTGGAATATCAGATCATATCATATATCATCTGCAAATAGGGATGACTTTACTTCTTGCATTCCTATTTGTATCCCTTTAATCTCTTATTACTCTAGCTAGTATTTCAAGAACCATAGTGAAAAGGAGTGAGTGAGGATAGTGAACAACCCTGTCTCATTCTTTATGATGGGATTGCTCCAAGCTTTTCTCCATTTATGATAATGTTGCATATGTGTGTTTGTCATATATAGCTTTTATTATGTTTCCTCTAATTCCTCTCTTTTTAGGACTTTTATCATGAAGGCATGTTGGCTTTTGTCAAAGGCCTTTGGCATCTCTATTGAGATGATCGTGTGATATTTGCCATTAAGTCCATTTATATGATTAACTATTTATTGACTTGTGTATGTTGGCCCTTCCCTGCATCTCAGAAATAAAAGCAACTTGATTGTGGTGGATGAAGTTTTTGATATGTGCATGTATTTGGTTTGTAAATATTTTATTGAATTTTTGCATCAGGAATATTGACCTATGGTTTTCTTTCTTTATTATATTTATCTGTTGGTGGTGTTAGAGTAATGCTGACTTTTTAGGTGTTTTTAAGTACATCTCATGTTTCTATTTTGCTGCTATTGAAAATGTTAAGTATTTATTTTGTAGATATTCTTTTAAATTCTGGCAGACTGAAAGCCTTCTCTCCAAGGATTACCTTTTATGATTCCAGAAAACTCTATGCAGTCTTCCAAAGAGGGAAGCAACCAACAGTTCTACCCAGCTATGAACTACATTAACAACAAGCATGAAGCAATAACCTCAAGGATGTAGTAATGGCACACATATCGTAGTGGTAACCAACAGCTCTCTAATTGAACTTAAGATCCATTCAACAGGAGGGAAATCATGCCTAGTACTGGAAACCCAAGACTAGTGAAGTAATGGATCTTGAAAGAGAACCTACAACTACCACTTTACCAAACCAGCACAATCCCTAACCACATCTTAATATCTGTCCTCATCCCCACAGATATGTGTAGTCCTCAATCCTCACCAAGGAAACTTGTATTTTCAAAAGACAGAGACCATTAAGTAAAAATTACAGCTAATCAAAACACAGAACTGTGGTACCCAATCCCAACTGATAAATCTGCAACACAACTCCTGCACCTAAGCTCAGGATAATTGTGGAAGAGAGGGTGGGGAAGATTGGAAGAGCCAGAGGAACAGAGTTTTCTGTGAGATTGTGTCTTCTAAGAATGCCAGAAGCTATACACTTGAAGTCTCTCCAACATGGCTGCTTAAACATGAGCTGAACAAGCATGACACCCATAGACATGCCAACATGGATGGGAGAAAGACCACAGGCCTCAACCCTACACAAAGAACTGCGGGCAAGTAAGACATTCTGAATGGAAGAAACTACCCTTCTCCAGGGAAGGGCATATCAATTGATTATCCAGTACCAAATGGTTGGCCAGGAAAAAATACATAAAAGTAAAATTATACAGACTGAGCAGATTATATTTAAGAATATATATGTATATACATATAAACATGAAACAACAATAAAGAGGCCATGAATTTGAATGAGAGCAAGGAGAGGTATAAGGGAGAGTTTGAAGGGATGAATGGGAGAGGAGAACTATAATTGTATCATAATTCCTAAAATAGAAAAAGTTAAAAACAAAACAAACACCAACAAAGATCAAACTATTCAGCTGACAAGTTCATCCAAAACCTTGCTGTTACTCTTGAACAAAAGAAGGGAATTGAAAAATCTCTTAGAGAGATTTTTTTTCCCCACAAGCTACATTGGAACCTCTTTTGTGTGTGATAATACAGACTGTGTAAAGGAGGTAGAGTAAAATTTGAGTCACTGAGTTTTAGATTGTTGATAACCATGAAATAGAGATGTTAGAGACATTTCTAACGTTTATTAATAAATAAGGGACTTTGTGGAAGGTTTTATTGTTGGTTATGATCTCCCACACACATAGCCAGCAGGTAAACACATTCCTGAAGAGTATCCTCCGTTGATTGACTCATTTTTATGATTGTTTAGAGACTAATATGTTCCCCTGACCCAGTTCTCAATTCAGTTCCAGAAGCTGTTTCTCCTTCAGGAAATGAAACAGGCAGGTCTTTTGCAGCATTTGTTTGTTATTGCATAGCGATCTCACTGGAAATCTGCAGTTACTCCCTTTCCCCTCTTGGAAAATTCCGGCAATATGAAGTTATTTAGGGTTCTTTATGATGAAAATGATAACAGAACAATAATCTTATCTAAGTTTTCTCAGGCCAGACATGTAAAACTGATCAGCAAGAAATACCTACTAAAATAGAGTGTATGCATGGATATAGTACTTCTTAAACCATAGCTCATTGCGAAAGGCACACAGAAAGCTGAATTCCAAGGGTCAGTCATGAAAATAAACAAAATTGTTGGGTTGCAGAGTTAGCACAGCAGTTAGGAGAGCTTGCTGCTCTTACAGAGGACCCAGGTTCAATTCCCAGGACCCATGTCAGACAGACAGTTCACAACTACCCGTAACTGCAGTATCATAGGATAGATGACCTCTTCTGACCTTTGCTGGCACTGTGTGTGAACACACATACACAAAAGTAAAAAGAAAATAAATCTTTAAAAACATTCAATCTCTAAAGAAACCGATATTGATGAATTTGGGGGTAACCTTGAAAATTCAAAAATTCAAGTTAATTTTTTTAACAGCTAAATATTCCATTGAGTAATGTGCCACACTTTTTATTTTTCATCAGTTGATGGACATCTGGGTGTTTCCAGTTTTTTGGCTATATGAAAAGTGCATCAGTAAACATGAAGGAGAAAGTATCTTTGTAATAAGTTACTATGTCTTTGGGCATATGTCAAGGAGTGGTATGGCTGGTTCATGTGGTAGTTCTATTTCTAGCTTTTTTAAAAAAATATTTTATTTATTTACTGTATGCAACATTCTGCTTCCATGTGTATCTGCACACCAGAAGAGGGCACCAGATCTCATAACGGATGGTTGTGAGCCACCATGTGGTTGCTGGGGATTGAACTCAGGACCTCTGGAAGAGCAGTCAGTGCTCTTAACCTCTGAGCCATCTCTCCAGCCCTATTTCTAGCTTTTTGAGGAGCTTATTAGGGGAATTTGCTCACACAGTTACAGAAGCTGAATCCTATATAGACCATTTGAAAACTGGAGAATGAGGAGGGTGGGTGCTGTGGCTCAGCCTAATTCCAAAGGTCTTAGAACCATAGGAGCCAAGTTGGATGAGTGGAGTTCTCATCCAAGGACAAAGGCTGGAGAACCTAGGGTCACCATATCCAAGGAGAAGAGAAGGGAGCCTCTGGGTTCAGAGGAGAACAAAAGTTAGCACTGTCCCAGAAGAGTCAGTCCACCATCCCATAATTATATAGAACATTTCCACTGTGTGCTAAGGTTCATTCTAATCACAGTTCCTCTTATTCCTCCTTTGATTTCTTTCCCTTTTATTTTGCTAGTGCTGGGGTGTCAAAAATGAAATCACATGTAGCATTCATATCTTTGTGTATTAATTACTTTTTCTCACTCGGCATAATGCATTTGAGATCCGTCTATATTGCATATTACCAGCAGTTTGTTCTCTTCATACATAAGTTTATCCAGTGTGTGCATTGTAATGAGTCTTTTTCTGTCCTGCCACTCAGCTCCAAAATAACTACAGGGAGACTTATTGTTAATTAATAAAGCTTGGCCTTAGCTTAGGCTTGTCTCATTAACTCTTATAACTTAAATTAACCTGGTTTTTAAATTAATCTATGTTTTACAATGTGACTTTTTACCCTTCTTTCATTTAGTGTGTCTCACTCCCTCCTGTCTCATTGGCATCCTTTCTGTGCCTTGATTATCTCTTCCTACTTCCTCTCTCTGCCTGGACGTCCCTCCTATGCCTCCTGCCTAGCCATTGGCCATTCAGCTCTTTATTAAACCAATAACAGCAATATATCTTCACACAAATATCTACAACAATGCATAGCCTGTGTTTATCTATTATGAATAATAATGCTGGTATAAATAAAGGATGGGGATGAAGCTAGAAGGTGGAGCACTTGCCTAGCATGTATGAAGCTCCAGGTCCCATTCCCATAACCCCCCACCCCCCCACACATGCACACATACATGCATACACAGAGAAGAGAATACACTTTCTCACATGGGTATATATACATGTATTTTCACCTTTCAAGTTTTTCTTGTGTGTGCTTGTGTGTATGTCTTTGTGTATGTGTGTATGTGTAAGCCTGTGTGTATGTCTTTGTGTATGTGTGTATGTGTAAGCCTGTGTGTATGTCTTTGTGTATGTGTGTATGTGTAAGCCTGTGTATATGTCTTTGTGTGTGTGTGTGTGTGTGTGTGTGTGTGTGTGTGTGTGTGTGTGTGTGTGTAAGCCAAAAGTCAATGTCTGGTGTTTTCTTTAATTTGCTTTTCACCTACCATTTTGAGACAGGGTCTTTCACTTAATGTAGAAATGAGCAATTTGGTTAGACTGAATGGATAGAAAGTGCTACAGACACTCCTGTCTCTGCTTCTAGCCCTGGGCTTATAGCTATGTACTGCCATGACAGATTTTTATGTGGGTGCTGGGGGTTGAACTCAGGTCCTCATGAATTTTCGTACATTACTAACTGAGCTACCTTCTGAGTCTCAGGGCAGTAGGCTTGAGGAGGTCTTGGAGTGGTGAATAAAGGATAATGTCGGAAATGCCAAGTGGTCTGAGATGATGTGGTAGAGGCTTGCTTTTAGTCCCAGATTCTGTGAAAGCTGAGGGGAATCTCAAATCCTATCCCACGAGCTTGCAGTGCTACAGGGAGTCTTTGGGTGTTTGAGAGGATGTGAGTCCTACTGCGACTTACTCTCTGTGTACAAAGAAATAGAGTCTTATCATGCTAGTGCTCCTATTGTAGTCATTTATAAGACACCCAGATTTTTCTGGAAACCTGTATGTATTTCCTGTCTATTTATAGCTCTATTTATTTTGCCTTATTTACTTTCCAGCATAATGTTTATTTATAAAAAAAAAGATGTCCTGTAATCTTTTTAATGACGTCTGTGATAGGAAAGATCAAATGCAAGTTGTTAGGAAATTTTTAATGGAATAAATGACCTGCTAGGGAAAACACATGTCCAAGAGTGATGTCATCCACGAGGACTCCATGCTCCTTTGTTTCCTGGGGACCTGCTGTGTCCATAGATCATCTAACTCAAAGCAGAGTTTCAAAGAGAACAAATGTCAAAATTATGTTATATATGAAGTTCAAGAGCTCAGGAATTTCTGGAGACAGTCATGCAAACCTCCTTTGTGCTTGACAGCTGTTTCTCCAGACTGAGTGGAATGAGACAAAATGTCAAATTCTTGGTAAATCTGATGTCTGTACGGAGGACTGCTGATACTTTGAGAGAGTTTGGCTTTAGTACCTGGCACAGTGTCCATGGGTCACCAGTAACTGTTTACCTAGGAAAGAATCCATGAAAAAGTTTCGCTGGCCAAGTATCAAGGTCATAAAGCAACGACTTTCTTTAAGAGAAATTGTTTCTGCTGTAGGTTGAATGATTGTGTCTCTATGAAATACAGTGAAAGTCTACACTCCAAGGTAATGGCATTTGGAAATGTGGACTTGGAGACATAAGTGGGAATCTTTTGTACAGGATTAGTGCCTTCAGAAGGGGAGGTGGTGACACCACCATACAAGCCCTTCTCCCAACTGGGTCTATCCATTGCTTCTTTCTCGTCAGTGAAATCTCTATGCTGTGTCTTCTGCTCAAGCAAACATGCTACAGCAGGTGGTATTTTTAAAACAGAGCCTTAATATGTAGAGCAGTGCTGGAGAAAGAACTTGAATGTCTAAGGGGTTCAGGGAACCACACATGAACAGCCTGTCTCACAAGCAGTGGTTTTCAACCTTCTTAAATGCTATGACCCCAACCATAAAATTATTTCATTGTTACTTTATCACTGTAATTTTGCTACTGTCATGAGTTGTAATGTAAATATCTGATATACAGGATATATGTAAAGGTGTTGCAACCTACAAGTTGAGAACCTCTGCTCATGAGTTCAGAATTTCACTATTTGATATTAATGTTTTGTTGTCAAAGCAGTAGAATGCCAGTGTTGGGAAACTTGGGAGAGGAGTGTGTAAAGGTGAGGTAATGCTCTCAAGGACGCCAAGGATAGGCTTGGGAAGTAATCACATTTTGCCTTTTGTGTCCATATCGTGTGTGTCCATATTTATGTCCTTTCACCTGGAAATGTGAGTATGTTCTCACTGCAGCTGAGTACATGCATGTAGACCTAAGATCCCTCCCATTTTGCTTGCTTTGGAGCAGGAGCTATGGCATCTGGTCTTTTTTTCAGCTCTGTTAGTTGGCCTGGCAGTGTTGGGTGGTCTGAGTTGCACAAGTCACTGCTTGTTTGATGCATTCAACTTTAAAAGGTTGCAGATACATGCACATTGTGATAGGCATTAGCCTTCCAACCTCATTCTGGAGACAGTGAGGCAATGAATTCTAATATGTTTTGTAAAACAAAATCCCCAGAAGCAGGGTACCAGAATTAACTGAAAGAAGATCATCCAGGAGGTTGGCACCTGGATTGTAGTCATGGCATTGCTGATAGTGACAAGACATTGAGCAAGTCTCTTGCCTCTTGTGGCTCTCAGATTTTGTTGCTGCAAGATGGAGTTGGTTATAGGATGTCAAAGAGCCTTCTTCTCTCTCTCTTTTTCTCTCTCAGTTTTTCAAGACAGGGTTTCTCTGTGTAGCTTTGGAGCCTGTTGCTCTGTAGCCCAGGCTGGTCTTGAACTTACAGAGATCTGCCTGCCTCTGCCTCCCATGTGCTGGGATTAAAGACTTTTTTTTTCCTAAAGATTTATTTATTTATTTATTTATTTATTATATATACAGTGCTCTGTCTACATGTATGCTTGCATGCCAGAAGAGGGCACCAGATCTCATTTTAGGTGGTTGCGAGCCACCATGTGGTTGCTGGGAATTGAACTCAGGGCCTCTGGAAGAGCAGCCAGTGCTCTTTACTGCTGAGCCATCTCTCCAGCCCTGAACCTTGATTTCCTGATCCCATTGTTGTGTGCATTTCCATCATCACCAAGTCAGTCTGACCAGTCAGTGTGTGTGTGTGTGTGTGTGTGTGTGTGTGTGTGTGTGTGTACAGCTGTGTACTTCCAGAGGCCAGAGGAGGACACTGGGTGTCTTCCTCAATTACTCTCTGGCTTATTCTCTTGAGATAGGATCACTTACTGAACCTGCAGTTTGAAGTTTTCTGGAGGCTGGCCGGCTTGCAAGCCTCAGGTATCCTCCTGACTTCACAGGACCCTGTCTCCCAATGTTGAGTTTGCAGACATATGCTGCCGCACCCAGCTTTAAATGGTTGCCAAGATCCAAACTCAGATCATAATGATTGTGAAACAAGTATATGCCCCACTGAACCATCTTCCTCAAGTTGAGACCCTCAGTTCTTACATGAACCCTGGTACTGTCTCCCTTAGATTATATTTTCTTGCCATAGAAGTACCAGGAATTCTGTTGTGAAATTAGACATGATTTTTACAAGATTTTTTAAAACCATTATCATTCCTACGTTTACTAATTATCTGCTTTTATTATAATGGAAGAAGTAAGGACTTTTAGCCCTTTAGTAGTTGCCTTTTCTAGAACATTTTCAGGAATCACTTAAAGATATAGTGCTTGCTCCCTCCCAAGAATTCCCAACAATCTTTATTATTGGAAGACATTTCTTCATGGTTTTCTCATATTTTTGCATTACTGTGCAACAGAGGGACCCCTCTTTGTTCCAGATACCTCTTTGTTCCAAAGACCTTTGAGAGTGTCTTTCTAGCAGTAGTTTGGAAGATCATTCCTCTGTAGAACAAAGGGCAGGTGTGTCCAGCATAGCACAGATGCAGTCCCTCCTAGACAGAGGCCAAACAAGTTTTCTGCCCTTAATAAAGAGTCCACACTCAGATGCTGTTCCTCTGATGTAACATTTATGGGACAAAAGGATGCTGCATTGTCCAGTGACTGCTGCTGACCCTGTGTGTAACAGTCTTTGGCTTCTTATATTCTACAGGCATTGCTTGTTAGCTTGCAACAGGGATGAAAATATTAGAATCCTGTCTTGGCTACTTTTCTATTGCTGTGATGCGGCACTATGACCAAGGCAACTTATAAAAGAAAACATTTAATTTGGTTTGCAGTGTTCCAGAGGGTTCAAGTCCATGACCATTATGGTGTGGAACATGGCAGAAAAGCAGGCATTGGAGTTGGAGCCGTAGCTGAGAACTAACAAGCACAAGGCAGAGAGAGGGATGGTAGTGGGTCTGGTATGTTCTTTTGAAATCCTTAAAGCACACCCCAATGACATACCTCCTTCAGTAAGGCCATATCTTCTAGTCCTTCTCAAAGTAGTCCCATCAAGTAGGGAGCAAACATTCAAATATATGAGCCTATGGAAGCCATTCTCATTTAAACTCAAACATTTCATTTCTTAGCCCCTATAGGGTTGTAGTCATATCATAGTGCAAAATGCATTTGGCTCAACTTCAAACTCCCCTCAATCTTTCAGTCTTAAAACTTCACAAGTCTGAAGTCTCTTCTGAGACCCAAGACAATGTCTTAGTTGTAATCCCCTGTAAAACCAAAAGCAAAAAAGCAAGTTAAATGTCCCATATACAGTGGCACAGAATATACATTACCATTACAAAAGGGAAGGATGGGGGCCACAGTGAGAAGACACTGGACCAAAGCAAGACCAAAGCCAAGTGAGGCAAACTTTAAATCCTGTAGCTCTATGTCCCATGTCAAAGTGCTTATTTGGCTTCTCAAATCTCCTATTCCTTCTTTAATGATGGCAACAGTCTTTTTCTCTTCTGGACAGATTCTACTTCCTGTATGCAGCTTTCCCTGGCAGATATCCCATGGTTCTGGCATCTCCAATGTCTTGGAGTCTCCAACAAAATCTAGGCTTCATCTTCACAGCTTCAGGCAATGTCCTCTCTGGGCTTAAGGGTTATCCCTGACATATGCCTGGCCTTAGAAATTTCCTTAACCAATGAAGAAGTTTCCACAACTTGACTCTAAAGCTAGAACCACCTGGCTGATGCTGCCTGCTCAGGATGGAATATGGCCCCCTCCTCGAACTGTATTTTCATAAACTTTTCTTTATTGTTTCTCTTTAGAAACAGGTAATTCCTTAGGCCTTTTCTTTTTACAGATTGCTGGATTAGAAAGGTGGGTGTCATACCTTGAGTGCACCACCCCCTTTTTTAAAAATTGATTTTTATTTTAGAAACAATCTTATTTTACATATTAATCCCCCATTCTCTCACCCCCCCCATCCTTCTAAGCCCTCCATCAGAACTCCCCACCAACTCCCCAAGGATAGCGAAGCCTTCCACGGGGGGGGGGGTGTCATCAAAGTCTGTCACATCATTTAGGGGAGGGCCTAGGCTCTCTTTCATATATCTGGGCTGCAGTAGTATCCCTTCACAGGTAATGGGCTCCCAAAGTCCATTTGTGCATTAGAGATAAACACTGGCTCCACTGTTAGAGGTCCCATAGACTGCCTAGGCCTCCTAGCTGGCACCCACATTCAGAGGGCTTGGTTCAGTCTAATGCGGGTACCCAGCTTTATGACTGTTGTCCCTGTGCTCTCTCTAGGTCAGGTCACCTGTTTCTGTGGGTTTCTCCTGCACAGTCTTGGCTCCTTTGCTCATCCCTCCTCCTTCTCTACAACTGGATTCCTGGAATATGGCTCAGTGCTTAGCTGTGGGTGCCTGCTTCTGTTTCAATCAGCTACTGGATGAAGGCTCTAGGATGGCAATTAAGATAGTCATCAATCTCATTATAGGGAAAGGGCATCAAAGGCAGCCTCTCCACCACTGCCTACATTCTTAGTTGGGGTCATCCTTGTGGATCTCTGAACATTTCCCTAGTGCCAGATTTCTCTTTCAACCTATACTGGCTCTCTCTATTAAGATATCTCTTTTGTTGCTCTCCTCTATTCCTCGCCTGTCTCCGTCTTCCTGATCCCTCTTGTTCTCCTCTCCCCTCCTCTTCTCCCCTTCTCTTTTTCCTACCTTCCCCCCATGTTCCCAATTTGCTTAGGGGTTCTTGTCCCTTCTTCGGGGACCATGTGTTTCTCTCTAGGGTCCTTGTTTCCTAGTTTCTCTGGTGGGCGCACCACTTTAAAAGTACTGATTTCTTGGAACTCAAGACTTGGCTTCAACATTACATTCCTTGGTGCTCTTTTCCTCCACAAATTGTTTATTTTGTATCTCCTTTGGCCCTGCCCTGCTTGCTTTTTTTTTTTCCATTGTAGATCTGCATAAAAATGATCACTAATAACTACCCAACAGAGTCACTGTTAGGCTATCTTGAAATCTCTGTCAATGAAATTAGTTTAAAATGCTTCAAGTTTTAGCCTCTTGCAGATTTTTAGGACAAGGGCAGAAAACAGCCACATTCTTTGCCAAAATATCACAAGAATAATCTCTTGTGCAGTTGCTAATATTGTTCCCCTTGGAATCCTCTTGAACTAGGCTTATTCCAAAGTCCACATTGCTTTCAGCACTGTTGGCTTCCAAGCTCCCACTAGGACTGCCTGTTAATCCTTACTTACAGCATACAACTAATTTTCTAGTCCAAAGCTCTGAACCCTTCGCCCTCCCCCCAGTATGCTCAGGAGTCACAGCAATATGTTACTCTCTGGTCTGTCTTAGTTACTTTTCTATTGCTGTGATGAGACACTATGACCAAGGCAACTCATGAAAGAAAGCATTGCCTTTGGACTCACAGTTCTAGACAGTGAGTCCATAACCATCATGGCAGGAAGCATGGCAGGAGGCAGGCAGGCATGGTGCTGGAGCAGTAGCTGAGAGCTTACGTCTGATCCACAAGCAGGAGGCAGAGGGGAGGAAGAGGAGGAGGAGGAGGAGGAGGAGGAGGAGGAGGAGAAGGTGGAGGAGGAGGAGGAGGAGGAGGAAGAGAGAGAGAGACAGAGAGACAGAGAGACAGACAGACACTGTGAAAGGTTCAGGCTTTGATACCTCTTTAAGAGACAGACCGTGTCCCCTGACAACAGTCAGGGCACGCACAAGAAAACGAGCTACGTCATCACCACATCACCAGCCACACATGAGGACTCTGGGCATGCGTGGAACCTCAGTGTGCATGCACAGTCTTCCCTTTCAACTTTCCTGCTTCACTCTCTCTCTGCGTCCTCTCTTTAGGCCGCTCTCTCTCTGCTCACTCCTTCTCTTCTCCCACCTATGCGCTCTCTCTGCCTCTCTATGGTGACTGGCCATGGCGGTCAGCCATTACCCCTGTTCCTCTTCTCTCTCAGTCTCCCTACTCTGCCGGGCCATTTAATAAACTAGTTAACATGTCTCATCTTAAAGCTTTCTCTTTTCCTCTTTTTAAATAAAAACATAGCACACTGGGCCTGGTGTGGGCTTTTCAAATCTCAAAGCTTACCCCAGCAACACACCAACAAGGGGGCACTTCCTAATCCTTCTCAAAAAAGTTCTGCCAGTTTTGGACCAAGCATTCAAATATATGAGCCTATGGGCTCCATTCTCATTGAAACCACCACAGCCCCTTCGTAATTCTTAATTAGTTTCTGTAGCATAAAGTATATATCATAACAAGACATACTCTTGCCATTTGTTTGATGGGAAATTGAGACCTTGAGATGACTGATGTCTACTTTCGGTGTTATCTTCTGTTCTACCTACCTTCCCCAAATTATTCAATCTCTTAGTTGTTTCCTGACTTTGGCAAATGCTCTGCTCATCGTTAATACATTTCTTATGCAAAGTGCTTCTTTTTTATTTGCAGTACAATCTCCAGAGTGCCTTGGTGAACTCTGTGAGTAGAGAAAGGCTTATGAATGAAGGCTCTGGATGATAAAATTGAGCTGGATCACGGAATTAGTTATCTTTTCCACTAGAGGGCGCATGTCAATCGTAGTTTAAGGATTATTTCACTGCTTGAGATTCTTGTGGGTCAGTCATATACTTAACAGGATGTGTTAGCGAATGTATAAAAATATACTAGAAAATATTAGAAAGTGAAACCTTTGTTTAGTTACACTGAATCACGCAGAAGCTTCAGGTGAGAACAAAGATCAAATCTTAGAACATGAGCTCCTGTTATTTTTCAATTTCTACAAACCTGAAAATGTATGTCAGCACTCACATACTGACTGCAGACACACAGTAGTAGCCTGACTAGAGATTTGCACCTTGGGCCACTTTGACAGCTACGAACAAGAACAACTAGATTCTATGTACCCTGTGGTGATAAGAGAGACAGTATTGTCTGTTGAGGGAATGAAGGGAGAAGTGGCAGATGATTGCTTTTTTCCCTTGTAAATGGTTTATTTCCTCTTTCCTTTTACATTTTGCTTAAGGAGGTCAGAGCTAGCTTCCAAATACATTTCCAGCAGTCTTTGACTTTTAAAGAGCCTAAGTATTCAGTCCATCTTAACCAGGTAATGTCTCGGGACCCCATATATTTTGGAGAGTTCTGGAGAGCCCAGAATCTCTATTGTCTTTTAGATGCCAGCTGATTGCTGCTGGATGGCATAGCCTAGGTGGGGAATGGCTCCTATTCTAAATAACAAAAATCTTGGGCCAGGGTGAGTCTACACCTACCCTGAAGGCTAGTGAGACACGCTGGTGCCGGGTGCCTGAGGGTGAGTGTCTTTAGGATTAAGGGAAATATTTGCTACCAGCTATACATGATAATAGATATCTTCTACCATTGCCCTCACCTTCGGTTGGTTACTTAAGATAATGGAATAATAAGCAGTGACTGTCAGTATTAACTGATTGCTCTCCTGATGTGGCCAGGTGTCTCTGTCTCTCTCTCTCTTTTTAAATGTTGTTGGAGAGTTAGCCTATCCTGTGTCCACACAACCCCTACTGTGACTGGTTCCCATCGCAGCCCCCAAGACATCGCTCAGTGATAAATGACCCCTGAAATGTGGGGCTCATACAGACCAGACCCGACAGTGTTGCATGTGGAGTCTGTGGTTCAGAAACTTGATAATTTTCTATGCAACCTGTGAGTTTTGAGCTGAGATCTTGCAAACGTGATAAAGTTTCTTTCTGCTTTTTGCTCCAAAGCTGATCACACCCTGGACACTGGTTAGGGAGGTTGTGCTTTTAGCATAAGTGTGGTAAGGGTGAAATATACAAAGTCTTTAGCTTCACTGAAAAAACAGAACAAAACAAAACCCCGTGAAGACAGAGCTTACCTAGAAGACAGGTGTGCACTGCGCTCCCCCTATTCGTTCCTTTAAGAACGGCTTTAGTCTTGGGATTCCTGAACTTTGCTAGTGAGACAGGGCTGTTGTCTATAGGGTCCAGTTACTCAGGAGACTTGACTGGGGCACCTGAAGTTACACTGTCTCCACCTGGTCTCCAATCTCTTTTTCCTTTGTTCCCATTCTGCTAGTGAGAAACCTGATTTGAGTTACTCTCTATCTGTGCTGTGGGGTGTATTGTTATATAAGCTGTTTGTTTGTTTGTTTTTTGTTTGTTTTTGTTTTGTTTTGTTTCTCTGTGTATCTTTGGAGCCCATCCTGGCACTCGCTCTGGAGACCAGGCTGGCCTCGAACTCACAGAGATCCTCTTGCCTCTGCCTCCCGAGAGCTGGGATTAAAGGTGTGCGCCACCAACGCCCTTCATTATCTTTATATTGGCTGCTTGGAGTTCTGCCTTTGATGGCGTGATCATTTGAATAAGAATGGCCACTATAGGCTCATACACTTGAATGCTTGGTCACCAGGAGGTGTGCCCCAAGGTGTCTTTTCACAGCAATAGAACAGTGACTGAGACCGGCAGTATACAGAAGGTGCTGATTAAATGCTTATTGAGCCTAAGAGAGGGACAGGGAATGTTCAGACACGGTTTCTGCTCCTCCTGCTCAGGTTGCCCTTGGCCTCTGAGACCCAGTTGGAGGAACACCACCACCTCTCTTTTAGACCTTTGGGGCCCCACAGAGTCCTCCGCATTGGATAACCAAATGTTCATCCCTGGCCTCTCATTTCCTCTCTGTGAAGCGGGTCAGAATATGCAGTAGAAGTAGAAACTGTTTACATTATCTCCAGGGACCTTAGTTAAGTTGATTTCATACACTCTTAATTTTCTGGAAGTTAATATCGGTGCTGTAGTCTTAGCTTCATCCTGAAATGGACCTTTTCCCCTGTTTACTTCTTCAAAAACTGTTCAGAACCGCACAGCTTTGGGGCAGGATTTTCTACAGAGAGTGCCTTAACAGAGGCCAGGCTCTTGTCTCCTCCGCCGAAGTATAAATCTTAAGAGTCAGGTAGGTGAGTGGCAGATTTTCCCCCAATCACACCCCAGCTCGCAAAATCCAGGTTCACCTCCATAATTTGGAGTTCCAGACTCAGACTCACAGTTGGCCACTAGGTTGCGCTGTGTGACAAGAAATCTCAGGATCTTGAACCCCCGGGAACCCAGGACTCGAAGGGAGAAGAGGTGGGAGCCTAAGAGAGGGAGAGCTAGGGGAGTCCATCCCGGTGATGTTGTCCGAAGAGTAAGACCCACAGGAAGCAAGCAGATTGAATGACTACAACCAGCTGTGCTTCAGCCAGCAAAAACTACAGCTTTACTGAAAACCTAAACGGATTCCGTTTGAAAGGCACTGGGTAGAAGGGTCATCCCGGGTTTGTCCGGTAGGAGTCAAGCGTACAGGCCCCAGGAGACCAAACAATTCAGAGGAGTATTTGAACTGCCCCGCATTCCCCTGGGAATAAGTGTGCTTGCATTACTTTGTGACTGTTCCTGTGTATTTCACACGCGCATCGCCCCTTTTCCTCTTGTAGCACCCTGAAATTTGGCACAGGGATTGCTTCTCTGAGGGCGAGAAGGCTTTTTTGCAGCTGTTGGTTTGCGTTACCTACTTTGCTTGCAACAATTGTTTCCCAGTCTTCCTGTTTAGGAATACCAGAACAAGGGAAACTCCCCACTGGTGTCCAAACTCTGCTCTAGGCTGGGGAGGACATGTGTGCCCAGAAGCTTCTTTCACTCAGTCTGCACACTGCAAACTGAGCTAAAGGAAGTCAGAGAGAAGCAGACATTCCTGCAGCTTTCCATTTCTAAGCATGGAGTGTCATTGTGCTTCTGTCTCCGTGTCTCTGTCTTTGTGTCCCCTCTCTCTGTCTCTGTCTCTCTGTCTCTCTGTCTCTCTGTCTCTCTGTCTCTCTGTGTGTCTCTCTGTGTGTCTCTGTCTCTCTCTCTCTGTCTCTCTCTCTCTCCTATGGCTGGTGTAGGCCTTCACCTGCACTTGTGTAGCCCCAATGTGGCGCTGGGAAAATAGCCCTAGGGACTTCTCTGTCTTATTGTCCCCTTGCCTTACGTGTCTGGGAACCCTGTTGGACTCTCTTCCCTACACGTGCAAGTGCTTGAAGAGCGGGCTTGGAAGCTGAAGTCCCTGCAGGCTTAAGAGGGGCTCGCCGCTCCAGGGGTGGCTGTAAGCACCATAGGGGTGTTAGCCATCAGCTGTGTCGCCCACACAGTTGGTGTTTGCACCCTCCACACACGCTGGAGATCTGTCAGACATCAGAACTGTGGAGATGCGAGGGAAGAGCCTGCACACTGTGTGGGTGCTTTGTGCAAGCTGCTCAGTGGCCTTTGAGTGGGCCCCGCGTGCTCCAAGAATGTGCAGAGGTGGCTATTCTCATTTTTCTCGTTTCTTTCCTTCCAGACTCTTCTCTTGCTCCGGTTGGCTCTGGCCAAAGACTGTGCGTGGGGCGAGGCGCAAGAGGGCTGGGAAAGAAAGTGCAAAGAGTTTGTTCATTCGGAAGACTGTGATGCTTAGAGGAGGGAAGGTCAGATCTGCAGAGGTGAGATCAAGCAAGCAAGAAAGGCTTACATCAGGTGTGACCTCAGCGTCTGCTATCAGCTATCAGGGGCGGTTAATTCCAGGGTCCATGGCTCACTCCTGTTCCCAGTACCCACTAGCCCAACTCGGCAGAGGCAACTTCTCTGGGCTTCAAGAGGCCCGAAAGCCGCGGGGCGAGTTGCGAGCTCACAAACGTGAGTAAGAAGAGCGCCTCCGGATAACATCCTGTGACTACTGGTCGCTTCCTACCATGTATCTCCTACAACTTGGCAACTTCAAGTGCCAGACTCCCACTGCGGCCAAGGGGTGGAGTGCAGGGAATATCGGGGAGCTGTAGAAAAAGGCTGTGTGCTGGCAAAGTGTCCGGCTCCTATTTGTCCTTCTCTTTTGCCTGTGTGCGTGCGCGTGTGTGCGTGCCTGAGTCTCTCACTCTCCCTCCCTCTCTATCTGAGCGAGTGTGTGTGTGTGTGTGTGTGTGTGTGTGTGTGTGTGTGTGTGTGTTCACGAGAACCTCTTCATCCTTTTCACCTCTAGGAATTTTTAAGGGCAGACCTGACAGTCTGAAGCCCTAACTTGGGCCAAGTTTTTGCTCCCAACCTGGCAAGAAATTTCTATGGTGAATAAAACTTGCTCTTGAGTGTTTTGTTGGGATGACCGCTAGGTACCAATACCCTTTCTCTCTCCCCCTCCAGATTGAATGGAAGCCTCCCAGCTTGATGTTGAGAAACCTGGTTAGACAGACAAGCCTGGGAAAGTCATCCCATCCCTGAGCCGGGAGCAGGAGGCTGTCCGAGTTTTCAGTGGCGGCTTGGAGACTAGGAAAGACAGAGGCCCGCCGCGTGCACAGACAGTTAGTTAATGGAAACCCTGTAAATCGGTTTTAAGTGCACCCAGGACAGAGGGGGAAGAAGGTGGAGAGGGTGGTGGATGAGGATGGCACAGAGTGAGGGACAAGGGGTTACCCATCCGCCGCTCTGAAACTAAGAACAGCTTCCTCCCCCCTCCATTGTTCTTAACTTAGAAAAATAAACGCGTTAAAGAAAGTCATCGGGATAGGGAAACCCGAGCCCCTTGCCCGCCCCAAGCGGAGGAGTCCGCGGCCTCCTTTGGCAGGGAACCCGGCTGCGGCTGTCCCCCTCTCTCCCTCCCTCCTCCCCGCCCCCGGAGGGGCATTGCTACTACGGCGATCGCCACCTCACGCCGATGGAATGCTCAAAGTATGCACACGTTCCCAAAAGTAGACCTCCTTCACCGCCGAGTAGCATACATCACCCGTGGCAGCCTTCCACCTTCTCAGGCGTTTCGTAACCGAGTAAACTGAGAGCTGGGAACAGCCCTCTATTAAGTAGCCCGCGGCGCGGAGCCTCTTCCCAGTCGGCGGCGAAGGCGGTCGCCGCAGACGTGTCCCGCCCGCAGCTGCAGTCAGTCCCCCTGCCTCCGCTCCGCGCTCCAGTCGCCACTCCTGGGTGCTCCCGCCACCCTTCCCACGCTCGCGACCGTCAGGTGCTCCCGGAGCGCAGCGCCCTCACCGGCCCAGGGGGTCCCCACACACTGGCTGCTGGACGCCCGCTCCCTCTGTCACCGCCGGCTCAGGTCAGTATTGCTTCTGTGTCTCCCCCTCCACCCCCGCCCCCAACCCCTCGCGGCCCTCCTCAAAGATAACTGGGAAAAGTCGCTTCTTGCTTGCATCTCAACCCGGGCCAGGCGGAGCGCCAGGCAGGGGCCGGTTAGCTTTGGAAGCTATTGATTTGTGTGCCTGAGATACTGAGGCACAAAGGAGGAACTTTGCAATTTCTTTGGAGTTTTGGAGGGAGAAGGAAAGGTGACTTGTTCGGCTCAATTTGTCCATCTGCAGAGGAATACCCCCTATAGACGTTGTCGCTTTCAGTGAAGCGCATGGGCTGCGGAGGTTCCTCTCTATTTTCTGGTGGCTGCAGCTTTGCCAGGGCTGCCGACTTGCAACACGAGCACAAGAAGTTTGCAGGAAAACGAAGTGAAGTTCTGCACACGCGGTGCAGAATTCCTTGGAGGGTCAATGGAAAGCGCTCCAGCGTGGCGAGGCTGGGCGCGAGTGGCATTTCCAGATGCTCCCGGGGAGCGGCCCTGGGCTTCATCATCCCCTGCGTCTAAAGGGTTTGTGAGTTAGGCTGGCTTTTCACAGCTTCTGAGACATCCTTTTGGGTTCTTCCTGAGTGCCTTGGGATTAAGTCCTATCTAGGGCCTGTCATGGTTTGAGATGGTTTCTTCTCCAATCCTTGGGTGTAGAGATAAGAGTGTGAGGAGTCGACGCATTTATAGAGCCATGACAAACCTCAGCCATGCTCCCCTGACCACTTCGGATCTCTGTCAGGCATACTTCCCCACCCCCCAACTCCAAGGTTGGAGTCTTCTAAGGAATCATGGGGAGGAATGGGAGAAAAGAAATGAGACTAAGATCGTCTTTGGCTAGCTAGGGTCAAAGTTGCAGTTATAGAAGAGGTATGTGCCCCCTGGAATCTAGATGGGTCCTTGGAACATATGTGTGCCTGTGGGTGCCTTTGAAAAAAAATTAACTTTAGAGAGTTAAGGAGTTGGCTTCTTCCAGCAAGGGTTGGGGGAGGGGCGAGTTGTCCAGATGGGACCAGTTCCCATAGCGCCCCCACTCCAGGCAGCTGATTCATTTTCATTCATGAGGGGGAAGTGAGGGAAATCCTACTGCCACGTAGGGGCGGCCGCTTTCAGACATCGATGTCTGAGAATGCTCAATGAAGTGTTGCTAAGCACTCCGATAAATGTTTTGGCTAAGAAGGAGAGAGAAGCTTTTCTGTAAAACGTATATGGACGGAATTCTTGGCTGGCTGAGAAGGTTGAGTTATTCATCGGATACCCCAATGAGAGGTGATTCACTCTTGATGCTGAGTCAGGAAACCGATAGGTGGCGCACTCGCCCCAGAAAAACGCACTTCCAAGACTCCCAAGTTTTTGTTCAGCATATTAACAATCCCCCAAAACAGCACATGGATTTTTTTATTTTTTTATTTTTTTGTGGGTGGATTACCACGCTTTAACTTTTCGTGATCCCAATTTCCAACTGCATCCTAAATTTTTGTATCGAGTTGTGGCCTGGTGATGGAAACACCAATGGGCCAGTCATGCATTTTTATTAAAAAAAATTAAAACTAAAGTAGGAAAGGGTTAGAATGTCACAGTTGTTAATTAGGAAAAAAGACATTACTAAAATCCCTTAGATCCTTGAGCTGTGCCAAAATTTTAATCTTGGCTTCATAAAAAGGAGCTCTGGGCAATTTGGCTTGGGTGTTCATCAGACATGTAAAATGCAATTCACACTCAGATGAAGAAAGCGTCCCTAACCCTCGTGCCAAAGATTTGGAAAGGCATGGCTGGAGACTGTCAGTTTCCTTTCTGAAGGAGAGCCCAACCTTTGGCTTATTTTTGGATTCCCAAACACCAGTCCTTCCCCCCACTCCCACCCCCATTTGCCACTAGGCCTATGTGTACATCTATGAATCTTCTAGTTCTGTTTTTGTGTTTGGTCACAGGCACCTTCTCAGTCCAGCTCATTGCTGGTAACTTTTGTTTCTAGATTGGACCTTAGAATATATTAGAACATCCATTCTGCTGATTAAACAGCCACTGTGTGCTGCTGGGAAACTACCAAAGAAGAGTAGGACTCTTTACTAAGGAATTAACCCAGTTGCAAAATCAGGAAAAAGTCATAATAGAACCTTCTCGATTCTGGAGCATATATCAATTGTAAACTTCCAGCATTAAGAACCAGTTAAACACAAAGATGAATTATTGAGGTTTTAAAAATGGAAGAACTTTTAGAAAACAGACAAGGGCATTTTGCTCCCTTCTATTGCTTTGCCTCTTTTTATTACACATTTTAGAGTTGGTTCCCCCTCATTTTTGGTAAAGGGTTTATCAGATGTGAAAACAACATGGTTATCAGAAGAACTGGGTTTCAGTTGTGCCTTGCATATCCCTATGTAACCTATTCCAGATCTTAAAGACTTGCATATTTTTAGTCAGGACAAACTGAAGAAAATAGAATAAGAGAGGTTTATTATTCTTGCCAAATCATCCTGGGACCACTAAAGCACAGTTACCTAAAGAGTTCAGCAGTTAGGAAAAAGCAGCCGAATGAAAACCCCAGCTGGAAGAGACATTTGATTGAGTCAGGGACAAAATGACCTCTAAATTATCCATCACCTGGGCAGGATGAAGCCATGTGGGGTCTGGTTAGGTCTTCACAGGGCACTGGTACCCTGGAGAAGAGTACTCTCTTTAAACTAGAATTCCCTACTAGTTCCCTGATTAGACCTATTAGAAGAACTTGACTTGCTTGGCTCGACAACAGATCCAGTATGTTCTGGGCTGGGCGCTATTGTTAGTAAGTCAAATTTGACTGGGTTCTGGACCATGGTTAGGCTCCTGTCTAACCTGTTCCTGGCCTGCTCAGTCTGGGTTCTGATGGATCGCTGCTTTCTCCTACAGATCCCTTCATGAGGTTGTGAGCTTGAGGTCAAAGCATGCATACCAGGCTTCCCCGAGCGCTGGCCGCCCTGGGCGTGGCCCTACTGCTGTCTTCCATTGAGGCTGAAGGTAAAATGCTTTTACTTCTCTTATGGCAAGTGACACTGAAGAATTCAAGAAAGGAAAAGACTCATCTCTTCTGCTTCTGTTGCTTGCTCTGTTTCCTCTGCACTTCTCCGGTGATTTCTCTTCTCCAGAGAAACGCCCTCCTTCTGAGGTGTGTCCGTTTCCAAGCTTTCAGGTCCAGCTCTTATATTCTGCTTCCCCTATTCTGTACAGTGCTGTGTGGTCTCTTAGCGCTTGCCTGCAGTGTGCTGTCCACACTGCCATCTACACTGCCACCTTCCCGGAGGACCAGTCCCCTGGATAGAGCAACAGCTGCATCCAGCTCTACCAAGAGGATCTTGGAGGGCTGGGTACCAGGAACCTCAGAATATGGACATCCTCACAGGATCAGCAGCTGATCACTTGGGTCGGGACTGAGACCTTGGAGACAACATGAATAAAAGACTCCAACATTGCCCGCTCCGCGCGTCTGGTTTTCTTTCTTTTTTTTTCTTTGAGCAGATTAGGGGAGCCCGATTGGCTATGCAGATTTTCTAGCAAAGGAGCCAGCTGTTAAACTGACTGCCACTTGGGTAGGTGGGTAGGAGTATGAGTGACAAGCAGAAACCAACCCATAGGGGATGCTCTTTTAACCTAGGGACTCTGCTGTTGGTGTTTGGTTCCAAAGTCTCTAAAGCACATGTCCTAGAACAACCCAGCTCAGAGGAGTTGGCTGTGGGTCAGGGTTTCCAGCCTGGAGGCGGCTGTGAGCCGGGCACCCCCTTGGCGTGCTCACCCTTGCTTGGCTCAGGGAGACCTGGCCGCGTCTGACCTCAACGCCTTGGCACTAGGTGACCAGGGACACCACAGTGCAGCTCCAAAATGGCTTCTTGTGACCCTGCCCTCTAGAAAACATCTGTTAAATTTTTAACCTAATTTTATTTTGTTTGGTGCACTTGATGCTTTAATGTCTCATAGTTTATTGAGCAAGCCACTTCTATGTAATAATCTCACCGGCTCTTTTAACTGTCATTTGAGATTTGGCAAACTAATCGTATTCCGAAAGATAAATGGGTTAATCTTAAAAAGTCTTTTTACCCTCTCCAGTTAAAGAAACACCTTTAATGAAGTTAGGGAGCAGACATCTGTAGGATCTGGAAATTCCAGTGGGTTGTACTACTTGTAGAGGGGTAGGGTATGTAGGACTGTTTCTTGACAACCCTGATTTTTTTTTTTTCTTTCTTAATGCTCTACTTCAAAACTGCAGGTACAGAGAATTAATGTTAGGCAAAAAGAGCCTCTCCAAATGTGTAGCACATCTAAGCTCCAGAGACACTTGCTGGCTGGGCTCACTTGATGAGTAAATGTAGAGACTACTCTGGCCTCCTGAAGCAGTAGTCTGATGAGGTGGCCTTTCAGTAATCCTTGCTGTGTCGTCAGTTAGGAAGGAATTTTATTTGAGAAACTTCTGGAAGTACTACTAAAGATATTTTTAGATAACTCACTGAAGTGGCCCGTTTATTGCTCATTAAGAAAGCAGTTCTTTGAAAATAAAAGTTTTGAGAATTCTTAAGTATAGGGTTAGGTTGAAGACAAATGGTAAGTGGAAAACATCAATTCTGAATTGGCTGACCAGCCAGAAAAATACAGTTTCAAAGGACATTAGTACTACTCGCCTTCCTGATTATTTCCATTATTTCTAATGTTTTATTTTTTAACTTTGTATTAGTTTCCACATAGTGAAGTTCTCTCTGCTTTTCTTTCTTCCTTAAGCTCTTGTCTTTTCCTCCCTTAGGTCATATATTTTAATAAGATTTATTTTTGGATTGTCTTATAGTTTGGCAGTGTCAAACAGAAATATGAGTCATAAATAAAAGCCACATATATAATTTAAACATTTTTATAGTCATATAAAAAGGGTACAGGAAAATTGATTTTTATGAAAGGTCTTTTTTTTTTAACCATAATACGATTATTTCAACATGTAATTGATAGAAAAACCATAGGCGACCTCCTCTGTATTTCTGTGTTAAGTTTTGGAAGCTGGATATGTACTTCACACTTGCAACACATTTCACTTTGGACTGGCCACACTTCAAGTGCTTGGTAGCCACATGAGACTGTTTGCTCCTTGTTGGGCAGCTCAGTTCTGGTGTTAACTACCAACTAAGTGGCCCCGGGAGCCTGTGAAGAGCTAACAAAATTTGTGGCCAAAGTCTTTCTGAAGACATTGAGCTAGAAAATAGATTTCTCCCCTCTGAAATCTTTCTGTTGGGGCATTTCAAAATTTCAGCTTGCCCCTCTGTTTGCAGTCTTCTGCTAAGGTAGCCAAGGTTACTTTGCTTTCTTTTGTGTGACTCATATGCTCTTGTAGTTATATGGTTTCTGGCTATTTTTAATTTGCTTTTTTTTATATGCTAGAAACACAGTTTTTATGTTAATTTAAATTATTTTGAAATTTACATTTTTCCTTTTAAAATTCATGATAATTATTTTCCACATTGCTTCTATTTGTATGATGAATTATATTTCCATGCTAGTTTACTGTGTCCTATAGAAATAAAGGCAAAGATTACTTTTTTTTGGCCTTAAGTAACTATTAAATAGATTAGCAGACTTTAAACTTTGTGAGTACTCTGTATGGCCTAGATTGTGTGAATTAGTCTGGAATCATATCAAATGGTAACAGATTTTTAGAAAAGTTAACTTTGCATTAAATGGTTAAAGGTCCCATTCCTTGGGCACTGGATATCTTTTTCCTTTATGTGGGATTTGAGATGGTCACAAACTTTGTAAAATACAGTTTTAATTTTTGCTTTATTTTTAGTTTATAACATATAATAAACAATTATTATCAGTTCATCAGTTATTTTAAGTCATGCCTTTAATGGCCTTGTGTTAGATTAATGGACTAATTTAATGCATATTTCTAAAATTCTATATCTAATGTGCAACAAAACATTCAAACCAGAGAACTTAGATGTCATATATTCTGATTGTTTTATTTTCTAAATGAGGAAGTAAGAGCTCCTCAAGTTGATATTTTTTTAAAATAATGTATTTAATTTTATTTTGTGAATTGGTGTTTTGCCTGCATAGATGTCTGGGTGAGGGTGTTGAATTCCCTGGAACTGGAGTTATAGACAATTGTGAACTGCTATGTGGGTGCTGGGAATTGAACCCTGGTCCTCTGCAAGAGTAGCTAGTGCTCTTAACAGATGAGCCATCTCTCCTGTACCTCAAGTTGATATTTTAGTATAGCTTTTAGACTTCCTTCATCTATAACATATATTATATCCATTGATTCATTTATCCATCCACCCATGCACCCATCCATCAATCCACTCATCCACCTACCCATACAGCCACTTCCACCCACCCACCCATCCATCTATCTACCCCATCCATCCATCTACCCATCCATCCATCCATCCATCCATCCATCCATCCATCTGTAAATTTGCCATGGTTAATTTTTGGATATAGGCTCTTGTTGGGTACTTCAATGGGAAAAGAGGTTGTTTTTCTTTAAAACAAGACACTTGAACAAGTTAAACATCAAGTTCTATAACACATTGATGGTATAGTGGTGAGCATACCTGCCTTTCAAATTCTATCTATATTTGAGTTGCAGATGTCAGTATGCTACACATATACTATTGAGCAGCCAAATTTCTTCTAATAGTGGCTTTTCAGAGAATATAAAATTGTATGTACATATTAACAAGTGTTGAGTCCTAAAGGTGTTTTTTTTTTTTAACTGAAATAGTCCTCCTATTTACATTTACTCTAATGTGGTGGAAAACTATTCAGACCACAAGATAAAATTGTTGTTACCTATAAACAGTGCTGATTTCTTTTGAATTTATTTGTAGAACAAGGATTACAAGGCCTATGGCTAAGTTATTATAAATACAAAAGGAAACAACAAGTAAAATGTCTAAATGTCTGCATGTTATATAGAAGACATTGAACATTTATTACATAGTTTGATCATTCCTACCATGTCCTAAATCCTACCAGTTTGAGTAACAGAGATCTCATCAGAAAGACACTTTCCTGTCACAGTATTTTGATAACAAAAGCATCATGTTTGAGTATGAAATTAAACTGTCAGTTATAAATACTTAAAATTTCATTTCTCCATAATAAGTGCCCAGGTTTTATGAATCAGATTGTTATTTATACTTTCAATTGTTTCCTTTGACTTGACTATGGTGCTTTGCTTCTACAAACCATGTCTAGCTAGTTTAGTGTTTGTACTATGCCAGCATCAGCATTGTTTTCAGGAACACCCAGACTCCATGACAATGTAATGGTGGTTGTGAATTAATGTAAAAAAATTCTCAAATCAATAAAAACACTTATTTGTAATGATTTAAATGGATGTAGGTCATACCCTCACACATACTTCATTATTTTTCTGATGAAAAATCCCAAACTTGGTAACTGAAATGACAACCTTGAAACGTTGTCTATTTGGTAAACTCAATGAGAAGAACAGCAGGGTAAGCTCTGTTTTTCGCATTGATAGGTCATTTTTCCTACTTTCGAATCACGTGTACCACATCTGAGTTCCCATGAGCACCTTAAAAGCCTCTAAAATGTTCAAGACTTTTCCCCCCACAGTCATTTTTTCAGTCTATCTGGAATCCTGGTCACTTGGATATCAACAAGGTGGGCCGCTGCTGACCTTCAGCAGTTTTAACCCTAATGTCAGCTGCTTCAGGTCTATTTCCTCCAAGGTTGGTGGTACTATTTTTCCATGTACTGATTTTTTTAAAAAGCTGCTCAGGCCAGTTGTGTCTGCCTTTGCATTAAATTTGTCCTGAGCCATTGCTATTGGAACAATATTTTATAATGATATTCTTAATACCCATCGTCCTATTAACATCTGTTGCATGTTTGTTACATATACTAAGTGATGACTTCTGCTAAACGTTGCAATATGGTTACAGACAGAAGAATGCTGAATGATTAAACTGTGCATGCAGATTAATAGTCCTAATCTCACTGCCTGTGTATGGATAGTAAGAAAGTAACATTCATTCTTCTACCAATGTAGCCAATAAAAATAAAGACAACTCCTACACGTGGAGGTGGCGGCTTATTAAAGCAGATGTTTGCCTGATCAGTTATGTTTCCTTTAAAAAATGTGCCATGAATGTAAAGACAGCTCTAATCCCTTTAAATTCTGACTTGTTTCTCAGAGCTATTACCGCATTTCGATTGACTTTCATAAAATTCTAAAAGGAGATGGTCACCTCTTAAAACAGAGGTAAACCAACTCACTCACAAGGAATAAGACCTGTAGACTAAGATATTTAAAGAAGAAAATCATCTAGTTATCGAACTTGCTTCAAGTGTAATGATTTTCGAAGCATCGACCATGCACTGACAGTGAGTCAGTACAAGACTGCATGAGGAGGCATTAACATTGTTGCAGAGAATATCATTGTAAAATATTTCAGGAATGTCTTTGTGTAATGACTATTGTACATGGAAGCTTTTGTTCATTGTGGGAAACTAAAAATAAGTCAACATTTCATTGACACATGCATGATGCTGTACAGTTTTGTATGTAAACTGTTCCTTTCTGTACTTCACAGTTATTTCTGTCATCCAAGTTTTTATATGCAGTCATGTCTCCCAATGCTGATCCTTCTTTACTGTTTCCTTCAAGTTTTGTAAATAATTGTCCATAAATATACATTGATGTTGTCTTTTCATAATTAACCATTGTTTTGTAAAGGACCATACCGGCATTTTTTAACTTAAAATGCTACTTCTAGTTTGGAGTATGCCTACTATGAAGGCAATGACCGTGTTGGTTTACACCTTGGGAGCACAGCAAATTGGTGTAAACAGGCAGACTATCAGTTTCATAAACATCTCTAGCATTGCTCATATACTCATACATTATTAACATCTCATTATAATATTTGCCTATATTAATATGAATATATACTTAAATGTATATTTTCTTGTGATACATATTCCAATTTTTATGATTTCATCTTTCCATTCAAATACATTTTTAAAGCCTCTGCCACAGACTGAGATTTCTCAAACAAAATAACAAAGCAACAATGCAGAAATTGAACCCAAACCATCAGTGATTTTCTTTCCACATTATAAAAATGTATGATGTCACTGTTCTAAATTAACGTCCATGGTTGTAAGCAGGTTGTGATTTGGCATGCTTGTTCAAAGTGCACTCAGCATGTATTGAATTTCCTTAATTGTTATGTGAATTGTTTGCATATGTGGTTATTATATGTGATTTCATTGTTCTTGTATCCAAACATGTTTCTATTCTGCTTGATTTTGCTGGCCATTCTTGAATGACCTAGCAACTCAAGAATCAAGTGTTCCGTGCTGTCTTCTGTAATTTGTACACTTTCTGATGTTTTGTCATATCTTGTCAGCTTTTAATTTTATTCTGATCCAACAAGATATCTTTTATATTTGTTGGAAACAAATTTATGCAAAGACAACTTTAGTAAGCTTTGCTCAACACAATTCTTCATTAATCATATTAAGCATTTTTTGACATTGCAAAATGCAACTAATTTCCACTCTCTTTTTGCAGTTGACCCACCTTCCGATTTGAATTTTAAAATTATAGATGAAAATACTGTTCATATGTCATGGGAGAGACCATTTGATCCAATTGTGGGTTACAGAATAACGGTGGACTCTACAACAGGTGAGTTACAAGATGCGAGGTTTTAGGACAGATATCAAGATCATACAGTCTGGTTGCCTAACCTCATATGTGATCACAAGGAGGGCAAGAATGAGCAAGCCAGAGGGATTTGGTTGATGTTATCTGGTATTTGGTAGACTCAGGGCTATAGAGTCCAATCCCAATACTTACTGTAAGCAAAGCAAAGCAAAGCAAAGATGTTCTATTGTGTTATCTATAGTGTTAGCCATAGCTGCCCAAGTGTGAAGAACCGATGTCTAAGAACAGGTGGGAATATAACTGTTTATATTAGTTAAGTGATAAGGAAGTCTTCTTTGGTTGGCAATGAATACGGATATTGTCAATATTGCTAATCACTAGAGCTGTGCTTAGTTATTATCTTTTGGCCTTTAGAATATGAGTGGATTAAAATGCTTTTTCATCAGGGAGTTAAAAAAAAAAGACAGTATAGCTAAAGAACTGAAGAAGGTATAAAAAAACATCACCTTGTGCTGTTCCTTTCTCAGTACATTTGATTAATGGCTTATTTATTTTAAAGAATATTCTAAAGCATCCCAAATAGGGCCTACCCCATTTGTAGATACTGGGAATATGGGCTTCCAATGTTCAAAATGGGCACCACAAAGATCCAATCTAATATATCCCCAATGTCCTCATGTCCCATGGTGCTCTAGCCCACACAGATATGGTGCATGGTGGCCCACAAAGATACCAGGAGCATTTCTCAGAGTTTTGCTATATATGATTTTTTTTTTTTTTGGTTTTTCAAGACAGGGTTTCTCTGTGTAGCTTTGGAGCCTATCCTAGCACTTGCTCTGGAGATCAGGCTGGCCTCCAACTCACAGAGGTCTGCCTGCCTCTGCCTCCCGAGTACTGGGATTAAAGGCGTGCACCACCAATGCCTGGCCTATGCTGTCTTTCTTAATTATGCTTCGTGAAATGTTTAACATAATTGAATTGTTAACAGGCATGCAGTCCATAGGAGTTATCATGCTTTCTGATTGAACTGAGAGTTAAAAGAATCTAGATGGAAGTAAACTGTCGTTATGTAAGCAAATAGTATAAGGTATCATGACACCTATGATACCCAATTCAGTAAGTTCAGAAGACTATTGCTACCTATTAGAGTATGATTCACATTTGAATGTGTTTCTTTCTATCTTTCTGTTTTCTTCTAATTTATAATTTAAAATTAAATCACTTTCTGAGTCATGCCTTATTTATAACATTTTTTAGTATTTCATGTTATAATAAAATGATATATTTTTGGTCTGATTCTAACATACCTTTAATTTAGAAGAATTTTGAGCTTTAAAAAATATTGAAAGTTTCTGGGCATTAGTGGCATTCACCTTTATTCCCAGCATTCGTGATGCAGAGACAGGCGGATCTCTGTGAGTTCGAGGCCAGCCTGGTCTACAGAGAGAGTTCCAGGACAGGTTCCAAAGCAATACAGAGAAACCCTGTCCCAAAAAACCAAAAAAAATAAATGTATTGAATGTGATTGTCAGATAAAGGCAAGATCATTGTAAACATTGGGTGTTCTAAAAATGCAAGGTCTTCTTTATGGAAAACAATAATAATAAAAAAAAACAATGTTTGGATGTCTTGAAAAAGTACATATGGTAAAAGTTTCAGTTTTGGGGTACATTTAGACTTTTTGTAATGTGTTATTCTTGGGAAAGTTTTTCTTGCATTCATATTTTTCTTCTTGCATTTACAGAGGGACCTACTAAAGAATTTACCCTTGCAGCTGGTACCACTGAAACTCTATTATCAGACCTCATTCCTGAAACGGACTATGTGGTGACTATAACTTCCTATGATGAAGTAGAAGAAAGTGTGCCAGTTATAGGGCAGCTGACAAGTAAGAACACATACAAGCTTAAATGCTTTAATAATATTACATCACTTTCTTCCTTCCCTTTTATCCCTCCAGCCCCCGCCCAGTCCCTTTCTCCAACATTTTCCATGTCTTCCCCACTTTCAAATTGATAGCCTCTTTTTCTTTGACTATCACTGTCACAAAGACACGTGTATATGCATTTTGCCAACAATTTTCCACCTTCAATCTCTCATTATGTAGGTAACATCAGCACCACTTTCTATAATCCTTGTTATTAGCGCTTATGAACAATTCATTTGTGCCTTTTAACCTTGGTCTCTGGAAATGGCAGAAGTGTTCCAATGAAAATTATTTGAAACATCAGAATTTTCAAGCAATAATGTAAAGTCTTTTTGAAATACTTCTAACATTTCATTAAAATAATTTATTTGTAAGGAAATCATTGCTTGACATTCTGACAAGCTGGGCAAGATCAAATACATGAAACAAAATATTAAAGAACAATGTTTGTGTTCTATTTTTATTATATATATAATGTATATATATATACATGCATATATTTGGTAATTTCTTTTGTTAATGATGAGCTTTTGACTCAGTTCAAACAGGTGGTCCAACAAAACCAGGGGAGAAGAAACCTGGAAAACCAGAGATACAAAGTGAGTTTCTTCCTATATATATATATTTTTGGCTTGGATTTGTATAAGTTAGGAATATACTGTAGTAGATGTTCTAATTATAAACAAAGCTTGATCATCTTCCCTATACCAATAGCTATAAGCTTTCTTAGGAGGAGTTTAGGGAGGTGAGAGAAATAGGTAACTAAATATTTACAAAACTTGAGTTCTGACCTTCTGGCTAATATATTCTCCTAAGACAAATTATAGCAACAGATGGTGCTTGCAGATATATGGGTAAAGACTGAGATGGTCTTAGTGCTTGAAGCAACTCAACTGCTGTGAAACACACTTTAGTCTACTTGTATATTGAGCTCATCCCTGGGATATTTCTGACAACTTGGCTGATGATGTCAGCTTTCCCAACCTTTCCAGAGTTCCTGCAGCCCATCTCTAAGAAATTGAATTTGTAACCAGATGAAAAGCACTTTTATTTAGTCTCAACTTGGAGGCTGTTAGTCTCCTTGTGTCTGACACCGCTTTGTGTGGCTTGCTAGAGTGAACTCCTAAGGAGTTTCTTGGACTTCTGATTATGCCACTTTGTAAGTTGGATTTATGACCCAGATTGATCATAAAAACATTATAAACACAAAGGCCTCTTTCTCTGGAAAAATTTTCTCTAGATCACTGTTTATCATTCTCTCAGATGTCCAATAATCTAAGATGAAGTTTCTCTTATGCAGTTAGATTAATATTTTCTCCAAACTATCAATATTTATTCTAAATCAAAATATTCTGCCAGATATGGGTTTTAATAGGCTAAAATTGCCCTATTAAACAGCATACAAATTTATTTAAGCATGCAACTCAAAGTTGTCTTGCACAATTTTCCAGGTCCTTTTCCTGCTCCTCCTTGCCAAAATACTTCTTTTATTATCTACCAACTGACTTCAAGGACAAAAACATCTTCAGAAATCCACTAAATTTTGCTTTGCAAATACAGATTTTCATGAAAACCAACTTGCCTCCTTGATCACAGAAGAGGGAGGAGAATGAGCAGTTATGAAAGCACACAGCATTTTAATTCCTTAAGGGTACCATATGGCCATTTGGACTTTTGCATTAACAATATTTCCTCTTTTTGTTTAGCAATGGAAGTCTTAGTTGTCAAATTTGGATACAGAGATAATGAAGACAAGATATTTTTGGCTACTTTGCATGACTATATACATAGACTTACCTTGACTATAAACTTAGACATTTATTTACATTGGAAAATATGACAGACTATTAAAATATTTGCTCTTTTCTTCTACTCAGACTCATCTGCCTGAAAAGCACAGATTGTGTTTATATGTTGATTAATAACAAGGCAGGAGGAGACTCTATTGGTGTTTCTCTTGCGAGTCTCCCAGATGTTTTATGGAATCTTCATTTGCGGAAGAGTAAAGATATAGTTTAGAAAAACAGGCTACCAGTGCATGCGGGTGGGCTGTATTCTCCTGGGCAGTATATATCACATACCTAGTTATTTCTCTGCACAGAATGTCTCACCTAGCAATTTATAGGCATCCAATCCCGTAAGTGGATCTTGATAAGTGCATTGAAACTGCTTCAGTGTTATAAGATTTTATGTTCTCTTACGTGTGTAAATGGAAAATAATGGGTCCAGGCATTATAAGGTATAGAATGATTCAGGAACATTTTTACCATGTTAGCCCATGTTGTTTTTAAAGGTGGACTGACTTAGTCATTTAAAAATATCTTAAATGTGTTTCAGAGTGCTCGGTCAGTGCCTGGACTGATTTAGTCTTTCTTGTGGATGGCTCCTGGAGTGTGGGAAGAAATAATTTCAAGTACATTTTAGACTTCATTGCTGCTCTTGTGTCTGCTTTTGACATTGGGGAGGAGAAGACAAGAGTTGGAGTTGTTCAGTACAGCACAGATACCAGGACTGAATTTAACTTAAATCAGTATTACCGAAGAGATGACCTGCTTGCTGCAATTAAGAAAATACCTTACAAAGGTGGCAACACAATGACAGGTCTGTTTTAGAGATTCCTTTATTGTTTACAATAAATGAAGTGTCTATTTTGAGAAGGAATTAAAAAAAAAACCATTTGATTATATAGTAAGTACCTCTGGAATTAACTCTTAGCCTTTAACTTTGGCAAAATGCGTGAGAACCTGGAGTAAATGAAAATGTTTCTTTTTTCCCTCCAGGGGATGCCATTGATTACTTGGTTAAAAACACTTTCACTGAATCTGCTGGCTCAAGAGCTGGCTTTCCTAAAGTGGCAATTATTATCACGGATGGCAAATCTCAGGACGAAGTGGATATTCCAGCTCGGGAGCTTCGGAATATTGGAGTTGAGGTTTTCTCTCTGGGTAGGTTAAGTCTGACCAGCCATTTTCTCTCTAGATCTCCTTCAGTACACTTACTGAAGCTTAAGAAGATAAAGGTTGATTCCTCAAGGAAGGATGTTGTCAAAAGTGCTTACCGAGTTTATAGGATAGTATTAAGCCAAGCTGCCTTTGAGTAAAACTTCTGCTTATCTATTTCCTTGTAAAACTCTTGTAGCATATGGACTAAGTGAGGTGCTATGAGCATGCTTTGCCAGCTCTCTACTTTTCACAGAACACTCTGCCAGCGATTCTAATAAAGATCCTCCTTGTATTATCATTAAGTGGATTTTCTGCATTTTCTACATTACATAATACTTGAAGCATTCACAGGGCTCCAGCTCATTCAGCACTTTGGAATAAAAAAATATTGTCTTTACAGATGTCAGAGACAAGTGATGACATGATTGAAATGGGGGCTCTTTCTATTAACCATTTGTTTTTCTCTTTAGCTGGTCACTTTGTGTGGAATTATAAAATCCTTTGTCATTGAACATTTGTTCGCCATCTCTCTGTCACTTGTCATCTATCTATTTGAGACAGGCCTCACTAAGTAGGTCTGGCTGTCCTTGAACTCACAGAACTCTTCTGGCCTCTGCCTTGAGTGTGTTGGGATTAAAGGCAGTTGTCAAAGCAGCTCTGGATTTTGACTTAAAAAGGGTTAAAAAATATCTTCAGTTTGAGAATTGGAATTACTGCAAAGGACTTCTTGAAGTTGGTATGTTTCCCATTTTAACATATTCCCACCCTTTTGTTTTCAAGGTATTAAAGCTGCAGATGCAAAAGAACTCAAACAAATTGCATCCACACCTTCCTTGAACCATGTTTTCAATGTGGCCAATTTTGATGCAATTGTGGACATTCAAAATGAGATAATCTCCCAGGTGTGTTCAGGAGTTGATGAGCAACTTGGTGAACTGGTTAGTGGAGAAGAAGGTGAGTGCTTGCTTGTTGAGGGTGTGTAGACACTAGCTTTACAAGTATTCCAGAATCGATATATCTGAACCACACCCTCCAGTGATTGTCCAGTTTGTGAACTCAACTTGTTAATATATTGGTATTATTTCCACCCTCCAGTGGAAAGTTTGGCAAAATATTTAGTCTTCTGTGAAGCTTGTGGACATTTTTTGGGGAGAGGCCAGTTTTTATTAGACTTAGTTTATCTAATACTTTTAACTTTAATTAAAAATTAAAATATAATGATATAACTTCTGCCTTCTTTTTCCTTCCTCCAACCCCCCCACTTTCCTCCTTGCTTCCCTTCAAATTATGGGTTATTTTTCTTTGCTAGTGTGTGTGTGTGTGTGTGTGTGTGTGTGTGTGTGTGTGTGTGTGTGAAGGCATAGATATATTAATACAGACTGTTTAATTATGCTGAATATGTTAGTGTTACCAGTATGTATATGATTTCAAGCATCCACTTGGCATTGGATAAACAGTTAGGGGGCTCACCTCTAGTAAAAGCTACATCTCTCATTTTCAGCATCCCTTAATCGCCTCTAGTTCTTTGTCTAGGGGTGGGGCCTCATGAGATTCCCCTCCTCCATTGATTAGACTTTTATAAAAAAAAACAAAGTCTTTTCGTGTATGTTGTCTACCCTAATCAGGCTTTTCTGGTATTTGCTTTAATTATTTTATATGCAGGCCTAAACATTGGCAGCTTTCAGACACTTACTTTAGCGTTCCAGAACATGAAAGAGTGATAACATTGATAGGAACATTAGTTTATTTCAAAAATTTTCTTCCCCACCAAACTTTTTAGTGTCCTAACTGGAATCCTGTCAGTAGGAATTGGTTGGTTTGTTCATACAGTTGGAATCAGGGAGAGAGGGTAACATAGAACACTTTCTGACATAGACATCATCCATTTGAATAAGGAGACTTGCAGGTCCCATTGTAAAACCTCACAGAGATGCTCTTGATTGTTAATCACCACATTTTTCTTTGTTTGATTTTTGTTTCAGTCATCGAACCTCCCTCAAATCTGGTTGCCACAGATGTCTCATCAAAGTACATTAAGCTGCGCTGGGATCCGTCTCCCAGCGCTGTGACCGGCTATAAAATCCTCCTCACACCAATGGCCGCAGGAGGCCGACATCACGCTTTGAGTGTGGGGCCTCAGACGACCACGCTCAATGTTCGTGATCTCTCAGCTGACACGGAATACCAGATCAGTGTTTCTGCCATGAAGGGACTGACATCCAGTGAGCCCATTTCAGTAATGGAGAAGACTCAGCCAATGAAAGTTCAAGTGGGTAAGTTAGCCATTTGGAATACAACATTAAGGCCTACTAGTTCACACTTCATTTTTTTTTTTTTTTTCCGAGACAGGGCTTTTCTGTGTAGCTTTGGAGCCTGAAACTCGCTCTGTCGACCAGGGTGGTCTCGAACTCACAGAGATCCGCCTGCCTCTGCCTCCCCAGTGCTGGGATTAAAGGCGTGCGCCACCACCGCCCCGCCCAGACTTCATTTTAAACACAGTATTTGCAGTAGTTTTGACTCCATTTATTTGTTTATTTTTGTGATGAATGGGGTCTTTTCTGGAACCTGGAGCTTGTTGTTTAGCCTAGACTGGCTGATTAGCAAGCCCCGCACTTGCCTGTCTCCATACCCGCAGCGTTTCATTACACTTGGTTCTTAGGTGGGTGTCTAGGATACAAACTCAGGTCCTCATGCTTGCTCAGGAAGCCCTTGATGCACCGAGCTGCCTCTCCAGCCCTGCATTAGTTTTTTGTTTGTTTGTTTGTTTTTGTTGCTTTTTAAGAAGTAGACTTACAAAGACACTGAGATATCGATATCTTAATTTTATTATATTTTAGTTCATATTTTTTTATGAATGGATTTTTCTTTCTCTTCACAGAATGTTCACGTGGTGTGGATATAAAAGCTGATATCGTGTTTTTGGTTGATGGTTCCTATAGCATCGGGATTGCAAACTTCGTTAAAGTTAGAGCCTTTTTGGAAGTTCTTGCAAAAAGTTTTGAGATCTCACCAAACAGGGTACAGATAAGCCTGGTCCAATACAGCAGAGACCCTCACACTGAGTTCACATTGAAGGAATTTAACAGAGTTGAAGATATAATCAAAGCAATAAACACCTTCCCCTACAGGGGAGGATCCACAAACACAGGCAAAGCAATGACTTATGTCAGAGAGAAAATATTTGTGCCTAACAAAGGATCAAGAAGTAATGTCCCGAAGGTCATGATTCTCATCACTGATGGGAAGTCATCGGATGCTTTCAGAGACCCTGCTATAAAACTCAGAAATTCGGATGTGGAGATCTTCGCAGTAGGCGTGAAGGATGCTGTTCGCTCTGAGTTGGAAGCCATTGCCTCTCCTCCTCCAGAGACCCATGTGTTCACAGTGGAGGATTTTGATGCCTTTCAGAGGATATCGTTTGAACTCACCCAGTCTATCTGTCTTAGAATTGAGCAAGAGTTGGCAGCTATAAAGAAGAAAGGTTGGTAGATTTTGGAAAGTAAAAGTTATTTCCCTGTGAACAAAGCTTCCCAATTCTAAAACTATGGGTAGGAAGGAGTCTTCATTGATTCATTGGAAACCTCCCATTGCTATTGAAAACCATCGAACTTAGTGTATTTGGGTCTGACACATAACTTTCTCCTGGGTATGCATATCATTTCATTATTGGTGAAGAAATTTGTTTACTTAAAGAGTCAAGAGATTTCCCTCCCTAGATCCCTGGGGGAGTTCAGGACCTAGCTCCATTAAACTATTGGTCATAGCCCATTACACAACCACTTACTGAGTTTCTACCGTGTAGCTATAGCTCCAGGTCCTTTGAACCCAAATCAACTAAAACAGCCCTTCTGTGCATTCTCTTTCCTTGTTTGGGGCATGATACCTCACACTGGGAGTTCTCTAGGTTTTCTTTTTGATTTGTTTAAATTCTGCTTTCCAGTGTTTAAACCCCCTTTCTAAACCTTCCTTAAGTTTTCTAGTATATGCCACTTTTACACACTTGGCTTTTTTTGTAAGTAACTTTATACTTTTTTTTTTTTATCTTTCCTGCTTATATGTCCCCCAAGGACAATGTGCATTAAGCATTGTCTCTTCTTTTTTTTTTCTTTTTTTTTATTAGAAAGAAAATTATTTTACATGTCAGTCTCAGGTTCCTCTCCCTCCCCTCTTACCCTGCCCCGCCAACTAATGCCCTACCCTTCCCATAACCTTTCTGCTCTCTAGGAAGGGTGAGGCCTTCCATAGGGGGGTCTTCAAAGTCTGTTATATTCTTTGGGATAGGGCCTAGACCAGCTCCCTTGTGTCTAGGCTCAGAGAGTATGCCCTCATGTGGGATGGGCTCCTAAAGTCCATTTCTATGGTAGCAATAAATACTGAAGAAGCCCCGTAGATTTCCAAGGTCTCCTAACTGACACCCACATTCAGGGGGTCTGGATCAGTCCCATGCTGGTTTCCTAGCTATCATTGCATAGCCTTCATCCAGCAGCTGGTGGAAATAGAAGCAGACACCCACAGCTAAACCTTGAACTGAACTGAAATCCAGATGCAGAGAAGGAGGACTGATGAGCAAAGGGGTCCAGACCAGGCTGGTGAAACCCATGGAAACAGCTGACCTGAACAAGCATTGTCTCTTCTTATGACCAGTTTAATGCATGATCAGTTTAATAAGGATTCTTTAAGAAATCTTTCTCTTGTATATTTATGTGTGTGTGTGTGTGTGTGTGTGTGTGTGTGTGTGTGTGTGTGTGTGTGTGTGTCCTTGACTTCCACCTTCTTCAAGAGAGTCTGTTCACTGCTGTGTATGTCAGGCTGAGCTCTCTTATTCCAGCCTCTCTTCTTGCTGTGGAAGCACTGGGCTTAGAGAGGAACCACATTGCACCCAGCTCTAGGTGGATTTGGGGGGTTCAAGTTCAGTATCCTCACACTTGCATGGCAAGTGCTTTCCCCACCGAGGCACCTTCCCAGTTATTATCATTATTCATTTGCCAGAAAATTCCTTAGCTTTACTTTGAAATATCTGCCTACCTGTCACTAAGGGTTAATATTCAAGTACCAGGATGATTGGGAAAGTTGTCATGGTTCATTTAAAACCTGCTACTGTTTAAATACACACGTGTGGGGGGACATTTATTCTATTACTGCTTTGTCTTGAGAAGCTCAGAATTCAAGTTCCATTTCAATTAATTGCTTCCTTTGTATAATATAATCACTGTTTTGGATAACCAAAGGGAATGACCTGGACTTCCTCTTAAGAAGGAGGCCTTTTCTCAGTGGTCACGTGCTTGGGTCTCAATGACTCTCCTCCTGAATGAATATCAACATTTTCAGAAGCACAGAGTCAAGAAGTCTATTTTTATTTCATAGACATAAAAAATTTAAACTTATTGTTTTGTTTTTAAACAGCTTATGTGCCACCGAAGGATCTGAGGTTTACTCAGGTGACTTCTAATAGTTTCAAAGCCGAATGGTCTCCTGCTGGAGAAAATGTTTTTTCCTATCATGTCACATACAAAGATGCTACTGGGAATGATGAGGTCACAGTGGTGGAGCCAGCTTCGAGCACCAGTGTTGTTCTCAGCAACCTGAAACCAGAGACCCTGTACTTGGTAAATGTGACTGCAGAGTATGAAGATGGCTTCAGTATTCCCGTAGCTGGAGAGGAGACCACAGCTGAAGGTACAGTGGGTTTCTTTCACGTTTTCCCAAAACCTTGTAATTCACTAGATGGCCAAGTTATAGCATGAGTAAACCACCTGCTTTTAGTACATGTTAATAAAATGAAAACAAACAAACCCCATTCAGCCATTCCAACCATCTTTAGGTGCACATTTCAACTGCATGAAGTATTTTGACCTTGTACAGACTACATCACTTCCATCCATGTGCAGAATGTGTGTAACCAGAACTGCAGTGGTTCTCCATTTCCCAATGCCCTGCTCCTGGACTGTCGTCCTACTTTATGTTTCTTTGATTATTTTAAGCCCTTACCCAATGTAATCATGTGATGTTTGTCCCTTTGTTGGACTTCTTCCACCAACTGTAGTTCCTCATCCATGTTGCAGCCTATATCAGAGTTTATTTATTTATTTATTGAGACAGGGTCTCACTGCGTAGCCTTGGTTGACCTTAATTTGCTGTTTAAAGTTGCCTAAATTTGAACACACAGAGATCTGCCTGCCTCTGACTCCTGAGTGATTGGGTTGCCATGCTTGGGCAGAATTTCATTTCTTTTTAAGGGTGAACGTTATCTCATTGAACGAATATACCATGTTCTGTTTATTCATCTATTCAGGTTGCTCCCACTTTTAACCATTGTGAATAATGCTGCTGGGACCTGAGTGGATTAATTCTACTGCTGTTTGATATGTGTCATCTTTACTGTTTAGAGCGGAATACCTTTTGGCATAATTAATTTCATTTGATATTTAGTCTGGCCAAGAAAAAAATTTTGTCAAGTACTCTTCACATGGAGACAGTGATTATTCTAAGAGATGTGGATTCCCTTCCCTGTTTTGACTGGGTGGGAGGGAAAGAATCCAAAAGGCATCATGAGAATTTAAGATGTAGAGAGATGTACTTGCAGATAGATCCTGTGCACATTAGGGAATATCTTTGTCTCTAAAACATTTTTCAAGGAAGATTGACTTTTTTTTTGTATATAGTTATGACTGTAGGCAAATTAAAGTATCTAACACATCTTTTTGTGAGTGTTTCTATAACTTAGATATTTGTACTAAAGATGTTTCTGCTTTTTTGTTGATTGCTTACACTGCTTACCACAGCTCAAGAAAAAACTTGAGTCTTTAAAAACGGAAGGTGAAGCAGTCTGCCTAGTTGCTGAATTTCATTCTCCTATTTACTTCAAAATCTCCTGGTACAAATAGACACACTGTTTGTACTGATGGTTTCACAATCTTCCAGAACACTAAGGTTTGAGGGGCTGCCATGCTGAGTGGCTTTATTTGAGGCCTCTCTTTAAGAAGAAGAGAACAAGTACAAATTTTCTGTAGAAAGAGGTAGAAGGCACATATGACTATTAGTCATTTTAGGACACTATTCTTGAAATGAAACACTTTATTAAAAAACAGTTGTGTTATCTGTACTTGCTTTTATTTTCATTCTTTTAATAGGCTGAAAAACTACCTTGCTTGCAAATATATTAATATTGTTTGCTTTTGGCCATGGGAACTGTTTTCCCCTGTAATGTTACTTACAGAGATCTTTTTATTACAACTTTTTTTTTCATAAAAATAAATGTACTATATTCCCATTTTCTCTCTCAAAAAAAGAAGAAGGGAAGGAAGTTTTGAGTTGAGCCCAATGTATTCATATGTACTTAAGTTTTTAGATATTGGGCTGCCATAGAAGAGCTTGATACCTATCAGCTTTACTGCTTTTCACTAAATTTCAAAATTTAAAGTTTTGTTTGTAAATAGTCAAGTTTTAACATTTAACAGCTTAATTAAGCTGGTGGTTTTTGAGCTCTTACTAGGTATCATATGCTATTCTAAATATTTCCCATGGATTATCTTATCCAGGCACTGCAATAATCTAACAAGTAGTTATGTTTAGCTGCTGAACAATCTACGGCTAAAATTATACATCCATTAAGCCAGGATTCACAGCTATTAGTCATTCTGCTTTGTTTTGACTAATTTGATTTTTTTTCTTGATGTGCTTAATGAGTCATAGGTAAAGTTTGCCAACTAGAACTTCTTCCCTTCCTCCCTCTCTCCCTTCCTTCCTTCCTTTCTTCTTTCTCTTTCTTTCCTTTATTTTTTAGGGGAGGGTCAGGGTCTCACTATTTTGCCCTGGCTGGCCTGGAACTGGCTATACACACCAAACTGGCCTTTAACTGACAGAGATCCACTTGCTTCTGCCTTCTGAGTGCTGGGATTAAGCTATGCAATCACCCACCCTACACATTTCTCTTACTTATGGATTTTTTCTTTCTTTTTACTGTCTTGAGTGATTTGTGTATTGATTTTTTCAAACTTTGATTTATTCATTTTACTCTTATGAATTTGGGTGTATTTCCTGCATATATGTGTACCATGTGTGTGCAGTGCCCTCAGAGGCCAGACGAGGGTGTTGGATACCTTGAAACTGGAACAACAGATAGTTGTGAGTGGCAATGTGGGTAGTGGGACCCAATCTGGGTCCTCTGGAGCCAGAAGCAGCCATACTTTCAACCACTGAGCCATCTCTCTAGCCCCATGATGTGCTGACACTTTAAGTAAACTTCTAATACTGTTTGTTGGTCACATACAACCACATTACACTACTGTTTCACCCCAGTGAATTGAGAACATGATGACTTTGAGCTCATCATTATTGAATGTGTTGTCCATATGGACAGTCTTTCTTCTTGAGCATGTTTAGCAAACATAAAGTCCAATGATGTTCTCATTTGGCTTCTTACTGGAAAATTTAATTGATGACCCTAAGTCTGTGGGATTCACATTGCAATTCAACTTTGAGATTTATATTTAATGATATTCAATATGTGCTTATCACATTCTTCTGATAAGTTTTTTCCTCTATAGTACAGTTTTTCCTCTATAGTAAATGACCATACAAATAAGAAATTATTTGCAAAATGGTTTCAGAATCTGGCTAAATGAATGTTGTAACCAGAATGCTTGTAAATAAAACTGATCTTGGAATTTAGTTTGAAAAATACTATAATTAATGTTCAAAGGCTAGCTTTTTTGTATTCACACAAAATCAGCTAGCTTTTAAAAAATATGCATTTTTTAATTTCAGTAAAAGGAGTACCACGAAACCTGAAGGTGACAGATGAGACTACAGACAGTTTTAAAATTACCTGGTCTCAGGCTCCAGGGAGAGTCTTAAGGTATCGAATCATATACAGACCAGTTTCTGGTGGAGAAAGCAAAGAAGTCAGTACCCCAGCCAATCAGAGGAGGAAAACACTGGAGAACCTGACACCAGACACAAAGTATGAAATATCTGTAATTCCTGAATATTCCTCTGGACCTGGCTCTCCACTGACAGGAAATGCAGCCACTGAAGAAGGTAAAGGAAACATACTGATCACCTGGAAACAACACTCATTACCTAGTTCCATTTGTAGGAAAGCTTTAAGGAAAATATTTGATGTGGAAGATTCTAATGACAGATTTTACACATTTTTTCCCCCTTTGAGGCATGTATGTAGCCCAGGCTATCCTCAAACCTGTGATCTTTCTATCTTATCCTCCTAAGTGCTGAGATTGCAGGAGTGTGCTAATGTGTCTGGCTTTTATGGAAGATTTTAATTTGCATAAACACAGAAAAGGAACTGGATGTTGTTTGCTCATTGTTTACTATTGTGTAGGATCCTATTTAGCAATGCTTATATGTTATTAGTGAGCTGTATATATAGTCATTACATAGGATGTAAATTTGAATATAACACACATATAAAAAATCGGTGTTTTCAAGTCATTTTTACTAAGTAATGACTTTTGATACTGTCATCTTTTTTTAAATGAAGTTAGAGGGAATCCAAGAGACTTAAGAGTTTCTGACGCTACGACATCAACTCTAAAGTTGTCTTGGAGTGGGGCACCAGGAAAAGTGAAGCAGTATCTTGTCACGTACACACCAGCAGCAGGAGGTGAAACTCAAGAGGTTACTGTGGACGGAGATACAACCAACACGGTGTTGAGGCGATTGAAGGAAGGGACACAATACGACTTATCTGTGACAGCACTGTATGCATCTGGGGCTGGAGAAGCCCTTTCTGGTAAAGGAACAACACTTGAAGGTAATTAATGTCCTGTGTCCTGGCAAATCTTGAGCCTGTGTGTAATTCAGCATGAAGAAACTGGAAGGGCTTCTAGGGAATGAAATCTTGAATATGGTATTTTTTTTCCTTAATGGAATGTGTATTTAAAATGAATACTATAAAATGGCCTATTATACATAGGTCGAGAGAGTACAAGGAGCTGATATAAAACTGTGGGCTGATGCAATGAATAAAATGGCAATATTCAAGGGAAGGGACTTGGGAAACATGTACATTTGAGGAGCTTTCAGAGGGCTTATGGTCATGGCTCCATTCTCTAGGTCTGTATGGGAGCTACTCTCTGACTTTAGTTATGCCCTTCTGGTAAAGCATTCATAATTGCTTAAGGAATATGACACTATACTATAGGCTCCTATGTTTATAATATTTTATCACTATATTCTACATTTGTGAATCGATAATTAGCAAAAAGTTAATCTGAAGTACATGATGAGTGCAAAACAATAAAGCAAAACAGTGGAGTTGGGCAAAGTACCCAACCTTAGTTGGATCCAGGAGTTTCTAGTGTGTAGGTGCTGTAACTGGCAGTGGCAAGGCCTGTGAGAGCTAGTTTGGATTGTAAAAAAAATGTTTTGGTCAAGAATTGAAAACAAATAAGAAAAGATTAAATGCTAGCAATCAAGTGTCTAATCCCAATAATCAATAGAATCCATTCTTGGCAGAGGTTTTAAATAAAATAGTAAATACCAGTAATAAAGTAAAGTACTGATTCCAGGCATTGGTGGCACATGCCTTTAATCTCAGCACTCAGGAGGCAGAGGCAGGCGGATCTCTGTGAGTTCGAGACCAGCCTAGTCTACAGAGCGAGTTCTAGGACAGGCTCCAAAGCTACATAGAGAAACCCTGTCTCGAAAACAAAACAAAACAAAAGTAACTGATTACCAGAACACTGGCTATGTCACTTATCTGTGTGACCTGCAGGGAATCCTTTGTTCCCTCCTTCAGTGTCAGTTTGCCTCTTACAGAGGGATAGTCCTTTCCCTTTCTTCCTTCTAGGGTGACTAGGGAGCTCAACGGGGAGAAGGCTGGCAAAATCCTTTTGAACTGTAAAATATTAGATATAAAATAACTTAGCAACTTCAGACATGATGCCTGCAAGTAAATCTTCAATAGTTCAAAGCTATAGATTGACTGCATAAAAACCTCCAAAACAAGAGGCAGACATGGAAATTACCTCAACCACGGCAACATACCCCAATCAATAGCAGCACATGGCCTTTGCCTCGGGAAGAGCAGTCGAAGTGCTTGAGAAGTCTGTTCTTCTCCGACTTTTTGACATTCTCTTCTCCACATGCTCTGCTTAGATCCAAGCATAGGTGATTCAGAGGGTAGTTTTTAAAGTGTAAACTTGGAAGTTTTAATTTTTACAGACTAGGTATAGATTCTATTTGTTAACATTGCTTCTGTATAGGGAGATTCCTGGAAATGATACTTTCCCCTTTGGTAGTACGTCTCTAATCTGATACTCATCTGCATGTCCTGGATTTTAAAAACCATTCATACTCAGTCAAAACCTTCTTCATTAACTTTAGTTTCTATCACTCATTTAGTTTTACACTTTCATGGATACCTGCTTGCATACTGACCACTCAGTTCACCCTCTCAGATCCCCACAACTCTTTCACATTGTTGTCTTTTTGTTTTGTTTTGTGATCCATTGAGATTAACCTGTCTGTGTGACTGTAGGTTTGGAGATACCTCTTAGATCTTTGTGGATTAGTAGTGGGCACACACAACTGAAGACAGTGATCCCCCCTTTCCCAGATCTGTCATTAGCCAACATTTCAGAGGCCTTCCCCTTCCTTGATTAAATGTTGATAGGGCTAGTCTTATAACGGACTAGTGGAGGTAACTACAGTTGGTATAAATGTTTACAGTAGTTATATCCAGTCTAAGAAATGGTATTTCAGAGCCCTTTATGCCATCTTTCTTTCTTTTAAAAATAATTTATTTGTATTTTTATGTACATTGGTGTTTTGCCTGCATATTATGTCTGTGTGAGGGTGTTGAATTCCCCTGGAAAAGGAGTTCCAGACAGTTGTGAGCTGTCATGTGGGTGCTGGGAATTGAACCTGGGTCCTCTGGAAAGAGCAGCCAGTGTTCTTAATGCTTAGCTATCTCTCTAGCCCCCTCCCCATCTTTCTAGATTAAAAAAATTATAATATGTTTCAACAAGAATAATGCACTAGAAATCTCACCTAGCCAAAATAAACCTTTTAACCTTCAGCAAACATTTTCTTGGCCTGTAATTTCTCTAGGTTAGATGGGTAGTATAATTATTTATAAATTTATAACTTTATATAAATGGTATAGAGCAATTGGCACATTATCTGCATGTGTGAATGTAAGCACACACATACACACACACACACACACACACACACACACATCTACATGCATTTGATGAGAAACTGTTTCTGAGGAAGATGCATAAGAAGCAAAATAAATGAAAAAAACATTGTTTCTTATTTATTGAGAAGGAAGAAAGCTAAATAGTTTGTGACCTACCTTAAAAATGTGGTGATTCTGAAACTAAATTGTGTTGATCAAAGACTTCTTTTTCACTTTATAGTAGAACCTTTGGCCTATCATGAAGATTACAAAGGTGTTGTCCTCCTTCTTTTATGAACACTCTTATTCCATTGCCTTATGTGTGGCAAACTTAATGAGTCTGTGGAAGTGGAGTTGTGGCTAAATTAAAATAATAGAGGATTTTTGCCCCTGCTTATTCCATTTTGTTTTATTATACCAACTCAGCCAAATCTACATACCATATACAGGAATAGGATATGATGGTGAATGTGGGGAGTGGAAAGCCAAAAGCAGAGCCAGGCAAATGCTTTTGAGGGCTGCTGTTTTTCTAATCTGGTTTGCTCCTGGGAGAGGAGGTGGTAAGAGCAGACCTTGAAGGAATGCTTCGTCTATCCAGGGCCTGAAGTCAACCAGCAAGAGCTTTCTGTAGGTTAAATTTTTTTGCAGTTATCTTGAAAACATGTGGCTTTCAAGTCAAAGAACCAAAGTTCTGCCTTATTCTTTTTAGAATACTTTGTATGGAACCATCCCTAACCTGAATTTCTTCCCTAGTGCTTTCTCCTTTTGAAACACAGCCGATGATCTGAAAATTCCCCCTGTCTCTGGAAGAGAGATTTATTAGCACTGGCACTGGGGAAGTTCATGGTTGGCTTAGGACTGCTGTGTGATAGAATCACAAAGGCAGAGTTTATTGCTATTTCAGATCCAGACTTCAGAGGAATCTGAACAGAAGCCATTAAGTTTGATTTATATTGTCCCCAACTGCCGTTGTTGTCATTAGAGTAGATAGGCTTAATGTAATTACTAAAATGCTGCTGTGCATGCAAATGTACTTTATGTCTGGATAGAAACCTTAGTAGTTGCTGTTGGGACTTGAGAGAGGGGGGAACCTACTTTGATAAATCTAAGTGAATAATGCTTGACTTTCAGAGATTCACCACAAATGAATGGATGTATCAGTTTGGGAATAGTACAGTTCTGTTTTTGAATTTTGAGTGTTTTCTAGCTATGGAAACCATGCCTTTTCAGGATTTCCTTTGTTTCAGTTGCTGTAGCAACCTGCTAGTGCCTGACCTATTAATGGCTTCCTACAGATCAAACCAAGTTGACTCAGCTGACATTTTGTTACAGTGAGGTTCTCAGTGCAGTGCAGGAATTCTGCCTTATGCACAATAACATGGGCTTCTCCAAGGTGGACTGAACAAGGCTTCTCTGTTTCCTGAGATTTATTGCTGTCTCATAATTTGAAAAATCATACACTGGGGGTGTAAGCACTCTGACATTGCCAGGGAACTTCATCCCAATCATTGGATGCTAAATCAGTTTCTTGTCTGCGGCTCAGTTGCTTGCCAGAGAAATCCAGCTAAAGTCAGATTTGGAGAGGCAACAATTAGGGAAGAAAGAATTCTACTCGTGCATTTCTGAAGCCGACTTGGCAATTTTGTTAGGTATTTACAAATGGCTTGTACCTTTAAGTAGCTGAGTTGAGTCGTCACCAGTGAACTTTGCCCTCTGGCATGGTGGCTCTGGTTCTGTTTCCACATGAATGTTATCCAGAAGCAGGCCTTCTGTAGACCGCTGTGGAAAGTTGGATGCCTTTGAGCTGAGCTCCAACAGAAAAGACAAATTGATTTAGAGGAGCATTTACATTGCATTTTAAATTGAACTTCTATTTTTGAAAGTGCTGTGTGAAGTCTAGTGAAGGCTGGCTGGAACAATCTATAAGATGAAGCACAGCCCCATCACAGGGTGATTGATTCATTCTTCAGTTATCATCATTGGCTAATTTATATTTTAATTATGTTTGAATTGGATGCTAATTTCCTTTTCGGAAGGCAAATGGAAAAGAGCTAGGGAAACATAGGAAAGTTACTTAAGTGAGAAATTGGTTCTTTGGCATAGCATGTGGAAAAAACTGTATAATTCAACCCTTTGTGGATGCTCAGATCATGAGAAATGCACCTGTCTGCACAACTTCCACAGCATTGGCAATGAGGTGATGCAAGCAGACATGGGGAAAAAATACATACATACATACGCACATACATACATACATATATTCAGAACAGAGATGCCAAGCACCAAAATTGTTTTAAAGAATATTCTTAGTTTTTTAAACAATTTCATATGTGAATACAATGTATCTTAATCATATCTACTCCTAATTCTCTTTCCATTTCCCCTGGACACGCTGCCTCCAACACTAAACACATCCTCCTCCTATCTTACATTCCTATTAAAAAATATGACCTACTGGTCATATTGGTGCTACCTCAATGTATTAATGTATTAATGTATTAATAAATGGGCATGGGGCTGTCAACCTGAGCATAGACAATCTACCAATGGTCATACACTCTTAAGAAAAAAAGAATCCCCCTTCCCCAGTAGCCAATAACAACCAATAGCTCTTCAGTTAAAGGTGGGGCCTCATGAACTCCTCCATGTGGAAACATTAACAGGGCTTGATTTTGCACAAGGTGTTTGGGTAGCCATAGCTACTGTGGGTTCGTGTGGGTAATGACCATATCATGTCCAAAAGATGGTGTTCCACAGCATTTCTCATCTTCCTACCCATCTTCTGCAATGTTCCCTAAGCCCTGGAGGTTACTATAAATGCTCCCTTTTTAGGGCCAAGTACTCAAAAGTTACACATTCTCAGCCCTTTGACTGAATACCAATCTTTTGAAATCCAAATGAGTTTTAGACTTTTGAATCTATGACAGAAATGCACTTCTATTCCTTATACTGGTGCTAGTAAGAATATAGAGGAACACTACTGAGATGGAGTCAAAGGGAAAAGGAGTGATGTCACAAGGAAGATACCTTTGAAACAAATGCTACAGATTACATTCCAGAGAGAAATGAAATATAGGAAACATGGGTTTGCAGTTCAGAGCAGGAGAAAGCAAGCACTATTGAAATTAGCATTATTGAAAAACGTCACTAAGGAAAAGCCCTGAGTAATCCTCTGGATCATAAAACCAACATCTGAGGAGCTCATGCAAGAGGGAGGGAGCACACTACAGCAGATGTGGATCTCACTCAGCAAGGTAGCCACAAAGGAATGAAGCTTGTTGGGTTCTGCTTTGCCAGGAGACCAGACTCTGACTTCTAGCTTTTCTTTTCTCTTCTCTGTCCCCTAAGGTGTTCTAAGAATGGATGCCTGCTCAAACCCAATCTTACCAAACTGAAATATTTTCTGGTAGTGACTGGTAACTGAAGCTTCTTTGAGGGCAGGAGCTATAAATTAAACATCCAAATGCCTGACTAGATGATACTTTTACTTTGACTAAACCCCATAAGAGCGCCATTGCCCATTCAAAAACAAGCATATGTTGAGAATCATTTTCTTTCAGGCTAGGGCAGAGAGAAGAGAGTGAGACACCCCACATCATGTTTTTTTGTTTTTTTTGCTTTTATTTTTTCAAGACAAGGTTTCTCTGTGGTTTTGGAGGCTGTCCTGGAACTAGCTCTTGTAGACCAGGGTGGTCTCGAACTCATAGAGATCGCCTGCTTCTGCCTCCCGAGTGCTGGGATTAAAGGCGTGCACCACCAACGCCTGGCCCACATCACGTTTTATGACACGAAAGCATGTGATGGTAGGCCCAGTCAACTTCCCAGCCCTCTGAGCATCAGTCTTGAAGTGACTTTGATCTCATGGGCATGGTAATAAAGCTATCCAATAGAGGAACCGCCAAGCAGTCTCAGAGATGCCACATTGTGATGAGTTTTGCTTATCATGGATTCTTCATTTTCTAGGAGCAAAAATAAGAGTGAAGGTTCATTGTCACTTGGGCCCAGTGTATCTTTTGAACAAATAGCCCTGTAAGTCTCAGAGAGGAGCGCCAGAAGGAAACTAGACAGAAATGTGTGTGTGTGTGTGGGGGGAGTGAGAGAGAGGGGCAGAAGAGTGGAGAGACAGGACAGATTTTTGGGAACTGTTAGTATTTAGACAGTCTCATGCATTCTGATTTGATCAGTATTGAGCTTTGCCTCTCAAGGCATTTTTATGTACCTAATCATGTCCAGTCCATACGTTTTTTTTGCCAAGGCACTAAGAAGTGACATAGCTTGCTGATGGCTCACTCACGTGGTTACACTTAACTCCAACACCAGCTGACTGCAAGCCTGTATTCTGTCTGTTGTACCACAGAGCCCTACACAGTTGCTTTAGTTTTCGATATTCTTAATGATTGACCAAACCAACACCCCATTTAAAAAGAAAACAACAACAACAACAACAACAACACTTTATGGGTTATAGGTCTGATATTTAGTCTCCTAATGGAACTATTTTTTTTTCTCACAAATCCACTTGTTACAAAGTATCTTATATTTCAATAGAATGGGTAGCCTCCTATTATGGAAGAAAAACAGCAGTATGCCTGATAACAGCATAAACACTGAGGGATATTCTTATCACTCTGACTGATGCAGGGAACAGGGAACAGGTTTGAAGCATTTATCTTTTTCAGTCATGGATTGTGAATTGAGCATTTTCCCCCTTTCTTTGGGGTCAGAACTTCATCTTGAGTGCGGAATGTGTCAATATGTGTGTCTGCAGATGGTGTTCACATACTGTGAACTGTGCGTTAAAGCCTGTTCCTTGTGGCTGAGAATCTTCTGTGAGGATGCTCAAGTCATTGTTGGTGTGTCTTTAATGAGAAGTCAAATATCTTTTAGTTGTTATTTCATTTGTATATTGAAAGGGACTTTTGCAAACTAGTTTCAGGACATTAATGCACTTGACAAAGTCTCCATTGTGATTTTGTTAGTATTTTGTTCTAGTTTTACAAGTCTTTTGAGTGTTAAAATAGTTGGTTAAACTCGTGGGAACACATGTCTAGTGATCAGAGATCTTTTTGTTTTAAGCTCAGAAACATCTCTGTGAATATATTTTTGCTTCAACCACAATTCTCTTCCTGTTATTTTTCTCAGAGTGAGATTATTTGCTTGTGTTTGTGAGATTGATGCCTGTTGTCATGGAAATAAACAATGCCACAAATTCAGTGCTGTAGAAATCAGGGAGAAAAATAGTCTGAAAAATGAAGCCTTCAGAAAAGTAGATGTTGATGATTACCCTGGTATTAATTTGGAAAAAATTTTTATATTCTAGATAATTTTTATGTGTTTGGAGAATATCGTTAGTGCATCAACTAGCTTATTTAAATCCAAAGTCACTATTAAGTGTGTTTGTTTCCCAGGAGTTCTTCTGACTACAGGCTAAGAAATTCAGAAGCAAAAGCACATGTGGAAAAATGATCTGTAGTAAGCAAAGGAAAAGTGTATTGCAGACTTGTAACTTAGCAGAGTGGTGGGAAACAAGTCACCAAAACAAGTAAAAAACAACGAATAACCAAACCAAGCCAAGAAGCCAGTAATATGGAGTTACATTTTCATATTCTTCAAGTGAAGAAAATATAGAGGTTATTACCATGCAAGCAGAAGATTCTCCTATAAAAGACTTTTCCACTTTTAAGTACCGAGGGAAAAAGTCACTATGTTCTTGAAAATAAGTGTTCTTGGTTTCAGTGAAATATGCAGCTAATTTCCTTCCGGAGATGAGATGGCCTGTCTGCTTTCAAAGTTATTTATAATGGAGTAAGAACTTTCCGTTAGGATCTATTAGGCTTTCCAGCTTCTGTTTTATTTATCTTTCCCTCTAAGTTCTACCATGTACGAGGAGAGTGTTTGTGCACTGACTTTTTTTTTTCATTAATCATCATCTTTATTTTTGGTTGATGCTTAATTGTTTATGAGTCCTAAAATGTTCGTCTTCACTTTGAGTTAAGAAAATAGCAGCTTTCAAAAATCTAGCGTGTACATTATCATTTACATGAATGTAAAACAATGACTGGCATAATGTATGCTAAGGAGGCAGAAAGTTTTATATTTATGTCATAACGTGGCATATACCCTAGTAAAAGCATCTAATATAAAGTGACTAGTATATTTACATTACATTTAAAATATGGAAAATGAGGCTTTTACTAGAACACATCTGTGCCTATTATTAAGTTGAGGTTTCTATGTTTTTCCATTTAGGATATGTATATATTAATGAAAGAGCCATGATTTTGTAGCATTTTGATCAGATAGAGCAAGTGGTATGCTATATTTGATGACTAATTACTTTTCAGCTTTCCACACGTATTGGTGATTTTTAGTTTCATTGGAGTCAAACTATGTTGAATGTTTGTACTTCTACTCTTTTGAACTGAATATGCAAGTAAAAGTTTATTCAGAAAGCTATTGTGGGAGTTAAGGTTTGTAAGTGGTATACAATTGTTGTAGTAACTGTTAGTCATATAATAAAATCAGAAAGAAATAAATATCCTGGTTGGACATGGAGACCTTTGTGAACAGTGGGCTATGTCCTAAAGCACTCTGAAATCTGATAAAATATTGACATTTAGACATTTTTCCTTTTGGAAAAATATTAAAAGCATGTATTTCTTCAAATTTGGCCTAGAGGACCCTGCAATGCAAATGGGAATGTGGGGTAAGGTTGATAGATAGGAATTGTGTAACTTGGAGCTTTCTTCCACCGATTTGCTCCACTGGTTAAAAACAGCCCCAAAGCTCAGAAAGAATGATCAGTTTTAGAGAGTTTGAGGTTCAGTTCAATAGGTTAGGATGTCTACCAGGATGAGTGAATACTTAATTATGTAGCTAACATTTAAAAAGTACTACTCCTGAGGGACCAGGATTTATCTTTAGTGAATTAACTGGCTTTTTGGAGCCCTTCCTTATGGAGGGATACCTTGCTCAACCTAGATACAGGGGGAGGGCCTTGGTCCTACCCCAAATGATGTGACAGACTTTAATGATCCCCCCCCATGGGAGGCCTCACTCTCTCTCAGGAGAGGATATAGGGTGGGGGGAAGGTAGGGCAAGAGGGAGGAGGGGAGGGAGGGGGAACTGGGATTGGTATATAAAATAAAAAGATTGTTAAAAAATTAAAAAGTGCTACTTTTTAAACCTCTGTTTTAGAACGTGGTTCACCCCAAAATCTAGTTACAAAAGATATCACGGACACTTCTATTGGGGCCTATTGGACATCTGCTCCAGGAATGGTTCGTGGGTACAGAGTCTCATGGAAGTCACTTTATGATGATATTGAGGCTGGAGAGAAAAATCTTCCTGGAGACGCAATTCATACTATGATAGAGAATCTACAGCCAGAGACAAAGTACAAAATTTCAGTTTTTGCAACTTACAGCAGCGGAGAAGGAGAGCCCGTGACTGGAGATGCCACAACCGAATGTAGGTAACGTTCCAAGGGTGTAGGGATACATCTTGGTGCTACCTAATAACTAATCAGCTCAGGTGACATGCAGTGTAACCACTGAGGTTTTTTTTTTCTTCAATTGGGAACAAGAACTGAACATTGATGATGTTTAAGGAGTGTGGTTTAAGTTCAAATTAGGTTCAGACTTGAAAAATAATATTATAATTGGACAATTTTGAGTTCTTCCTGGCCACATGTAAATTTTGTTTTCTAGTAAAAGGGTCAGCTAGCTAGGCTACTCAACTAGTGAAAATGCATCTCCCATGTAGACTAAGAGAATTTAGGAGCATTTGTGATTGCATGTTTTTGGTCATGTGCCTTAGCTTTTTTTTCAAATGTCAGTTTCCTAATCTGTAGAATACAGATGATGAATTTCTTCTCTTATAGTGCCATGAGGATTAAATGAAATGACAGTAGACAGACTACCAGGCACAATGTCTAGCCATTAAAGCACGTCAGTAACAATGAGAGGATGTTGAGTTTATGCTTTTGACATGAGAGTAATACTAGATTTGTTACCCCTTTCTTGTTAATTTTTGCTAAGATTAACTCAAAAGCCCATTCAATTTTCTGTGGCTCAGATTGACTTCTGTTTCATAACTTTTTTCTTGTGAATAATTGTGAACAGTCTATCTGTGGAAGGAGGAGGCAATCAACATTTCTTTGTTTTCCTTCCTATTTTTTGAACGACAGTGTATATGTTTGGTAATTTCAACAAGTGTACCATTTGGGTGAGGGTGTGGATAATGGAGAAAGCTGTGTGTATGTGAAGCAGGGAAGGATACCCGGGGCATATCTGTGCTTCTTGATCCCCATTTCTTTTATATTCTCTCTCTCTCTCTCTCTCTCTCTCTCTCTCTCTCTCTCTCTCTCTCTCTTTTATAAGAAGGATTTCATTATGTAACCCTTGCTGGCTTGCACTCACTATGTAGATTACACTAGTTTCAAACTCATAGACAGCTGCTTGCCTCTGCCTCTTGAGTGCTGGGATTAAATGCACGAGCCACTAGATCTGGCCTCTCTTTGCTCACTTTTGCTTGTGACGTGAATAGTGTTCTAAGAGAGCCAACTGGAAGGACTGGGTATGGGAGGAATGTACTCAATTCACATTCTATCTGGTATAAAGATGTCCTTATATAACACTGTATCACGTATAATGAGTAGGCACAACAAAAGCAGAATAGGAACAAACCAAAAAAAGCAAAGAATATTTAAACATAACAAAACAAAAACCAAACCAACCAAAACAGCAGCAATGATAAAACCAAATAACAACAAACATCTGTTAGTCACAGACATTTCTAAACATTTAGAGGAAAACTTTTTTCTTTTGTTTTGGAAACTTCCACATTTTTTAAAATTAAATGTTTTTTTTTTTCATTTTACATACCAACCCCAGTCCACCCTCCCTCCTCTTCTCTCACCCCTCCACTCCCCATCCACTCTTCAGAGAGGGTAAAGCCTCCTTTGGGGAGTCAACAAAGTCTGGCATACCAAGTTGAGTCAGGACCAAGCCCCCTCCTCCATCAAGGCTAAGCAAAGTATCCCACCACAGGGAATGGGCTCCAAAAAGCCAGTTCATGTACCCTGGATAAGTCCTGGTTCCACTGCCAGGGGCCCCACAAACAGATCAAGCCACATAACTCACCCACATTCAGAGGGCCTCGTTCGGTCCCATGCAGGTTCAGTCTATAGTTTGTGAGCTCCCATTAGCTCAGGTCAGCTGTCTTTGTGGTTTTCCCAGTCATGATCTTGACCCGCCTCTTTGCTCATGTGATCCCTTCTTCCTCTCTTCAACTGAACTCCAGGAGCTCAGCCTAGTGCTTGAATGTGGATCTGCCTCCATCAGTTAGTGGATGGAGGTTCTATGATGACAATTAGAGTATTCACGAATCTGATTATAGAGGAAGGTCAGTTTGGGCACCCTCTCCACTATTGATAGAAGTCTTTGCTGGGGTCATCCTGGAAAATTCCTGGGAATTTTCCTAGCACCAGGTTTCTCCCTAACCCCATAATGGCTCCCTCTATCAAGGTATCTTGATAGAAAAAAAAAGTTTCACATTTTTATATGTGCTTCTCACTGAGTGTTTAGAAATGTGAAAGGCATCACTTTCAACTGAAACTCAAGGACATGGCACATGAATGTTTGATGCCATGAAAATTATGAATTGGGATTAGACTATCCATTGTCCTGCCTCATGGTGGCTAATTCAGCAGTGGCATAGGAGCTGTTAAACAGTTTAACAACTGTGAGTTGTTAAAACATGAAGAGAAATCACACAGTGTAAGCCTGCCCCAGCATTTTGTAGTGCATGACATATCTATTAATGATGTTAGAAGCATTGACTTTTAATTATGAGAAGCACCAAAGCTTTTATTTTCTCTTCCTAAAGTATAATTTCCCATTGAAAATGAGTTGAGATTTGATGTACCTCATTTCAGTTCAGTTTATTTATTGTTCATGGAAATGTAAAAGTACAGTAGAAACCCACAGAGTGTGTCAAGGCACGAGGTAGAACAGTTGGCTGCTATTGACATGTTTAAATTGATAAAGATTTGGCATCTTGGGATTATGTTCTCTTGGGAACTTGGTTTATTTATTTTTAGTACCACTCATAAGATTTAACTTTCCATTTTTCTCAATTGTGGATTGTGGGAATAAAAGTTTGAGAACTTTATGTATGACAAAGATGTCTTGTTCTACTAAGAAAAAATTTAGGAGACAGAAATAGGAGATCATGCAATATATTTTAGTATAGCACCTTCCAGGAAAATACGGATGCCCACCAATTTTAGTGTTTGTAAACATTAGCAATAATTTAATGTGATGAACTTTCATTTTTCTTCTCCTTTGATCTAAGATACAATTAAAAAAAACTTTTTAGGATAGCACATAAGGGAGTGTGTTTCACTGTGACATCTGCATAGAATGTCTCAGTCTGCATTTGCATTTGTTCTTCTCCCAGACTGCTAATCTCCTGGCTTCCCTGCTTCCTTTCCCTATTTAATTCCCTTTTACTGCTTTTCAATCACAAGTATTTTATTATTCTATTTTCTATCCTCCCTTGAAATCTCTTCTTCTCTCACAAACCCTCTTTTCTAGCTTCATGGCCTACACACACACACAGACACACACACACACACAGACACACACACACATACACACAGACACACACACACAGACACACACACAGACACACACAGACACACACAGACACACACACACAGACACACATGCACACACACACACAGACACACATACACACACACACACACACAGACACACACACAGACACACACACACACACACACACACAGACACACACACACAGACACACACACAGACACAGACACACACACAGACACAGACACAGACACAGACACACACACAGACACACACACACACAGACACACACACACAGACACACACACAGACACACACACACNCACACACACACACACACACACACACACACACACACACACACACACACGCTTAGGTTCTTTACATCAGAGATTGTGGTAGAGTGGTAGAGGAAGGTGAGCACAGACTGGTTTCCCCATTTTCTTTACTAGGGTCACTGACATCATTTGATTAAGGCTGTATCTACACAAACTTAATTAATTGAAGTTACCTCCCCAAAGGTCCTACCTGCAAATATCAACATTGGAGGTTAAAGTTTCAACATGACTTTTAGGGAGGACACAATTATTACATCCAAAATTTAGGTGACAAATTTGTTCTCAGTGTGCCTTACAATTTTCATTTGGATCTAGATGTTGTGAGTTTTATTTTGTTGGGTTCTGGAAAGTACATTACTGTAAATGTTGATCTTACCCTCTGTCTAGAATGTAGTGATTTGGAAATAGTTTGATCTTTTTGAAATTCAGGGTTTGGTTTAGGACCACTTTTGCTTTGTTATTGAAATAATCACCTGACATACCACGATTCTGAACTTTGGTCTTCTGGACTGGGGAACTTTCTGGCCACACATGATCATCAAGAGTGGTTCTGTTTGTTTTGGGTGGTGCGTGCTCTAGTTTGTGGTACTCTTCTCACACATATGCCCTGATGTATTCTGGGTTGGAGACCTAAAGAGGATCCTCTGTATGGTTCCGGAGCATTTTATCTGTGGCACGCTCTCTATTGCTGTGCCCTTTCTGTGGATTCCAGTTGATGTGGACTCCCATGATCTCTTCAGTTAAGGAAACCACAGGGCTCCATCTGGATCCCACTGGCCTGTGTTGGAGATGGAAACACTCCATGACCAACCATAGAGTCAGCCCTAGTCTCTTCCTAAAGTCCCAGGGATCAATGATGCTAAGTAATGTTCATTGTCTTAAAACTATTTTAACAAAGTTTATCCCCTCCCCATTGAAAGCTGTTTCATTATGATTCTTATCCATTTGACCATGAAAATTTCTTTGAAAACCTGCAAAGACAGTTGATTTTGTTTCCTTCAGCTTTAGTGCCTTCTAAAAGTATATGTGAGTCTTCCAGTCTTAAGAATATTCCATTGAATTAAATGATCCTCCCAATAAACTCATTATTTATAAGAAAGGGGATGTTGGTTGTTTGAAGTTATTTGGTGATCTATTTCTGACAGTTATTCATAATAATGAAATATTAGTAAAAGAACTAGTTGAGTGATAATATTAGCTACACATTAGATACATGTTAACACACACTGCTTCCTAAAATATTTGACATGTATGCTTTTATCTGCTAGCCTTTGAGATGCTTTTACCTATTAGAGTTGCCTGTTCTCTTGTGTTCATAGTCTTACATGCACCTAGAAATCAGAAGATTGATGTCAATCATGTTAACTCTGGCCAGCCATTTACAGATTGTAGCGTCTTCTGAAAAGGCCAGAATGAAATTTCTAACTCTTCTTTTTCATCTTTAGTATTCCTTCTGGCTTTATTACTAGAGGAATTCTTTAAAGATAAAACACAATAAAAATTTAAAACCACATCTTTGGAGATGGATTTTTTTCTTTACTAAAGTCTCTAGAATGCAAATAGGAAATCCCTGCAATATGAACTTTCATTTTTTAGTATTAACTAGATAAAAAAAAGCATCCCACTGAGGCCAAGCTGGGATTAGGCTCACATGCCATCACGAACCCAAGAGACTATGATGTTAAGCAAGACATCTGTGTCCACACTTAAGAATCCAGAGTTTCTTCTTACATGAAGGAAGGAGCAGACAAAAATTGTTTTCTTTTGACAAGTTATACATTAATTTTTTTTAATTTTACAGTATCCCAAGATTCTAAAACCTTAAAAGTGGATGAAGAAACCGAACACACGATGAGAGTTACGTGGAAACCAGCACCAGGGAAAGTTGTCAACTACCGTGTTGTGTATCGCCCTCAAGGGGGAGGGAGACAAATGGTCGCTAAGGTGCCACCCACAGTCACTTCAACAGTGCTAAAGAGACTTCAACCCCAGACCACATACGACATTACAGTTCTCCCGATGTATAAGACAGGAGAAGGAAAGCTGAGGCAAGGATCAGGGACAACAGGTACACAACAGTAGCAATACCAATCGTGCCTTCAGGGGAGAAAGTATGGTGCATTTTAAAAGAAAACTGTAGTGTATCTTTCATTTGGAAACATTTCACATTGAATCTGGGGTTGTGGGCTTGGGGGTGGTGTCTGTTGCTGAGTTGTAGAAGTATTTGCCCAACAGAAATGGGGCCCTGAATTCAAGCTCGAGCACCATGCATGCAAACATTTTAAACTTGTAATAAATTTATTAGTCGGGATGTCTGACTAGTGTGTTATTTGCTTTACAAATCTAGTTCCTGGTAAAAATGATCCTTCTGGCTAATGTATCAATCTAGAACTCACCTGAATTGTGAGAATTGATTATGCTGCTTGAGCACTACTGCGTTGCTCAGGGCTTTTATTGAACCTGACATCTGTGATACTGGACTTGGCTCTTCATACATACATATGTTTGTGGGAACTAATAAAAAACACCAAAGACTGTCTTATTGATAATACATACATATATAAAAAAACCTTTTCACTTTTACAGCTTCTAGATTTAAGTCACCAAGAAACCTCAAAACTTCCGATCCAACAATGTCAAGTTTCCGAGTGACTTGGGAGCCTGCCCCTGGGGAAGTGAAAGGTTACAAAGTCACGTTCCATCCTACTGGTGATGACAGAAGACTAGGGGAGTTGGTCCTTGGACCATATGACAACACTGTTGTCTTGGAGGAGCTTAGGTAGGAATGAACTATATTTGTACTAAAAGATTGCATCACTTATATAAATTAGTAGGTTTTGCACAAAGAGTTATCTCATATCTGTTTTCAGCCAAGATTTAAGCTTGAACTAATAGTTTGTGTTTTTAAATAGTTTTTTTTTAAGTGATCAGGGATATATTAAAGAAAAAAAGAGTACCTGGATTTTAACATGTCCATATCACATAGTTTCATTGCAATTGAAGCCATGTGGAAATGTGTGGCCAGGTAACTCATTCTGAGACCCCCCAGTGTGGGTGTCCCTGCAGTGAGGCATACTTGAGCTCAAAGGCCAGAGTCTGAACTTGTTGCCAGCTGGCAAAGCAGCTTTGGGTTGATTCAGGGTCTAGTTTTAGGCAGTGAGTTGGAAAACAAAGGAGTGTGAGTTTGACCAGCACTCCACATTCATCCAGTGGTACCAATGGACTAGTGTACCTTCCTCTTGGAAACTTTGTCTGTTCAAGTTTTCATTTAATAGTTGTTCACCCTGTATAATGCTTGTTGTTTATTGTCACTTGAATAGATAGGATAAAAGTTAGTGATGCCACTGTTTGATGCTGCCCAGTGCTCAGTGCCTTGGGTTACCTTGCAGACATTGAGCATTTCAGTCTTCTTAAACACAGCATCTTAGAGGCAGCAGAAGCAAGGCAGATCCTTCTCCATTCTGAGGGGCCTGGGGGGAATTCTGCCTCTGGCAGCAAAGCCAGTCCAGAAATGATTCTGTAAATCTCCAGAGATCTCTGGAAGGCTGGGCGGCTAGTATCCTGTGATTCCTCATCATCAAGCTGGAATACGATGGCAATTATTTTTCGTTTTCCACAATACTGAGCATCATAGGTTGCTCTAGGTAAAAGTTTATTAGCGAAGATGAATGTCTTTAACAAGATGAAAGCTGCTTTCCTGGCTCATAGTCCATACCTACTCTGCACGTCACTGTTTCAGGGCAGGCACCACCTATAGAGTCAATGTTTTTGGGATGTTTGATGGAGGAGAAAGTTTACCACTTGTTGGGCAAGAAATGACAACCCTTTCTGACACAACTGTGACACCATTTTTATCCTCTGGTAAGAAATTGAGTTATATTTTCATAGGAAAATAGTAAGAAGCTATCTTAAATGTGAAGTCTTAGGTTATTAAACAATGATAAGTAATTATAATTTTTACTACAGTTTATTTAAATAATTCACATGCTTATTTTATGTTTGAAAAAGTGCTTCAATATATCCAACTGAGATGATTTTTGGCTTTTCTTTTTCAGTTTTGCATTAATTAAATACTGTTATTTGAAAATGAGTTTTTATTAAGTGTAGCAGTAGAAGTTATGCTTTCTAATTTTTCTCTTTAGTGATACAATTTTCTTTCATTATAATAATTATATATTTTTACTTCAGTGTCTTACTTTGGCTGAGAAAGAAGGCTTTACATAAAAAAAAGTGGGCAATCATGACTTGCAAGCAAAATGGTAGCACAAGCCCTTTAGATGTTCTGCCCCTTGCCATAGTTACAGCTTTGATGTAAACAAAGCCAGCATTAAATAGAATTAAAGGTGGGAGTAGGAGATAGAGTTTACTTCTAAATTTTTGAAAAATCATTTAATAAAACCAGTAGGTCTTAGTATAGGCAGAGATTTTAAAGGTGAGGGCCTTAGGAACAGTGTTTGGGAGTCTCCCATCTTGGGAAGGGTAGTACATGGATGGCACTGTGTAATTGGTAGTGTGATGAGCATTGCTTAATTTTCTTTCACTTTTATAGGGATTAAAAGATGATCTGATAACATTGCAATAGATGGGAAAATTTAAGGCTGGGGTCACAATCTTCTAGAAAAAAAAGAGTATTTAAAGTTAGATGTAGATAAAAGAAAGTTAAATTTTGATATTTTGCATTGTGTCATTGTTTCTCTTATGACGATATTAACTGACTTATATTTTTATTTTGTAGCTTGTCACTGAGGATATTGGGATTATTTTCTCTTCCCAAAGCACCTTCGCTTTGTATCTGTGTTTGTTTGTTGTTTCTACAGCTCTCATTTTGTGTATTTCTTTGCACACTTTTCCTAATTGTCTTCCTCCTTCTTCAATTTTTTGAATGTGCAAACTTTGCTGTCTGAATTTATTTATCTACAATAGATGAAAAATCAAACAATTAACAATGAGATAATATAACCATGTGTCAGATTTTCAAAACATGTCTTTATTTCATAAAGTTCAAATTTCAAGAGTCGTGTGTCTAATCCTTCATAACATGTAATAGTTACATGGTAGCCTAATTATTATAAAGGATAGTTTTGGCTCACTGAAACAATTTATAGTTTACACATTTAATCTGTCTATCTTATATTTATTTGCTAATACCTTAAATAGTGAAGAATGCAATATCTTACCTTATTCACATCCAATTATTCAAATTATTGTTAGATAGTTATGCATTCTCATTTATTATTTTAGGTATTAATTATGTGAGCCTTTCAAACTGACCATCATGGTTTAGTTAAAATCTTAAGGTTGTATAGTCATGGTCAGGAAATGTAATCAATGATGAAGGTTTGCCACTTAAATAATCTTTAGAGAAATTGGTTCCTGTGACTGTTATTTTAGCTTAATAAATTATAGTTGTGGCTTTGAATTATTAAGCTTAGCTGGTGTGTTGAAATAGACAACTTGGGTGGCAGAGGTTGTATAGGGAGCAACCTGCCAACTATGTGCTCCTTACTGTCCTGTCTCATGATTGCTGTGTCAGGGATGGAGTGTCTCACCAGAGCGGAAGCAGACATTGTGTTGCTGGTGGATGGGTCGTGGAGCATCGGCCGTGCAAATTTTAGAACCGTGAGGAGCTTTATTTCTCGTATTGTGGAAATCTTTGATATTGGTCCCAAGAGAGTACAAATTGGTAGGTTCCAACAATGTTGAAGGTCTTTGGCAATTTGATTTCAGTCTTTAATACAGCCTAACGGCCATGCTATTATTTTAGCTCTCGCTCAGTACAGTGGAGACCCCAGAACAGAGTGGCAGTTAAATGCTCACAGAGACAAGAAGAGTTTATTGCAGGCTGTGGCGAACTTACCGTACAAAGGAGGAAACACCCTCACGGGTAAGTCGGGATGCTTTGTTGAGGTTTTGACACGTGCTTTTGGTCAGGCAGATAGCTGAGAAATGATGTGACTGGCTGTCTTTTTAAAAATCCCACTAGGCATGGCTTTGAATTTCATTCGCCAACAGAGCTTCAGGACCCAAGCTGGCATGAGGCCTCGTGCTCGCAAAATTGGAGTTCTCATTACTGATGGAAAATCACAAGATGACGTGGAGGCTCCATCAAAGAAACTCAAGGATGAAGGAGTGGAGCTGTTTGCTATTGGTAAACATTGGAGAAGACAGTGCTTCCCTGGGGTGGCAGATGTGCCGAGAACATTTTTTTAGTTAAAAATGTCATTAGTTACCATACTCGCTCAAGCAAGCAGATGGTAGAATTTTTGACCCTTCCAAACAAAAGTCTAGTGAGAGAGGAATTGAAATTAATTAATAAAGAGGGGAAAAAAACCTATATTATTTTCAAAATTTCAGTTCTAGCTGTTTTGGAATGACCAAGACCTTGCTATATCTGAGAAGAATAAAATCATACAATGGGATTTATTTGCCTACATTGCCTCTGTGAGCATCTGTGATCATATACATATGCCCCAATACGGACTCGGTGGGGGAGCACCTATAAAAAGAAAAGGCAGGAGTATTTGCTTCATTCCATTAACTTTTCCTGACAAATGCTTTCAATCTGTACTTAACTGTTTTCCAAGGTATTAAGAATGCTGATGAAATTGAACTAAAAATGATTGCTACTGATCCAGATGACACCCATGCATACAATGTGGCAGATTTTGAGTCATTATCCAAGATTGTGGATGACCTCACCATCAACTTGTGTAACAGTGTCAAGGGCCCTGGTAAGCTTAGCCAGGTGCTGGTCTGTCTGGGTGGGGACCTCACTCTGACATGCTCCACAGCTTTAGAGGTTTTCACCTTCTGGATGCCAGGAGCATCCCCTGAGTTGGCGTAAGTAGATACAACATTACAATTTATGGTGTCTACATCTGGCACATGGTATGACGGCTTTTGGGAAACTAATTATGAAATTCTGTCCTTGTTATATGTAAAAATTCCTTCCTTTTTATATAGGAAGATTATGGCAAAACTACCCTTCATGAATTTATCTTTTGATTCTGGGCAAGTTAGAATGAATTTAACCTCACAGAAATAGTAGAAATAGTTCTAAAGTTTTGTAGAATTGTCTTTACTGATGCCAAGTGTCTGTTGCAGGGAGCTTCCTAGTTAAAGGTCTCTAGTTCATTTTGTAATTTCTTTTTTTTGGGGGGGGGATGACACCAAACTAAAAATGGCATCTAATTTATTTAAGGGGTTATTTAGGCTATATGGCTCAGATAATGCACAAAAGTGGGAGGAGAAAAGAAGGAGAGTTAAGAGACCCCCCCCCCCTTTTCTGGCACGGATCTGTTCTTGAGTGGAACAACTTCAGGTCAGTGCTATGGTACACAGATGGCCACGACTTAACAAACTCACAGATTTAGCATGCTAAGTAATGTTTGATAGCCTCTTCCAGTTTCCTAAGGTACAGGCCCAGGACAGGCATCTTGTGTCTGCTTTCTTTTCCTCAGCTGTAGAGTGTCAGATTTGATGCTCTATGCTGATGATCCCTGAATGTGAAGTGAAGTGAAGTTACAGTCTTAAACTCGAGACCTTTCAAAATCACATAATCCTTCTTTACTGTCAAAGACATAGATGCAGAGAAGTTATCCAGTTAGTGTCAAATCGTTAGGGACGCTGTTGTGGGCTTTCAATGAGGTAACCATGGGAAGGGATTAGGGTTTAGAAACAGAATTTCAGAACTGAGTTTGCAGTGGCAGGGGAGGGCACAGATGGATTAATATCCATGTAAACCACAGGATAGGACAGCGAAAGAACCAACACAAACGGCTTTGCGAAAATAATGACACATAAATCCATAATCCTTAGAATAAAAGGACATTTCTCTTAAACATGCAGGTTGTGTAGAGACAGTCTGTCATTAACTTACAATGGTTTCAGAGAAGTAGGATGAATTCAGTAAACAGTGTGGCAGAAATACTTCACAATGCTTGGGTCCCTGGTTACATTTGCATTTTATTTTTCATGTTCCTCCTTGAACTTCTGTCTCCAAACTTTTACAGATTTTCTCTTTTGGATTTTGAACAACAGTCTGACCTTTTCCC